>NW_025544646.1:0-431040 GCF_011800055.1 Colletotrichum gloeosporioides | reverse complement strand
TAGATAGGTTATTATTTACTTATTAAGCTATATAGTAGTATTTAGGAGGTATTATAATACCTTTAGATAATAAGATTTAATAGGAATAAATTAATTAAAGCTATTAAAATAGGTTAATTACTATATTATAAGTATCTATATAGTATTAAGTAAATTTTTATATATATATAGGGATTATACGTGCGTAATTTCAGTAAAAAGGAGGGGCGGACGCTATTAACGTAACAGACTGTAATTGCGATTGAATATTTGCAGGGAAGCTCTAGACACAAGCAGCAAGGTCCGCTTCAACCTAGCCGGCGGGGAGTTTTATAGAGAATCCAAGCACTGTGGCGACTCAACACCAATTTAAAGTATGTGTGCGGCTATCAGTGGCAGGCCTGTTAAGCCTTGTCTCGGATTCTTGAAGTCGAACAATAATCAGCGCATTTACCTTCATTCAGCCCCGTGGCAGCAGCCCTCGCAACTCTGCGAAGTCGAAACGCTGGACTCGGTTATTCGTACTCAAATGTATCGCGCGGAAAGACTGCGCGTTGGGCTTTCAACAGTGGTTCTTGTGGCCAGTGTGGGAGCTTCACCTTGGCTTTCCGCTTCTTGGTCCCCTGAAGACCTCAGTCTACTACGAGACCCCGATTCAACGTCATTGCAACCATACGCTATGCATGAGTGTCTGCTAAAAACTTTGAAGCAGTCGAAAGCTCTTGCAGTTGAAGCCCAAGGACGATCAAATCTTTTCCCCCTCGGAATCATCCTCCTCGAGCTCCTCTTTGGGGAGAAGCTGGAGAGCCATCCGACACATTCCATAATGCTCAAAGATAGTACTTCGCAAGCGATCACAGACTTGTGTACGGCTTGGAAGTGGCAAGAAGATGTTGAGCCGAAATTTGGAAAGTCCCTTGCGGATGCAATCGCATGGTGTCTTTTGTGCTTCCGCAGCCCTGCCAAGGGCGTAGGAAGCCCTGGTTGTTTGGAGGATATGTGGCAGCACGTCGTCCTTCCTCTAGAGAGGGTTTTGTCGACATGGTAACGGAAATTGTCCTAGCCCATGCCATGGTCCTCCCCGTCAGTTGAGTAAGGGCAAACCCAGCTCTTAAATTGCTTGGGTGGCCTGAACATTTAGTTTTTGACATCAGATCTAGGACGAAATCATCCAACGAGAGTTTTTGTTTACGCTCAGTACTAGGTGTTCTTCTGATCTGTACTCATAGGCTTTTCTCTAACTCAAGATTGGTCAATGTGCTACTCTATGGAAATTTATTAATACATTACACTACGGCTACATATTGAGACTAAGCCTCGAGGGCCAAGATTCTCTTCGCAGCATACGCAGCAGCGACCATAATGGGAGCCTGAGTATTACCAGTAGGAACCTCGGGGTGCATGCTTCCATCAACAACGAACAGGTTCTCAGTACCCCAAACCTTGGTGTTGGGGTCGACGACGCTCTTGCCGTCGTTGGAAGAACCCATCTGGGTGGTGCCAAGGTAGTGGCTACCGCTGCCGGCCGCAGCAACAAGAGCCTCGGCAGTGGCGTTCTCAGGAACACTCAGAATGCTGTCAGGCTTGCGGGCGTACTGGAGGAGGGTGTCAACCATGGTGGTCAGAGCCTCAACGTCACCCTCGGTGTGCAGGAGAGGCTTCTGGGTCATGTTGGTAGCTCCCTCAGGCGTGATCTCGACGGTGCCGACGGAGGTGGTACCGTGGGTGAGGTAGACCTTGACGCCAATGGTGTTGTTGGCATCAGCACGAACGGTACCCTGGATGTGACGGGTAGCGCCATCGGTGGTGTTGACGGAAGTCCAGAAGTTCAGGCGCTGACCAGACTGAGCCATGAGACCGCTACCCTGGGCGAAGAGGTCGATGGAGGTCTGGTCGGGGCTGGTCCAAGCGGTACTGGGGAGGGCAACAAGCTTGTCCTTGGTGGTGAAGGTGACGGTAGCGATGGCATGGTCCTTGAGGTTCTCGCCGACAGGAAGCTCAATCCACTGCTCCTTGGGAGGAAGCTGGATGTTGGTGTTGCCGGAAGCAACAATCTCGATTTGTGCGGCAGGGCCGATGCCGGAGTTGAAGAGGACACGGGGAGTGGAGTGGGAGCCGGCAGCCAGGACCAGGGATCCGCCCTTGGCCAGGTTGATGATCTCACGGGCACCGCTGTCGTGCTCAACCTCGATGCCGGTGACCAGGCCTCCCTCACGGATGGCACGGAGGACCTTGGTGTTAAGCTCGAGGTGGAAGTTGGAGAGGGCCTCGGCGTCGGGGAGGATAGCGCGAACGGGGCTGTCACGGAGGCCGTGGGCGATCTAAACATTGTTAGATTGGACTTGAACTTTTTGAAGAGCGTCTTTACTTACCGACCAGGGAGGGTGGGAGTACATCAACTCCTTAGCCTCAACGTCGTTCAGGGCATCCTGCTCGCTCCAGCCGTTGGCATCCAAGAAGCGAGACATGATCTCGAAAGCGCCGTCATCGTAGCGCTTGCCGTCCTCCGAAGCCAAGGTGGTACCGGGAAGGCGCTCGTAGAACTCAGCGGCCGCATCGGCGATGCCGTTCTCCCAGTGCCACTCCTCGGGCCAAGACGCGAAGTCCGCGGCGCGGGGCCTGACGAACATGAGTGCGTTGAGCATGGTTGAGCCACCGAGGAGGCATCCCGCCGCAATGGCAAGATCTCTGCAGTACTGCAGATCGGGAGACGCGCCGGTGTGGTCGGCCATGCCGGGAACATCGTACATGGTGACGGTGCTGTTCCATGGCATCGTCTTGTTGTTGCCGGTCATGTAGAAGGAACGTCCGCCACGCTCAAGGAGGAGAACGCTGCGACCGGAGGTGGCGAGCTTCTCAGCTGCGACAATACCAGCGGTTCCACCTCCAGCGACAATGTAGTCGTAGGTGGTGTTGCGGGTGGTCGTGGCATTGTCGCGGGCGTACATGCGAGCAGCGGCCGTCTCGCCCAGCGCCAGAAGCGCGGAGCTCAGAGTAATGAACTTCATGATGCCGGATGACGATGCAAAGAAAGGAATGGCAAGACACTCAACCAAGAGCTTGAGGAAGAAAACAACGTCATGATGTTGGCTTACATCTTAAATATGTGAACGATTGATAAGATGAGATTGATAATCTTATTCAAGTACCTTGTCTCGGTACTGGGAAACACTCCGCAGAACCGGAGGGTACTAACTCGGAAAGGCAACGATGGCACCTGTTCTGTGGATCTGATAATATAAGCATACTCCAGTGTGGAGGCCCTACACGAGAGCCCAGTGAATCAGGCAACTGGACGCGGACGATCGCGGGAAAACTTTGTCGTTTCTTGGTCGTGTATTGTCTTGGCTGACTGCCCGAATGCCTCGCGTAAAAATGCCTCATATTCGGACCGTCGCCGAATTAGTACGGCTACGTGGAGATAGGCGGTGCAAGACGGAGCCCGTGATCAATCAGAATTCAAGCAGACCGGGTAATCGAACTCCCAACGAGCTGAGCCATGTCGCCAAATCTTGCTCTACCCAGTCTGCTGCAGGCCGCTGCTCGGCAACCTTCTCCTGCGTGGCCATATGCAGGCACGCGTGACGCCGGAGCGGTCAACTTGAATGGCTCAAGAAGCCCATCGAGCTTGACCAGGCTGACTTAAGAATGACATGCTGGCAATAGCAGTGGACATAAGAGTGTTTATGGTTGCCAAGGCCGAGTTCCAGACTTTAGCGACTGACAAATTTTCAAGACCTTCCGATGACAGGTTACCAACCTCGAGTGACCCACTAAGCACAGCCTTAAGGATGTGACCTTCTTTAAATTTCGCCCCCGCGGCTTCCGTTCATGCGTCTCCGACGTCGCTGAAGGATGTGAAAAGCTTCCGATGAGAAAAAGGACATTGGAGTTGAAAGGAGAACTTTCTGGCGCTAGTCCGGATAGAGGAGGTTGCGTTGGGAGTTATCTTGATGCCCCTTCTTGGAAGTAAGGGCTTCATAAGCGGACTTGCTTGTTGGATAGAGTGGATACTCATTGGAATCATGGAACCCAAAGCAGAAGCTGCGGTAAAGTTTTTAGATGTCAATATGGTGCTTATGTTGTGCTCAAAGCTGGTACTATGGCACCTCGTCTGTCTGGCCTGTTCAAACAGACGGCAAATATGGCTCACGGAATGATACCCGGACAAGCAAAACAACATAATGCTGTGGTTGAATCAGCTTCATTTGACCTATGTCTCCATTCCACTCGAGGTTTCATTCTAGCATTTGCACGCATCGCAGCCTGGATAGAACGCCCCAAACCATGGTGAACAAAACTCCCTTTTAAAGCAGTCTAGAATACACTGTAAATCGATCGAATGCTGTGGCCTGGAGGCCAACTCCCATGTTCAATATTGAGTGCGACGTCATTCCCCTGGTCGATCTGATGTTACAGATGCCAAGTTTCCCACCAACAGCAAGCAGGGGTGGTGGCGTCGCATTACTTCGGCCCCCAAATGGGCACCGCGACTCTGTGCATGAGATGACACACCGGTTGAGACCTCCAAAATTGTGTTCTCTCTTACATGTTTTGTAATCGAAAATTATCTGAAAATTCTAAAAAGTCAGTCTCAAGACTCAAGAGAGGACAACAGCGGCTCATAAAAGCGAATTTTCGGCGACGTAGATATAGGAAAGTTAGGTGTACTTACCGCAAAAACAGCGATTCGTGACATACCAGATTTTCAGGTCTTCGACCGTTGTAATCAAACAATTCTCTCAACCTCAGCCAGGCTATCTGTTCTCGACTTTCCTCGGTCAACTCAATCTCATAGAGAATGTCGAGGTTTGGGGATTTAGCTTGAATTTGAGCCACTGAGAGTAAGTCCACTTCCAGCAGCTTGTGTTAATAGCACAGCATCTGAGAATTACTTTAGAGACCGCTTATTTTTCCTGTGCTAGAGCGACTACTTTTCCTGTGGCTATACTCTAATCACTTTACCGTCGTCGTCGTCGTTAGATTCTATCATCGTCGTCGCTTCTAGGTTACATTTAGAGCGCAGGTAACACACCAAATAAAGTGGCCAGATTTCAGTAATCCATCTTTTGACCTCTAACTCCAGTTGGCCTCAGTGAACCTTCGCGTTGTGTCACATACCTATTGATAGACGCGTAACCTTGAAGTCTCATAAGTACCACTTTTGGGAGCCGCGTTTCTTTCCGTAAGTACACAAGTGATGAGTGAATCCTTTTGTTCCGGTATGCTTGCAAGGATTCGTGGCTTTTAGAGCCATCATAATATAACGGCAGGCAAGGCAGGTTCGAAGTCCAGGTAAGGTCAATTAGGATGATATTGCATGGCTTCAAAGCTTAACTTATGAGTTGCATGGCACTCAAGATATACTTTTCACTAGGTTCATAGTATCAGCTCCTAGGTAGGCATGTTCTATTTCTCGTGGAGTTTGTCTTTTTGTTTCTGTGAAACTACAGATACCTGAGTCCTGACGACAATCCATCGCTCATAGTCAGAGCTACCTTTGCTCTCAGCACCATGACTCGAGACCGTATCCCCAGAAGTCACCTTGCAAGTCAGCTCGACCTCATCATCCTCAAGCCTTGTATGTCCCGCTGGGCTTCGGCTCAGACCAAAGCCACCCACACTTGCTCTTGCAAGCTGACTGCCGTGAGCATTGCGGCTGCGTTGCCCCCCGTTACCTGAGATACCATCGCTACGCTCTCCTGCGTACGGATAGGATGGACTCTTTGAGGACTTGTTCCGACCCATGCGGAATAATGGGGCGAATGTTGGTAAGCAAGCGGAGATGATGGCGACGGAAGGCTCAAGGCTAGACCAGGCAAAGGAGGGACCCATCCACCATGTGACGTCGATGTTCTGGAACAAGCCATTGAGGTAGTAAATACGCACGACACTTGCAACGCAAACACTGTAATCGATTGTCAGCAAACATGTCATTCAAGGCTGGAAGTGAGGAGAACATACAAGCCGCCCAGAAGCATGATACCAATAATGGAAGTCTTAGTCCGCTTGTTCATATGCAGTCCCCAGATACGAGGCACGGGTACCAGCAATATGACGATGTCGTTGAACATGTTGACGATGCCTAGAAGAAGGAAGAACAAGCTGACATTGATGCAGCTTCCCTTCTCCCCCAGATATTGAGTCCAGTAGAATGAAACCGGACGACAGGCACAGGCCATGGTAATCCAAAGTATGAATGGATATGTACTGGTAAGGAAGGTCGCGGTCCAGAACATTATCGAGTATAGCTGACCTAGGCCAGTCTTGGAATGAAAAAGGCGACGGTAGAGAAGAAGGATGCTAACTTTTGTCGAAGTGACGGCGGTTGCGTACACGTAGGGCTCGGCATACACGATCTGATCAGGGACTAACGTCAGTGACCTGAATAATGAATGAATGACAAACAAAACCTGCCCCAGCATACCTTCAATAGTGTCACGAAACGCGAGATGTTGCTCGACCAGATGTGTTCTCCGGCGCCATAGCTCCCGGCTTTTCATGTTAGATGGTTCTTGTGTCGCGTGATCTCATGGACGAAAAAGGGTTATCTGGGCTACTCACCCAAGATGGTCATAAACGTCGTCGCTGCGCATAAGAACTAGAATGGCAAGGAATAGCGGTCAATATCTTCCAACCGATTCCTCAGAACAGGGGCAAAACTCAACTTACAACGCTGAGAAAGATTGCCCAATCATCGTACCAAAGTTTCGACCCCTTGACGCAGCGCACGTAAAAGCGAAGCGCGACTGATGCGGCCGCAAGGCCCAGAACGATGCATACCGCAACGTTGTAAGAGGTCACGATTTGCTCATCTAGGTCGAGTCCCGCCGGCGCCTCTCCAAAGATAGCCACGATATCTGGGTCGACGGTCATGCTGGTATGATCTATGAAGAGTTTTGTCGAGTGGCAGGTTCTCCTCGCCAAGGGAGAAGAAAGACGGGGAGAAAGGGGGAGCTTCAAAATGACATTTGAGCGGAATGTTAGAGTGGAAAGAAGCCAACCAAAATTCTCCGCTTACCACAACGTTTTAGCGAAGATCTGAGTCGCTCTTAAGCCAACCCGCACTTCCCCATGATTGTGGCTGGCTGTATCGACACGGAGCCTCCGAATTGACATAACATAACTCTGTTCGTTCCACATTGCATTTCAGCTTCGCCTCTTGCTTGGATAACTTCACAAAAGTCTTCAATTGCCTCGGTTGTCTCAAGGACTTTTGCAAGACATGTTGGCGCTAGACCAGGGGGCTAGCAGTTACGTGTATGTTTGCTTCACGAACGCATGGGTAGCGGAGAGGAAAATCCGTTGGCAAACATCCAACAGTAGTACGATTCTGCAATAAGATAGAAAGATCTTCAGCTGTGCCGCATGCATATTACGATACCCAAGTCTCGGGCACCGATTAGCCCTTGGAGGCCGAGACGGCCTGGTTGTTGCCGAAAAGATCTGTTAGATAAGTAGAATGATTGATTGAGCAGTTGGTCGAAGACCTAGGGCCTTGTTGGGGCAGCATCCGAACAAGTATTCTTCCCATGAAGACGATCATGCCTTCTTCGTGTTCGTAGGTCCTCGCATACCCACCTTTCCAGCGGTAGCAAACTGTCACTCTTTCCTGTCTGAGGCTGTTCCCACTGAACTCGGGATATCCGCGAGAACCCGAGCCTTCACGAGAGCCACCTTCATCTTCCAGCGGGAAGGATGCGGCTGTCTGTGCAAGTATTCTCCACTTGTCTCGATGGAGTTCCTTTCAGGCCATCCAGGAGAAAGCGACCCAATCGCGTCAGCCGATTTGAACAGCGAGGAACCAACACAACACCAACGTCTTATTACCAGGCATTTCCAGGGTCCACATATCATCCAACGCTCGCCTGAAAAGTGCATTGTCTCCTTTAGCGCATCACAACAGGTAAGAAGTCCGAGTTTTCAGAAACACACCGAGGCGAATATGCGCCCTAGGAAGCTTCCGCGGCACCCATCTGCAAGCCATCCGGTCCGGTCAGCACCTTTTTGTAACGGTATGCTCGATGCCTGGGTCCTTGCGCCTCGGCACGTCGGGAAGCCGGGAGCAACTTGCATTCAACACCAACAGGCCCAACATACCTACCATGTGTACCGGCAAGTGTCGAGCTGCAAAAACTCCACTTATCATTACGTTTAAGTGAGTGAACTCGCAAGCATCGACAGGCCGGACAGCGCTAGCAACGGTCTAGATATTCAACGGCCATCTTCGACAAGCCGGTTCAGGCACGCTGTCCTGTGATCGCGCTTTCAAACCCCGAAAAATCCGAGCGATTGTCAAGGGATATCGCGACCATATTGTCATCCTCGAAGGTCGATCGGCATGGAGTCCCTTTTTGTAATGAGCAAACAACGGAGGAACGAGGCATTTGCCTGTTTGGGATAGCGAATACGTACAGCCTGTAATCACATTTCAACTAGAGTGCAGCGATTGAGACGCTGCAATCTGGCCGGGCCTGACGATGTTGGTTCCCCTGAACTGCATGTACTACGCCGCCCGAGCTGCAAAACGCGACCAGGTCGGTAGAAACTATCATACGAGCGACGGAAAATTCCTTTGGCATCGAAGTTCCAGTTGAGATGATAGACCAGTGATGAGAGCTCACTTCTTCAAAAGCCCATCGTCCCATGCTCTCCAGAGACATCTGAGCTATCTTGTATCGATCATACTCTACACTCTGGGTCTTGTAGACATCTCATTCTATTTTGAAGTTTTGAATTCTTTCTGAGTTTCTCAAGATGGCACCGGGACTCACTGAGCTTAGTCTGGTGAACGATGCCCAGCCTCTCCCTGAGAAGATTGTCTCGACCACAACAGCCACGGAGATCCCCCCGCCGACTGAGACGAAGCTCGACCTTGCCCCTCCCCTTCTCCCCGTCGAGCAGATCGGCCCCAAGGGATGGATTCGCTGCATCTATCACTTTGAGCTGCCCGACAACTACGATGCCGACCACCTTACACACATCCTGAAGACTGCCTACAAGGCCATGAAGGATCATGTCCCTATCGCCGGCTGTGAGGTCGTGCCCCTTGAGGACTCCAAGCAATCAGGTCTTCTCAAGCTCCGCCACTACGGTGACGAGATCGAGGACTTCCTTGCTAAGGATCTCCGTGACGACGAGGCCTTTCCTACCTTCGCTGAGCTTAAGGCCCGCGGGTTCCCTTCTTCGGCACTCCGCCCCGAGAAGGTCTGCCGTCGCGGAATGGGTGGCGAATGGCCTCAGGCTGGCGACAGGCTGAACGTCACTTGGATGCAAGCCAACTTCATCAGGGGAGGTCTCCTTCTCAACATGCTCTTCCTACACGCCTACGCAGACGGCACAACGGCCTACAAGTTCACCGAGCTCCTCGCCGAGGAAGTCCGACGCCTGCAAAGCATTCCAATCACCAACCCGGCCGACGTCCCCGTAGAGGACAGAAGCAAGATGATGAAGTCTACCGGTGCCCAGCCCGGCCGCCCGGAAGATCATGCAGAGTACATCGAGCTCCCTTTCACTCCCCCTGGTGTGCCACCCAAGCTCGCCTCAGACATCCATCATGGCCACGTCTGGTACTTCTCTCCCTCTGCCCTAGCTGCTCTCAAGGCCGATGCATCTCCCATCAACGCCAAGCTCTTCAAGGGTCGAGAAGGCATTCCAGAGTACATCACCACCAATGACGCTCTGTCGGCGCTTATCTGGCGCGCGACAATGTCAGCGCAGCACAGCACCAAAATCCGCCCTGTTTCTGAAGACCCGACCCCTTCACCCTCCGTGATGGGCATCGCTCTTGATGCGCGCCGGAGAGCAGGCGTACCCGTGCACAAGCACACCATCGGCAACATCCTTGGCTTCGCACCGGCCGTTCTCAATCTTCGCGAGGTTGTATCTCCGGAAAGCGAAGCAACGCTCGCCGACCTGGCCATCTGCGTCCGCCGCGCCGTAGCCAAGACCGAAGATGTCTATCTTGACAGTCTCAATGCGCTGGTCGAGAGGCTCCAGGATGTGACTAGGCTCGCGCCGACCATGTTCCTTGACATGCCTGGTAACCATATGCTGCAGTCATCATGGCGCGAGTTGCCCTTCTACGATATTGAGTGGGGCTCTGCATTCGGTGAGAAGATCCTTGCTGTCCGCCCGCCATCTGTGGGTGTCACGCACACGATGCAGATTGTGCTGCCGGACCCGAAGAAGGGCGGCATCGAGGTTTTTGTGGGTGTTGAGCATGAAGCAATGGAGAGGCTGCTGAATGATCCCATTTGGAGGAAATATGCCCAGGCTCCCGAGGGCCTGTAAGCGTTGGCTGTGTGTAAGATGTACGTATCGTTTTAGTACCTTAGACTAGGTATCACCATGCTGATAGTATTAACGATGGTTTCAATGGTGAATTGCCTTTGCCAAGGATCTAGCTCCTATGCACCCCGCAAGTGTATTTCCAAGACCAATCTTTTTGGGGGCGCTTTCCTGTGGCAGAGGCAGAAGTTCGTGATGCCGGCTTTCCGTGTTCTCCATAAATCGGATTCTCGTCAATTCTGGATCTCGGTATTCAGCCACGGAGATCTCCCGGCATCTGCCATCTACAAGCTGACAAACAGCTGCGACCAATCAAAGCGGCTAAGTCGCTAGCTAAACTGCCTGAAATGTAACATCTCCATTTCCCGAAAGTCGATGACGTCCCGAAAGTGAAATAGCTACTCCGCAGTCGACCACCACATTTGCCAGGAACTATCGCAAAACCGTAAAACGCGTGACGTCAAGCTTGCGATGCTGAAGCTCCGTCCGTTAAGAATGAGGGGGAAACATAAGTAGGCGGGTGGCTGGACAGGGCCACTTTGTTGCGAAAGGAGCAATCTCAACATACAGCACGAAAATGGTCGACTCGAAGAAGCCTGTTCTCGCGGTCATTGGCTCCGGCTGGGGCGGCTTCACCCTGACCCAAAAGATTGACCTCTCGAAATACACCGTAAAGGTGATATCGCCAATCCGCACGATCCAGTACACCCCGCTCCTCGCCAGCGCGGCATGCGGCCTCTTCAACTTTCGCATGGCGGAGGAGCCGGTCCGCCGCAAGAGCCGGACGGACATGAGCTACTACAAGGCCTTCGCCGAAGACATTGACTTTGAGAAGCGGGTCATCCGGTGCAAGTCCGACACGCACATCAAGGGCGACGACGAGGAGCCCGAGTTCTTCGACGTGGAGTACGACAAGCTATGCATCGCGCCTGGGTGCGATATCCAGGACTTTGGGACGCCAGGTGCGAGCAAGCATGCTTTCTTCCTGAAGACGACCAACGATGCACGATTGATTCAGCAAAGGATCTTGGAGATCATGGACAAGGCGTCGCTGCCGACGACGACGGAGCAGGAGCAGAGAGACCTTTTGAGTATCAGGATTGTGGGAGGTGGAGCGATTGGGATTGAAGCGGCCGCGGAGTTGTGGGATCTGTGGTTTGAGGAGATGAGGTTCTTGTTCCCCCAATTGGATGGAAAGTTGACGATCACGATCCACGATGTCGCGCCTTCAATCTTGTCGACATTTGATGCAAGATTGAGCGAGTATGCGACACAGAGTTTGGAGGGGAAGCAAATTGCGCTCAAGACGTGTTCGCACATTTCGTCTGTGGAGGCCGACGGGATCATCACGAAAGAGGATGGGAGGCTGCCTTCAGGCTTGATTATTTGGGCCACAGGGAACAAGGCAAGCTCGCTGGTGCAGAAGCTGGATGTCAAGAAGCCTGAACACGGACTACCGAGGATTCTGACGGACAAGTACTTGAGAGTTTTGCGGCCTGATGGGAGCCCGATGAAGGATGTGTACGCGTTGGGGGATGCAGCGGACATTGATGGAGTGTCACTGCCTACGCTAGCTGAGGTGGCGTTGCAGAAGGGAGAATATCTCACCACGACATTGAACGGAAGGGAAGAAGATGTGAAGCCTTTTGGTTACAAGCAGAGAGTTTTACTGGCTTACTTGGGACGCCACGATGGTATCATCGGAGGGCGACAAGAGTGGACTGGCATGAGTGCTTGGCTGGCTTGGAGGTCTGGGAGTTTGGGTTGGACGAGAAGCTGGAGGAGGAGAATAATGATTATGATTAGCTGGATATTCGTCTGGCTAGGTGGACGAGATATCGTAAGGCCGTAGTCGCGCTGACGGAGTACACACCAAACTGACAGAATCTTCGGGAATCCAATGGTATTTATACCTTCTCCATTTCACTATGAGGCCTCCACGAAGAGGAGGATAAAAGCCCTAGAACGATTAGGTTATCTGAAGGGATCGAAGTACCGTACTGACGCTTGAAACCTGTTAAAGGTTCGTGGCTCGGTTATTTCCCCGTGTTCGACAACACCTGCGAGTCATGATGCGCTTATGTGTAAGATGCGATGTTGTTGGAGTCAGATCACACAGAATCATCAAGGTATGTTATAGTCCGGGGCTAACGAATTTGCCGTCCAAGCAAACGATCAAGTTCTTCGAGAGTCTCTAGACTTGGACCAATGCTCCGAAGCTGTGACTCTTCTTATATCTCTCCTTCGAAACTCAACACGGCCAAGTTTTAGAGAGATTCGCTACAGTTGTGATAGCAAGGCCCTGCGTCTGAATACCTTTCGAGCGCCAGGGGCTAAAGACAATATAAAATATGAACTGCCGGAATCTCCGTCATACCGCCTTGGTAACCGGTAATCTGGAGTAAGTATTTGTCTTCTGTCGCCAGGCTTGTGCAAACCGAGCGGCTGTCTTATCAATGATGAACAACAGCCTGCGTCCTTGAGACCTTTAAATGTCGATTTTGTCTTGTGTGGAAACGTTTCTCATATAATAATGTCGACATGAGAGACTTGATCGGCAGCGGGAAGGCCTCAAAACAAACGATCATGTCAGGAGCCAATTTCAATTTCAGAAAGTCAGTCGGTCTCTCTTTCCATTATCCGAATCAACCCGGAATTAAGGATGTGTAACATCGTAGGGCAGACAGCCAAAGCCAAGCAGTAGATACAATTGCTTTCAGCTATCGAGACCCCCTATTTGCCATGATTTGGCTGTGCGTATCCACGGGCTGATTGCAGCTAAGTAGTAGGATTCCATAGTCTTTACTGTCCATTGTTGAGAGGAAAGCCAGAATCCTTAGAAGCACCGTCGAGGTACTCTTTTTATAAGCTGCACAACTAGACACACCTTATTTCCATAAGCTCGTTTCCACTATCACGACAAGTTGTCCAAGAGTGGCTTATAATCTGGCAAGCTGTAAGAGCAATGGCCGCTGAAGTTCGTTAGGAGTATATCAGGTAATTACCTGTCAAATTTTCACTTGAACAATGCCAGGCGTTCACACGTAGTCTCGCTTCGACGACAGCTGGGAGTCGATCATAATTCGGTAGAGGCTTACGATCGGTAGTGATGGTCGTTCGCCAACGATGAGAGTCATGTGGGAAACTCACCTGGCATCGACTGATCACCGGTGAATAGTCACCCGGAAGCATGGTCTCAAGACGTGCACCCCGTATGAAATTACCTTGAGAGATTTCTAGTTAGGCCCTTACATCTTATTGACTTTTCCAAAACCCCTTGGCAGTTTGTAATCAGGTAAAACTCAAAGCTGAGTAGAAACGTGAACATGTCCATCCATTGCGTGTTGATTGACAAAATTGAGTAAATTATTCCTTTTCATGATTCATAATAGCCCGGAAGTCTTGTAAGTAGTTCAAACTTTAGTCAGTTGACTGTGTTCCTGGAATCCTTATTGAACAGAAATCGATCTGATAGCCTCCCGGTCTTCAAGGAATGGGATGGAAAGCGGTCATCCGATACTAAATAATTGTAGACCACGAGATTTATCAACTCGATTACACTAGAGCGTCGTCTCCATAGCGTTCACAAGAGTTGCAACACAAATAATGAGACAGAATCAGAGGCAAGGGCCCATGAAGTCGCATGGGTAACTTGCTCTTTGATTCGCTTCCGACAAAGGCACGACAAGAGGTGCAAACCACTGACCACAATCTTCCTATTCAGAATCAGTGTAGATCAGCTCGTCTTCAATTAGCAAAGATTCTTCTCCTAAGACCCGTTCGCAATATATAGACATCACGGCCTATCCTGCGTGGCCTCGTCTGTCGCGCTGTGAAGCATGATCACAGGCATCTATAACCTGGGAGATTGAGATACATGAAATAGCCTCATGCTAACCCGATTTCGAGATTGAAGCTGACCGAAAATTCGGCTTGTCCATCGCAGCCTCGGCTACACAACGAACCAGATTTGGTTCATAGTACACCGCATATTCGGGATGAAAATAATTTGGCGGTACTCTAGGGTCATGGTTCTGTCGCTGCTTTGCATAAAGCATCAATAATAGCGGAATAGTCTCAGGGGACCAGAGCTGGCAGATACTACACCTGCGCCACTGCGGGAGACCCGGGGATTCGCGACGCAGCACCCAGAGAGCCTCCTTGGCCATTCGACGCGTTCGGCTTCTTGGCTCTTCCACATCAACTAGACAGATTGCCTGCGAGGAATGAATGTCTGGCAGTCATGTTGCCTTTTTATAAATCACAGACAAAGCCGATACTGGCCCGCGACACTATATTGGGGGTTCGCAGCTCAAGTGTCGGGGCCTGCGTCGGCTTCAAAGTGGATGCGAGTTCTTGTTGTATAAGAGGGTGCGAAGAAGAAAGTCTTGATTCGATCGCACAGAATTGGGCGAGACGTCCGCCAAACCACGAAGCACTGCATACCGTCGATGGAAACCGCTAGCTCAACGATGCCAGTCTCCGCTAACCATGTTCACGGGCTCGTCAGGATGCCACAAACGCAACATCGAAATTTCATTGTCAATTCCAGGAAGAATAAACTGGCAGAACCAGAGACCAAAGAGAGCAGGGGACGGCGAGGGCGTTTACGAAGTTTTCCATAGCTGCGGACTTGCAAAGAGAACACCACGGCCGACACCTTCGAATGACACACATCTCTCGGAGTGATGTTGTTCGGCGTTCTACGAATCAGAGGTGATTGTTGTTGCGTTTCTTCATAGTGACTTTCTGCATTCTTACTTGTACTCTTCGACAGACCGAATTCAAATGTGGAAGTCCTTTAGGTAGCCGGCGGTGGCTCACGGTGGACATTCCGAAACCACACGCATAAAGGGGTAGAAAATGGTATCACAATCGCCAGACAATTTACTGATTGTCGATGCGATTCGCAATTCGTCCCTTTGTGGCGAGGCGTTCATGGTTTCATGCGAATAGGCGTCAGGTTTGTGAGCAACACGACATCCTCAAGTTGTCTATGCCCTCTGGGAGGCTCTGTTTCTTGGTGGGTATTGACGGATATTGAAACCAGAACAGACTGTCGACGGAGGATTGACAACAGGAAGACACCACAGTTTTCCACCTAATTTGTAAGGTTTGAGTATAACCTGTGTTCTGGGTTCACGTTTTTAGGCACCGTTCTGCTTCAGATGCGATTGTTTGTAGAAGCACACTCTTTGGGGCTGCGACTAGTTTTATACCGCCCAATCTTCGGACATCACTGAGAGCAGGGTCGTTACGCAAGGTCTAATTATGGCACGAGCGGTATCAGCATCTTCAACGGAAGGACAGGCCCAAGAACGGTCGTCGCCCAGTTGCGGCTCAAAAAAACGCTCAGTCGATCTGCCACGGCTTCGCACAGCCAATGAGCAGGTGCTTACTGCTTACGGACGTGCCCTGGGGATCTTGTCGTCATAAGGTTCTGACATCGAAGCCACCCACCGCACCGCGTGCTGCAGGTCTCGTGTAGCACACGGGGCATGTGCGGGGGAGCTGCCGGGGGTGAGAGCTGCGTGCGCGCCCAATCAGAACGTCACATCACGAGCGAAGAGCTCTCCGCACAAGCACACCACGCGGGAGTGACGGCCGCGGACCCCACCACAAATCGGTTTCGGGTCGCACCGGTCACGCGTCGAAGAGTGCCAGGCCGTTGGAGATAGGTCGGTGCAGGTTACACTGATCGACCCGAGGGATACGAATAAGAGCAGTGCAGCCCTCGTTCAAATTTTGCTTGCAAGGGCTTGGTGGATGGCGTCTTTCGATGGACGGCTTCTCTGCGCGCTGTCTTTGGTGATGCCGGAGCGGAGCAGTGGGACCTCGGTTCTCACCGCCGGAGGAGGACTCGACTCGCAGTCCTGGAGGAGCGATTTGATATTTGCGCAAGGACCGGAGTGGTGGGGGCTCGAGGACTCCAAATGTTTAGCGCATTGATCGGCTCGGGAAGCAGGTGCGACCGGCGAGGGGAGCTCGGTCTCGAGAGGCACCTGGCATTAAAAAGCTCCCGCCGCCCCCCTCATTAGCGTTGCGTCATGAAAAACAAGCTTCTTGCGCCATTATATCCGGAAATCTTCTTTGTCTGAAGCCGCCGTTAGTGTACCAAAAGAGCAACAACTCCACGAGGGGCAGAACCTTAGAGCAAGCAACGGTCAACCGGTGGCGCCCAACACTAACTACCCCATGATGCTGGAATCATGGACTGCCAAACTCGTCTTCGGCCTAGTGGCGGCCGCGGTGCTGTACCTCTGGAGGATCAATTGGGCCATGTCGAATACCCCGCCTGAGGCTCAGCGGGTGTCGCCGGATCGATGGACGCCAGACCGTGTTAAGCGTGTCTTTGAACGCATGGAGAAGCAGCCCATCGACTGGACACCACACTTACCCCCAAAGCTGAATAGACGTTATGTTATTGTTGGCGGAGCTGGTACGATGGCCCCTTTGATGATACCCATCTGACTGCGCTGACCGTCTTCGTCACAGGCTTAGTTGGAGGACAACTTGCGATTCAGCTGATTGCGCGCGGCCACCCCCCCGAGGCGATCCGTATCATCGACTTCCGCAAGCCCTTACGCGATGATATGAGCGAAGGCCCTGTGTCGCAAGTCGATTTCGCCCAGGCTGACATATCCTCAGAGTCGGCAACCTCTGCTGCGTTTGCAAAGTCATGGCCTAAGTCTGTCGCTCAGCTCCCTCTGACAGTGTTTCACACTGCGGCCGTCATCCGGCCGTCTGAGCGCAGCCCGATGGTGTACGACCGCTGCTCTCGCGTCAACACGACTGGCGCCGCTCACGTTCTGGCTGCCGCCAAGGCCTCCGGCGCCGGCGTCTTCATCTTCACGTCGTCGTGCAGCGTTGCTCTGAAGCCCGTCAACTTCTTCAACTCGCCTTTCAAACAGTGGCCGGCGAACTTCGTGCAGGTGTTGAATGAGTTGGACTTTTGGAAACCACTGCGTCCTCATGGCGAGTTCTTCGCCAACTACGCCAGGAGCAAGGCAGAGGCTGAGCGTCTCGTCTGCGGTGCCAATGACATACCGGAAGACCCGTTGCAGGATGGAGGTTTCCGTACCGGCGCAATCCGACCTGGAAACGTCATTTACGGCCACAAGGATGACTACCTCATCGGCACAACTTTGAGAATGGCCAGCTTCCCGACCTTCACGGCGCCCTTCGTGCAGAACTGGGTGCATGGAGCCAATGTTGCGCTGGCTCATCTGCAATACGAAGCCGCTCTCCTCGGACCTCACGCGCACAAGGTGGCAGCGCGTCCATTCTTGGTGACTGACGGAGGGGCGCCTCCCACTTTCGAAGACTTTTACACACTGATCCGATCAGTGAGCGTGACACCATTTCACGTTCAGTACCCCCCGCCTGTGCTTTTGCTGCTCCTCGCCCACTGTATCGAGGCGTATTGTTTGTTGCTTTGGCACGTACCAGTGCTGCAGAAGATCTTCTCGGAACCGAGTATGCCGCTATACATGATGCAGCCGGCGAGTATAGCTGGCTCCGTCACTGCGCTGATCAACGACGCGGATGCGCGGAGGCGAGTGGAAGACGGCGGCCTGGGATATCAAGCCAAATGCACCAGCATGGAAGGGCAGTGTATGCAACTGGTGGCTTGGAACCGATGGGTGCGCAGCGGAGGCGAGGAAGTCAGGAATGAGAAGGGCCTCGTGAAGGACACCCTCGAAGTCGGTTTAGAACCGGTTGCGAGGAGAGCATGAGACATGATTTTGCATGTGCCCGATATGTAGAGGATAGATCTACACACGAAGCCAAAAGTAGGAAGGCGAGCGTATTTGTCAAATAGAATAGAGAATCTCTCAAGTTTGCGAGTGCCTGTCAATGTGTTCCCCATCGCAGAAGGTGTCACGGCAACAGAGGCCGGCACAAGCCGCATATGTCGGATGGCGACGTCGGAAGATTTGTTGCATGAGGTATTTGCTCCAGAAACGCGACTGTTTGTTGATTGGACGACGAGTGACATCTTGGTGCAGGACGGGTATCCGGAACTTCAGATCCACGTCCGGGCCCCACAGTCCCGGCCCGCCAAGTTGACAGCGTTGGGGGCGGCTGCATGGCGTGTGGAAGATCCCTTCTGGATCTATGACGATGGAATTTTCCACAATCCCATGTCAACACGGTTGTGCGTCCGAAGCCGTCGCTTCCTCGGGCTTTGGTGCCTGCTGTGCTGCTGGGGAAGACCTGGCGAGTGCTTGTTCCATTGAGTTTTTGGAGGGCGCGAGTTATTGAGACAGAATAGAGAAAGTCGCGCAAGCTGCGCCTCCCATCACGCCGCGCATCTATCAAAAGTCAAAGGCTTGGCACGATGCGGGCTGGTGCGTTCGTAAGCTTCGTGGCGGGGTTGTTGGCGGCGACGTCAGCAACCCTCACGGTGTGGCAGAGTTCGTATCGGCAGCCTCGTGCAGGTCTAGCCCACGTCTGCGAACAGAATCCGACGAAACTGCAGCAGTACACACACCACTTTTTCTTCGGGAGGTTGGTTAGACGGTTTCGTACTGGTTGGATGAAAAGGCAGCTAGACAATGCGGAGAATCTGTACGGCGCAGGCAGGCCCGAATGGTTGCTAGGGATGGCTCGACTAGAGAGACTTTGGAGCTGGGCGGGAAAAAAGGTCAATGAGACATTGGCTGTTGGCCGCATACCTCTGGTTGACTGGAATCCAACCAGGAATTAATGTCGCATGAGCACGAGGAGCTCCATATTGGGCAGACAACCAGCCTCTCGGGAAATCGAAGCCGGTTCAATGCTTTCGGAGCCGTCGTTGCCGCGGGATATCAAATCGAAGAAAGACAAAAGTGATAACCGTCAGACGATTTCGGGAACACCAACCCCTCACGGAGCAACGGCGGGCAAAGAACAACGGCTCCAGGATGTTGTTGATGACGATCGGTGGAAAGCTCGGCATGCAATTAGCCGTCATGATTGGACCAAGAGCTTGTGGAAGCTCCGCGCCCAGGACCGTGGGAGGCAGCTCACCGTGGTGTAGCGTGTGCAGGTAGCGTGTGCCACGGACGGTGGTACCCACGGCGGTACTACTGCAACAGCGTGCTTGCAGGCTTGGGCCTGTAGTGTAGGTGGACTGCTGGAGGTCCTGTGTTGTTCTTTCTGACTGGCCGCTTAGCCGATTTGAGAACGTCTTGTCTTGATTTCAGCCCCGGTTTTGGTAGAGGAGAGGCGGCCTCTTTGACAACGCAGATTGCCAGCTGGTGTTGGCGCTTGCAACGGCGCTGAAGCTTTGGGCAGGGACGTCCGTCCGTCGGCCGATAGGTGCTGGATGCCACCTCGGGGCTAGCGTAGCGTACCAACTTCGCAGTATCCGTCCTAGTATAGTAGAGAGTAGTTTCTTCTACCTTAGGTGCCAAGATGAGCAGCGATAAGGCACGGCAAGGAAAGAAAATAAACTGGAGCTGGTGCCGGGTTCGACCGCAAAAGCCAGTGCTTAGCAAGCAGCGGGCATCGGTCTGCGGAGGCCAATGACATCTGCCGTGCGTTATGGTTGAATGCTTATGAGCCTGGGGTGGTGATTATCCGTAGGGTGATTGCATTGCAAGAGATGTTTGAAAGCAAGGGGCCGCCAACAGAAACACGGAATGGCACTGGGATGCGGCAGGGGGCCCGATGAGCCAGCCCTGGAGAGCAGCGGCCAGAGACTGCCAAGAGCGAGAATGAGGAGGTTGTGATGTGAGAAGGGGTTGGTGAGGGCGAGGACTGTTTCGAAAGATGAGACGCTGTATCTGCCAGAGTGGTAGGTGATGATGGTACGGCACTGTGAAGTGCAAGTGCGGAGGAGGTTGTGTCGGCCGACGGTTGGAGTTGTGTTGTGCATGTGTCTTGTGTATTTGTCGGTGATGGTTCAGGTTGAGCACTGAACGCAGTCGTGTGCCCACTGAGGGGTTAGCACCAGCGTTCAGTGGGAGAGTCCACTATTGGACATGAACGACGGCGGGTTTAAGGCGGCGGACAAGAGCCTAGCGGTCCACAAGGTGCAGTGGGTTGGGCCACTTTTTGCTGGGCGCGTAAGAAAAGTCATCGATGATCTGAGCCTGAGAGGGTTGTGTTCGGGTTCCTCCCGGCAGTCTGGAGGAAACTCCGAGGAGAAGAGATGGGAGCGGTTCCATCCATTGAGAAGAAGAACAAGCAACAACGGACGCGACGGCACCACTGCAACAGGGAAATGGATTGCGTCCAGTTGATTGGCAATAGATACCCATGACCCCACACGCTGCAGGTCTCCCGGGCCACGGCAACATCCCAAAGCTGCATATCTGTGGCTGGTGCACCCTTCTGAGTCCATCCCCTCTTGGGACTAGCTCTGTTTTGCCGACTCCAGACAAGGGCAATCAGCCAATGGCTTTGCAGCGCGGAGTCAGAGGGAAAGAACGGCGGAAGGTGGAGCTGTGTTGGGTAACGTTAGCCCGAGATGAAGAGCCCGGGCCTGATGGGAAAATCTGAGTGGGAAAGAAAAAAAAAAATCTCGTCGTCCAGGTATGATGAGACAGAGACCACCGAGGAATGTGATTTGAATAGGCTTGGCACTGCGACCGTCGCTTAGGCCTAATGAACATCCCATCCCAACCTGTCTGTAGTCCGTCCCATCAGGTCGCGTCCGCGGGCAGTAGCCGCTTTCAGTTTGTGTGTCGTGTGTGCCAGAGTTTGGATAGACAGGAGGAACGGTGTGGTCGAGGCAGGGGCGAATTCAATTGATGGAAGCACATCGTTGCCATTGAGGCTCGTGTCCGTACCGGACCAGCTCCTCCCTCAGTCAGCTGGCAGGCTGCCTCGGGCTCTCGTGCAATGACGAGGGGAACCTCCAGCTTGGCATGACCAACGTGTGCACCGCCGGGGTTAAAAATGGAAGAAGCGAGAGAAAGATGCGACGAGGCGAGTGAGGCCATCACGAGGGACCGACGAAAGTTTCAGTCTCGGAGTCTCCAAAGTCTGAGGCGACAAGGGCCAGGCACCGCGGCAGGGGACAGCCTATGCCTGCCCAGCGCTGGCATCCACATGGCGGCGTGACGGTCCTTGCCAATTGGCGGGTGGTTGAGGCTTGATTGCAGCGTGTTAGTCTGCTGAAATTGCGCTGCAAATTTCAAACTTGGATTTGATTTTCTCTCGCGGCGCGCTCGCACCACACCAAAACATCGGGATGGCGCTGTCTTAGCTTTCTTCCAGAGCTATTTTCTGTGCGAGGTTAGTTGCACAAGTGCCTCAGAGCTGCTGCTTGGTGCTGGTGCTGCTGGTGTGCTGCAGCTGCGGCCACCCGCTTCAAGCAAAGCAAGCGTATCTGATGTTCGGATACGTACCACCCCGGCCAGACGGTTCGCGACCGCCCTTGCCGATAAGAGTCCGTCCCGGTGCGGCCTGTCTGTGCAGATGGATATGATGACGGTCCATCGCGGTGAGTGAGTGAGTGGGTGGGTGATGGCCAGTCGGGCAGCAGAGTTCTGACCTCGCGTCTCGCCTCGGTGTCGCCTTTCACCACAACAAGGAACGAGGGAAAGTTGCCCAGCACTTGACCAGAATGCGAATTTCTCAGTGGGAACTCGAAGAGATACGGCGGAGGTACGGCGGGCGCGTTGGAGAAGACACGCCAAGGCCGCGCTAGACACCACTTCCTGGTCTTTAAGGTAGGTACCTGGCTAGGAAGGTTCCCCTCTCCCCCCACCCGCCGTCCTCAGTGATGTGTGGATCCCAGCCACACACCTCACTGTTAGTGTGCCCACCCTTGCACGAATCCACACCCTGTTTGTGGGCAGGAGCCAAGACCACCAACCTGCGACTAAGAATCATCGTGGGAAGGAAGGGAAGGGACGGGAAAGCGAGGGAAAGTGAGGGCGAGCGGGCAAGCCGCAACACCTTTACTGTGTACCTACGCACACGCTTTGATTGCGGCACCTGCCCGGCCGGCTTGCCATTCTTTCCCCCTTCAAGAGGGAAGGTGCGGTTTCTGTTCCACCAGGACACCCTGTAAAGCTGCACCTGCTTTCTAGTCCAGCCAGTATTCCCCATCGCGCTTACCGCATCGGAGAGACAGGCACGGAAAGAACGTGGGACTGGGGACTTGCTGGAACAGCTGCCGCCACCGCTGTCGCTGTTGTTGCTCCAAAGGTACCTACCTACCCAATGCCTACCTGCCTTACCGACCTACTGCAAAAGGTACCTGCCTACCTACTGACTGCATGCTTGCCTCCCGTCATAATAAAACCACATCGTTGCCCATCTCGCCCTTCTGTTTTGACTGACCTCTTCTCTTCTCCCGTCCAACGTGCGTCAAACATCCCCACGAAGCAGATCAGGCAAAGAAACATCTTCACCGCCGTCTATCCGATTCTTGGACCGAATATTGCTTGCTTGCCTATCAGACAACGCTCCAGTCTTCTTCCGCCACAGAAATCAACCCAACAAACTTTCTCCGCACCACATCACCACACACCCAACAACAACAACAATCACCACCGTCAACATGCGTACTTCCTTCGCCGTTCTCGCCATCTCGGCCGTCACCGCCGTCTCTGCCCAGCGCAAGGTCTACTCTGCCGCTGACATCAATGTCGCCAATGTCAACCTTCAGACCAGAGGTATGTTTGCCCCCAAAAACACGAGGGAAAAAAGCCCCGGCACCATTCCTGTCGGGGCCGGCCTTACCGATCACAACTAGACCTTTGTGCTAACAGACATTTCTGCAGCTTCCTGGTGCACTGGTGAGCGCAACGTCTGCAATGTCCTTTGCAACCGCGCCACTACCAACGAGTGTGATCCCGTAAGTTGCCCTCTATTCCTTCAGACTGCGACAATTGAGTCGCTAGTCGCCTCTGAAGTTGTCGCAAACCTGGCGCAACAATCCTAGCACCCATTGTGATCTGACCGAGCTAACTCCACCTTTACAGGCTACCCTGAACTACACCTGCACCTGCTCCAACGGCACCGCTCCCGGACTCGAGTACTACGAGCAGACCCTTCCCACTTTCATCTGCAACCAGGCTTTCGAGGACTGCATCGCTGCCAACGTCGGCAACTCCCGCGGCCAGACCAACTGCACCGACTCCATCAAGTCCCAGTGCGGTACCATCGACGCCCAGGCCGATTCCGCTGCATCTTCCACCACCACCTCTGCCGCCGCTACTGGCACCGGCTCCGGCTCGACTACCGGCACTGGCACCGGCTCCCAAGCTTCCCAGACCCCCGCCTCCTCCAGCTCATCCGGCTACGCCGCCCCTACCGCCGCTCCCCGCTATGGCAATGCTGCCGCCGTTGCTGCGATTGGTCTTTTCGCCTACATGCTCTAGATGCACATCTTCTAGATCATGGCTGCCCAATTTAGTAATGGCTTCGCCTTGAATACGAGGCGAGCTTGCAGCCGCTTTCACTTCTCTGTATTCACCTTCCCTACTACCCGATCCCGCGTGCTTGCCACGCGGCACCCTAATTTTGATGAGGAATACGTGGAATTATGCGATGGAGACGATGGATATTCCCACCCGTATGGTATTTTGAAGTTCGAGGAGGAGTCAGTGCGTTACGGGGAATGGGTCGTGTTACCCAATGTTTGCTATGCATTTCGCGTTTAGGCATGATCAAAGACAGTCAAGACGACGACAAAAGAAATGAAGAATTGGCTCTGCAATCCCCTGTCCCTTCTGACACGTTTCGGGGCCATCTGCCTCCCGCCATGGGCTCTTTGTAAGGCCTGCCCAACAAAGGTAGGCTGAGACTTGGCCACGTTGATAACGGTTCACTGATAGTGTTCTTTTACGACCCTGCAGACAGCTCAAAGGGCAATGACAGATGTTGTCTGATATCCAGACAGTTCTTTAGCTATGTCAACACAATCACCTTGTTCAGTAACACGAGCTACACCAGGCATCGCGATGGATATAATACCCAGTGGTCGGTGACCAGTATCGTTCTCCGGACAAATCAACCAGCTCTTCTCAAACACTGCATCATTGACTGAAGCAGATCCATCTACCCTCAAAGGAAACGCAATCAACTCATCCAAACATCACCATGCCCGGGAAACAGATACCCGCAACTGCCCCTCGCGTGTCATTTGGCGTCGAGCTCGAGTTCTTTGTCGCACATGTTCTCGAAGGTAGCCCCGATCCCGACGAGGCCATCAAACATGACATTCAGCCACTGACTGTTGTCCCATACGACGAAAAATTCCCAGACAAGAGTAAACACGAGATCCCGGACGACTGGGTTCGCGAACAAATAAGAAAAGCGTTAATCAAAGCCGGCCTGCCCGTCTTCGGCAGCAAAGAGGAAATGGTCCCGGGATCCGTCCAGGCAAGCCATAGCGAAAAAGTCATGTCTGCATTCAGGATAGTGGACGACTGCTCACTCCGCGAATTCAGGCCTGAAAATTACTTGATGACGAAAGTCGAAGTGAACTCCCCCGCCATGTACGACATGCCAATCTCGTTCGATTTGATTCGCCTTGCGGTGAGCACGATCACGACCCAATTTCGATGCCGCGTGAACCCGACCTGTGGCTTTCACGTACATGTGGGCAACGGTCTAACCGAGAGGATCGACCCGAGAACGCTGAGAAACTTTGCGGCTTTGCTGTGGGCTGCTGACCCGTTCATCAGTAGACTCCACGCACCTTGGAGAGCGATCACGAAGTACAGCCAGTCGGCGCGCGTCAACGGGATCAACAGGGTGGGAGCTAACGAGGGCCCTGCCGATTGCCTTCTGGAGCAGTTGGCGAAGGGCCGCCCGTTTGGGTATTCCGCAGATTGGATGGGCAAGGTGAAGTATCTCGGGAGGGATCGATGGCTTGGTGAGTCTCCGGTTGCGGATGCTGACGAAGACAAGATGCTGCGAGAGATGGAGATGTACACCGCGGACGACGCAGCCCTCTTGAAGGCGGAGCCGTGGACCCATCGACCGCAGATTCCTCCGCCTGTCTTAAAAAAGGGGCCTGTTTCGAAGCCGACCGACGAGTTTGGTGAGCCGGTGATTGACTACGAGGCGCCTGTTCCGAAACCGGCAGACTTCGAAGAGTACAGGGCTTCCGCGGCGGAGAGGTTTGCGCCGCCGCGGCCGCGGCCGTCACCGTTGAAGCGCAAGTACCCCCGCGTCCCCGGCACGATGAGAAGGGACTGCCGCGACGACCCGGACTTCCTGAAGCCGTACCTGATGCGCTACGACGCCTATGGCCGCGACGCCGGCCCCATCGAGAACCCGGCGCCGCGCGTGGCCCCCAAGCGGACGGACGTCATGTCGGGCGTGCGGGACCTGCTGGCGGCGGACATGACGTCGGCGCAGATTGGCGAGATGATGCGCAACGTCATCGGGAAGCACATCAACTACCAGTTCGACGGGTACGCGCTCGGGTACATGCAGACCATCGGGGCGGTGCCGGAACAGCGTGAGACCGGGCGGATTTACTTCAACGCGAAGCACGACACGGTGGAGTTCCGCGAGGCGGCGGGGACGCTGGACATGGAGTGGATTACGGCGTGGGCCAAGATCTGCTGCCGGCTGCTGGAGTGGTCGCGGGACGTGGCGCCGGCGGAGTATATGGGCGTCATCAGGCTGCTGGCGTGGGCGCAGGAGGAGGAGGGCGCGGAGGGGGAGTACGATGTTGTTGACTTCTTGGTTGATTTGGGCTTGGTGGCCGAGGCGCGGGTATGTGAGGAGAGGCTGCACAAGGGGGATGCTGTGTTTTGGGAGTGTTTGAACTTTGAGCCTGATCCTGTCCGGGAAGGGGCTGCGATGCATTTGTTGGACGATTGGGAGACGATAGAAGCGAACGAGGTGGATATGGGAGGGATGGGGATGGCGGAGGAAGGATTGGGGCCGCTTGTTGGGGAGATTGTAGAGCTGGTGCAAAGTGGGCAGGTAAAGGTGAGTGAGGAGGAGGAGCCTGACATTTATGACCCTTGACCGAGATAGATTCTGTTGGTGATTTGGTTTTGGTTCGTGGAGTTGGGTGCTATTGTGTTGTTCGGTAAGTGGAGTGATGTTTTGAAATACTTTTGAAAAATACAGTTTTGAAGAGCTCTTGGTGCGGCTCATTGGTGACACGGAGCGATACAAACGGAATAGGCAGGTGAGCCGGACAAAGGATACCGAAGCTCCGGGTCACGGACCGCGGTGACCCACTCTCACCCGGGCCCGGCCGGTGAACGGCAGAATTGAGGAAGGAATTTTCTGATTGGTCCATTGGCACAGAACATCCTCCATCATCGATGGGACATTTGAAAACTAACCTGCCTACCTGAAGAGATTGTTATAAATAGGAGTGCGGGAAGTGTCAGTATTGGCCGTACTTTGTTGTCAAGACTTTTGTTTAAATATAAATATAGCACTTATCATTTGCACGTCGAATACCAGCACAATCGTCTGTTCCCAAGATTTGCTGACACGTGCATTCATCCTTACATATGAGGAGCAACGCCTGATCGATCTCCACTGCTGGGAAAACGCGTATTAATCGGCCCCTGCAACGCTGCTCTGTTCTGCTTTCTGGACGTTGTTGGGCTCAGTGTATGCTGTGCGAATACTCGACGGATGATGTGTATGGTTCCGCGTCCAAGCGATTCTGTTTTCCTGAAAGCTCTTTTCGTCACGGAGCGTCTAGTCTCAGAAGTATGCCACCAGAGCGTTCGACGAAGTAACACATCGCAACCTACACCAGACGATTGTCCGGTCGTGGGAAGCCTCAAAGAAGCCTCTGCATCTATCTTAAATACACGTCAGGAACGATGACGTCGAATGTCGATCGGCATTGCAAATGAGGAAGTTTCACCGAGTCGAAAAGAGCGAAGGGTGGTAGAAGAAGTATTTAAAGATCCTAGATCTCCTCGTCTGTTAGGAGAACGGCACAATCCGGGCTTGCTCCTTTGCCATACCTCAGGTCATGAGACCAAGGCCCCACAGAGCCAACGTCTTTTTGGGTCATTTCATGAGTATGTTGCGTCTCGTTGTTTATAGGGGTTAAGTACACAGCGGTTGGCACGTTTGTCTGTAGAGTATTTGTGGCTGTATGCGGCATTTAAGAAGGACGACACCGCTGAGCCTGTCTTTGGACGGTGAAGTCTTTCGGCATGATTTCCTCGCATTCGAGAGCATTATAGCAAGTTTCGCGCGCGTTCGGAAGCGGGTTCATTGGCAACGACGTGAGAGTCATCAATCATTGCGTTGTTGGCAAGAAATCAAATCCTAGATGTGCTAACAGCCGTCATTAAATAGATGCCTCGGCGCGTGGACTTTCGGCGCGAGCTTGATTGCTCAAACCACGTTGGCCATCGCGCCAGAGTCTAATTAGCGTGAACGCATATTCTCGCGCGTGATCTTCACTATAAATCTGAAGGCCTTGACAGAAGGGATATCACAGCACGAATGCCATCGTCGTACGGACTTGTTTATTCTCAGTCGGAATGCCTGAACAGAGCACAACGTCGCTTCAATCAAGCAGATTTCACCGTGTAATATCGATATGACTTGAGGTACGATCTTTGTTGCCATTGTCTTCAGCCGTCCCTTCTTCCAGAATACTTCACTACCCAGGGATTGAATGGCTAGTCATTGGTCAATAGCATGCTTGTATCTTCAGTTTTCTCATATGCCTCCTTCCCATGCGGCTCTAAATGATCTTACCACGCATTTCGCTTGGTTTTCGGGATTTTGAGCCGAGAACCCAATCAACAGAGCAGCTGGCCCTTTTGTAGGGAGTCTAAACTGAAGATGGGGCGTAACTTGTGGAAATGCTGGGCGTTGTGGTACCGGAATCAGTATTTCGTTTCCAAGAATGCGAATTATTTAGCCTTCCCTTCAGAGCAATAGGTCGCTGAGCAGGAGAACCCCGTTCGAGCATCCGTCTCAGCTTTTCCTATAATGCTTTCCAGAACACTACGCTTGTCAATCACGGACAGGATCGACTCGTGACTGACCACTCATGCCTGGTGGGTATTCTTGACGAGATCATAGGCAATGAAAGATGCCAGCGAATCATTTAGTGGTCTGAGACAAGAGCGGGGATGCCCACTTCGTGACGGCCTTGTCGCAATACGGATCAGGGTCGTCTTCAAATGCGCCAAGCGGCCAGTGTGCCCGCCGGTGCTCACCGGGTTTGCGCCGCCATAGCAACAATCTTAGAACCCGCAACGTTTATAACTCCCATAGGAACCTTGATAAATGAGGTGGATTCAGAACGTTCGGTTTGTTCGGCTAGTTTGAATCATTTGATAGAACCTCATCGAGGAAAGTTTAACGTGCGATCTCATAGGGAAGCATAAATATCCATAACGCGATGTCTCGACTTGGTGCGTGACAATGTGACAAGGGCGAGGCCCAGAGCGAAAGTGCTAGGAAACTCATGTGGAATGGGACGTAGTCATTTTTTGTGTTTCTTACGATGCTAAAGGCGTCGAAACCAGAGAGTGCGCTCATTGTTGTTTGTGTGGATTACTCCTTGTCGAGTATTCGGCTCACACGGGATGGGCCGGACTTGCTGGCACAACTTTGTAAATTCTATTGAACCCTCAAGTATCCTCACCTCGCAGGCTGATCTTCCCTTCAAATTACGGGCATAATCACCCCAGCCAGCAAGAGTCCGTAGCCGCGAACACAAACCCAAGTAAGCAGCAGTCAGAGCGACAGCCCCAGTGGATTGTTTTTTTCGGTAAGTTGACGAAAGGATTATAGAAGGTTATTAATAGCTTCTCCTAATGAAAGGGTTTATTTCTGGGTACATGAGATTTATGTGTAACACGTAGTGGCAAAGGATCCATACCTGTTGAATCTGTGAGACGCTCTAAAGTTGGCCTGATTTCTTGTCTTCCTTTCCCAAAAACGGTGGTCTATCCTCACCAGCCTGCCATTTGTACTTGCTTCCTGGGTGGTCTTCAGGCAGCCTCCTTGACCCAATAAACACTTCTCTTGCTGTCGCTCCCTCCTTCCCGACTTCAGACCTAAAGATTCCGCGCTTACGCAGTTCAGGAAGCAAATGCTCGATAATATCCTCAAAAGTGCCGGGGTTAGTAACATGAGCCAGGTTGAAACCATCAACATCGGCTCCTTGAACCCATCGCTCCAACTCATCAGCGGCTGTTGTCGGACTGCCGACAATTTTGGCGCCCATACCGCCGATGCTGAGGTATTCCACGATTCGCCTCTTCGTCCAGGGAAGATTGTCTGTGCCAGGGACGGTATCTGACCAGCGACGGACGATGGACCGGATGCGAGGAGAGTCGGTCATGAGAAAGTCCTCGTCATCTGGGTATCCGGACAGGTCGACTCCCGTCCAACCGCCGAATAGCGCGAGGGCTCCTTCGGTATCGGCGTACTTTAGGTAGTCTTGTCTCTTCGCCTCGGCTTCTTCATCTGTTGCTGCCACGATAACATTGATGCCCAAGATGATCTTGATGTGGTTGGGGTCTCTCCCCTCCTCGGCTGCGATCTTCCGAAGGTTATCCACCGTCTTCCGGACGCCTTCTATTGTCTGACCGCCGATGAAGATTGCTTCACCGTGCTTGCCTCCGAACCCATTTCCAGCTTCAGAGACACCAGCTTGGAAAAGGAACGGTGTGCGCTGTGGTGACGGCTCGACGAAATGCGGCCCCGGTACCTCGAAGTACTTGCCCTTGTGATGTATCTGACTGACCGCATCGCTGGCGATGTAAGTCCCGCTCTCGCGATCCGCCAACACGGCATCATCGCGAAAACTGCCCTCCCAGAGCTTGTAAAGCACCTCCAGATACTCATGAGCAATTGCATAGCGCTCATCGTGTGGGATCTGCTCCTGCAGGCCGTGGTTTCGCGCGGCGCTGTCCAGATATGAAGTGACAATGTTCCATGCCAGCCGTCCTTCGCTCAAATGGTCCACCGTCGACAGCCTGCGTGCCAGAGAATAAGGCTTCTCGTAGGTCAAACTCGCGGTAACCCCAAAGATGAGATTCTTGGTGGCCGCCGCCATGGCCGGGACCAAGTAGAGTGGGTCGTTGACGGGGAACTGCGCACCGGAGGCCAGGGCCGGGACCACGTTCGCCGGACCCTTGTACACGTCGTAGGGACCCAGGGTGTCGGCGATGAACATGGCGTGAAAGCCTGCGTTGTCTAGCAACTGCGCGAGCTCGGTCCAGAAAGAGAGTTTCTTGTATTGGTCGGTCTTGTTGCGAGGGTGCTTCCACAGGCCCGGGGCCAAGTGGCCGGGGGTGTTCATTACGAAGGCATTGAGAATGATTTGCTTTTTGACTTTGGCCGTGTTATCGCTCAAGTGAGCGTTTGTCGTGTCCGCCATGTTGAATGTGTTTTTTTTTGTTTCAAAGGCCAGAGTAACTGGGATTTCTGTTTGTGGAGGAGTGCTTCCAACCAAGCTCTTGAACGCGCCGTTGCTTGGATCTTGTCGATTTACCATCTTAACTTTATTCTGTTATCTCGTCTTGAAGGATTGCCGATCGCGCGTGTTTCGAAACCACAAAGATCCAATAGGTTTGGCGGGATTACGCATGGGTGGCTCTTTCGACATATTGCACCATCGCACGCAACCGATTGCGATCTACCGAGACGTCGACCCCCACTCACGAAATCCTCCGATACCACCAACCTCTCCCGCGACAGCCCCCAACTTGCTCCTGTGGTATGGAACCGGAGCTGAATTTATACATGTGAATAATCAGGGTAGCTCTTGACATGGATTGAGTTCACATAACGCAATGCGGGGCACCTAAGATGTGACCGAGAACTGGGGCTCTCAGATACCGATCTCGGGTCGAAGTCAAGCTTTGCAGCCACGGCCGTTCTTAAGAGAGGGCGTTCCTGGGCCAAGGAGGCCAAGAATGGCTCACGGGTGCTCGAGCCAACATTCTGCCTTTGACTGCCTTGGCGCACTTCTTTATTCTCCGTTCCAAGAAAAGACAAGGCTTTGAGAATGTCGGTTCAGTTGGGCGTGTCGGGGGAGACCCTGATCCCCCAGTCGACAGGCTATGGCATGCTCATCGGATTGGGCATCGGGTTCTGCGGTGTCATTCTCGCAGCCGTCAAGATCCAAAAGGCGTACCTGGCTGAAGACTCGGGCACTTCGGAGATGTTCATGGTGGCCAACCGGTCTGTCGGGACCGGGCTGACGGCGTCAGCGGTCTTTTCCTCGTGGATGTGGATCAACGAAACGGTTTTCTCGGCGGCTTTTTGTTACAAATTTGGACTTGCAGTACCTTTCGTACGTTCAACTCACTCTTCTCTCTAAGTGAACATGTCACTAACACAGTCATCAGTGGTGGTCCACGGGCCTCTGCTTTCAGATCGCCCTGATGGCGGCTCTAGGCGTCTTGGCAAAGATCCGGGTTCCATACGCTCACACGTCACTTGAAATTATTCGAATGCGCTACGGCTGGATTGGGCACATTGTCTTCATTGTGCTCAATATCACGAACAATGTCTTTGGCTGTGCAGGTATGATCCTCACAGGATCACAGCTTATTTACGGTATCTCGGGAATGCACTTTGTGGCTGCAACGATTCTCATCCCACTTGGAGGTTGGTACTCCCTGCAGATTTAATGGAAACTTGAGACTGACGAGTTGCGATGTAGTCGTGCTTTACACCGCTGTTGGCGGATTGAAGGCCACCTTCATTACCGACTACCTGCACACGCTGATTGCTCTGGTCCTCATCATCTACTTCACGCTTAAGGTCCTCACGCACGATGCTGTCGGTGGTCTTGGAGGTCTCTACGACAAAGTCGTAGCAACGGCTTCGGAGAACATGATCGACGGTAACTACAAGGGGTCTTTGCTTACGATGAAGTCCCGAGATGCAATCATCTGGGGCTTGATTCTCAAGTTTGGTAACTTGGCTCTTGTTGTGATGGTACGTACTTCCAATTTTAGTATCCCTATGACTATGAAACTGACTCTTTAAACAGGACACGGCCTTCTGGCAAAAGTCTTTCGCAACAGAAGTGAACGCAACCGTTCCCGGATACAACCTGGCGGCCGCGGCCATCTTCGGCATCCCATGGGGCCTCGGTACCGTCATCGGTCTAACCGCAAGAGCGCTGCACAACACTCCGATTTGGCCAGCCTACCCGCAAGAGTTTACACTGGCGCAGGTCAACGCAGGTCTTGTCATGCCTTACACCGTTAAGGCACTCATCGGTGACCAGGGCATCGACGCCTTCCTGGTTCTAGTCTTCATGGCGTTGACGAGCACCGTATCGTCATCCATGATTGCAGTCAGCAGCATCTTGTCCTTCGACGTCTACAAGACTTACATCAACCCCAAAGCCTCGGACAAGAAGCTTGTTCATGTCAGTCATTTGACCGTCGTCTTTCACGCGGTCTTCATCACTGCCATCTCGCTGGCTCTCAACTACGGAGGCGCCGACATGACCTGGATTGGTTACTTCCGCCCGATTTTGTCCTGCCCCGGTATCATTCCCCTGGGCCTGACTCTATGTTGGTCCGGTCAAACCCGTCTGGCAGCAATTGTCTCCCCCATCCTCGGTTTCCTCACCGGGCTGGGCATCTGGCTTGGAACAGCCCATGTCATCTACGGCGAGATCAACATGAAGACAACTGAGGGAAGCTTGCCAGCCTTGTACGGGGCAACTGCTTCTTTCTTCTCACCGGCTTTGTACTCGGTTCTGCTTTCTCAGTACAAGCCAGAGAAGTTCGATTGGAGGAGGTTTCTGCTTACGGAAATCGCAGAGGAAGTTCAAATGAAACAAAGCACTGATGCAGAGAAGGACACTGACGATGGCAACAACTCATCGACTTCTGAGTCGCAAAGGCCTGCGCCGTCTTTGCTGGGTCCCGAGAAGGCATCGGACCCGGAACGAACCGCAGCCACGGCTGGGAACGAAAAGGCTCCAGCTGCGGTGTTTTCCAGGGATGCTATTCTGAATGGCGAGGTCAACCTGGATGACGTTCGCCATCCTTTCGACGAGGACACGATCAAGCTACTTTACAAGTGGTACCGCATTGCCTGGTACATGTTTGTCGGCATCGTTCTGATCACCTTTATTCTCTGGCCCATGCCGCTGTATCGCGACTACATCTTCGAGAAGACCTTCTTCAAGAGTTGGACGACGGTGGCCATCATCTGGCAGTTCTTTGCTTTCTTTGCGGTTGTGGTGTATCCGCTGTATGACGGACGTTACGAGATTGCCAGAGGTGCGAAGGGTGTGTGGCACTCAGGGCGAGACCTTCTCCGGCGTAAACATTGACAAGGGAAAAAAGATTTTATTCTTGATGAAAAGAAGTACGACAGCAATGAACATTTTGATGAACGGTTATGATATCTAATGAAGCTGGCTCTGTCCATAGACGTTAGACCTGTAGCATGTGGCAGGGACAGTGGCATCGGTTTTCAGTAAACAATCTTTACTGCAACAGACATGGCGTGCGTAGCGGGAGGAGGTCTGTATGATCTGATGTTGTATGTATGACGGTTTACCGCGAATGACAGGAAACAAATCTTCACAATTCTATAATCGCCATCGCAATCTAGTTAAAGCTGGGTTTTTATGTCGCGTCGTAAGCATTCAGGTAATTGAGTGGCGTCCCGTTTTGTGGCCTGTTTGGATTAGAAGACGGCTTCATCGATGTTTACCTGGTACCAGGCAACTTGCGATTAGGGTTTTTATAAAAGTGCTGATCACCAGGTTCCAAATTCAGGCACCACGGCAATGTGGTCGGAGTTATAGAAGAGAGAAAGAGAAACAATCCATGAGCCCATCCCATAGGCAGGCAGTACGAGCAAAAACCTCTGTTTATATGTCTGATGCTGATAGACGACACCAGCTTTCAGCTCTGGTCAACGTCATCGTCGTTTGTTTCTGTTGTTCTAGCTCCCGAATAAGTTGGAGCAAAGGCACCAGAGTCGCAGCTGATTTCCGGCAACCAGGCTTGTGAAGCTCTCGGGGTTGTACAGCTCTAGACGACAGCTTCAGGGGCACAGTTGACGGCGAGCATGCTTGACCGTCTGAGTGTATGAGTCTTTGCATACGAGTACGATTTCCATGAGCCCTTTATCCGAGACCGTTGGCCGGGGCGAAACTTGCAGGCGGGTAGACGCCCTACGAGCCAATCACCGCTGACTATGTGTTCAGGAGCAGAGGCAAGAACAACTTGGTTGGCCCGCGCTGCTCGAGGCTTTGATCAGACCCAGGTCTCCAGGTCTCGAGGATTGAAGCCCGAGTTTCAATGACATTGTTCTCACTTTGAACTGGGGCATTGTTGTGGCATGGGGAACAAAGGGGCGGGCCAGGCCGTGATCGATCACGCTGTGACGAGAATCAAGGAGAAGCCCACGTCTGGGGTATAAGATGCCTTGGAGGACCACACTGAGCAAGTCTCGAGATTCAAGCCTCATCGTGGTCAACTACCTACCTTGTCGGAAACTCAGCTGTCAAACATGGGCGACATTCCTGGTCCTTCCGTACTTGACCGACTAATAAATTGCCAGTCGAAATCCAGCATAATGTATTGTCAGAACTCCTCTCGACCAGCAGCCCCTGTGTCTTTGCTCTCTTCGTCCCGGAATGGGGCGTTTGTTCTCACGGAAACGACCCGGTGAACGCCGTGTATGACATACAGAGGACCGAAGTCTACACCCGAGGATTTAATGGCAGTCGAGGAACTTTCGTGTCTGGTAAAGTGCATCGAGAGAGCGACCACGTCTCGTTCCCTCTGAAAACCAACATCTCATGTCGAACCATCGAAGAACTCAAGTCACGCTTTCCCGCGGCCATGGACTGGGCTCTGAAGGACCTGGAGCGAACCCAACTTCACCGCTACCACCAGATCTTCCCACGGGCGCCCGACGATGATGTAGGTAAGCATATGGCACACGGCGGCCTAGTCTTTGGTGAGTATGACCCCGCAGAACAACACAAGCCAGAGCACCCTCCAGTGCAAACAGCAGAAACGCAGATGTGCGAGCTGCCGCGCCACCTGATGTTCCACAGCGTCCCCAAAGACCCCTGGTTCCGGCTCCGCCTGCGGCGCAACCCCGAGGCCAAGATCGGCTTCGGGATGCGGTTCTTCGTGGAAGCCGGCGCGAGCATGCTGCAGGTGGACTGGAGCGTCATGCCGCAGCTGGAGACGGTGTTCCTCGACCTACGATCGTACGGGCGTAGGTACCGCGGGAGTCGCGGGAAGCCGGAAGACGACGGCATCCGGCGGGGCGCGGCGGAAATGAGCCGCTGTCTGCGGCTGCAGGACCTGGTAATCGCAGGCCTGCGGAGCGGCTGTAAGTATGTGCGGCCGCCCGGCTGGCAGCTGTGTGACTGGGAGGTGGACGAGTGGGAGGTTGACGGGGAGGTCAACTGGGTCAAGGTGTTTTGCGGGGCTGTGAGGGAGGGCGGCCGGCTGGTGTTCATCGATCGCAGGGTCCTCGATGTGGATTGGGGGATGTGGAGGGTGAGGGCTCAGATTCAAGGTCTACTGCCCAAGGATCGGTCTAAGGACAATGGCGGGATGACCTGCCTGGCTCATGTCGACAAGGCTATGGGACCGAAGAACACGAATAACTAGGTGAGTGAGCGGGGTTTTTCTTTTTGATTAATCTTTTAACACTTGGTTGATTTGTAGCAATAATTTTGTCTTTTGGTTCGTCTATTCGATAATACATCCTCCGAGACCATCGTCCATCAAATGGGTTGACGTCAGATGGTGGTGGGAGCCCCTCCTCTAACCAGCGCAGAGCCGCTCGTGCGGGCTCTGCTCAGCATGCGCCTCATCGCGCATGCGCAGGAAAGTCGAAGGTTCGTTGAAAATGAAGCAATTGGAGCTGACGTTCTGTACACCGTCTGCCGGTCCTGTTCGCGGCTGCGCTCTCGCTAATGATGCTGCTCCTCAAAACTCAATCGCCCGGGGTGAACCCCCGGCATGGTGGCGGTAACGCCCGACCCTCTGCTCCTCGCCGTTTGGTAATCATATTCATTCTGTCATCACTCATCAGCTCATGCACGTAACAAACTCCCGCGAGCGTCGCTTACAAGTCGTCCGTCTCATAAGAAATTGCCACTCATAGTCCCAAGCCCAAGCCCGATGAATCTCATCGCTTGCACGACGACTAATCCTCAGACTCGGCTTGCTTCGTGAAGAACTGGCTCTCTCGCGGGTCATTCACTCCTCGTCGGCAGGCTCAGGCTCCGCCAGGACGCGCATCCTCGAGGCCTCCTCCTCGGAGTCGCCCGGGGGCGGCTTGTTGGGCTTGATGCCCTCCATCTGCAGGTAGCGCACGAGGGTCTTGGTGGCGCAGGTGAGGTTAGCGTCGCGCTTCAGCTCGGCGTACGTGACGTCGGGCTTGTCCTTGAGGACGCGCAGGACGGTCTTGACGTCGCGGTCGGAGAGGATGCGCGGGCGTCCGGGGCGGGGGCGGTCGCGGCCGGCCTGCTGGAGGCGGTAGCGCGTGACGATGCCCTTGATGGAGGACACGGGGACGTCCTCCTTGACGGAGATCTCCTTGAGCGACATGCCCAGCTCCGAGAGGACAGCGATGCGCGCGCGCTTCTCCGGGGAGTACTGCGGCTTGCGCGGCTTGGGTTCCGGGGCGGCGCGTCGAGGCATGCTGGGCTGCTTCTGCTGTTGCTCCTGCTGCGGTGGTGGTGGCGGCGGTTGCGGTTGCGGTTGCGGCTGCGGCGGCTGGGTGAAGGTCGCGGTTTGCGTGGGCAGCAGGAGCTGCGTGTAGTTGTGCGCGTGGCCGTGGTCGTCGTGGTCAGCGACGGGGAAGAAAAAGGAGCTCGTTGTTGTGAGTGCGACCGAGGTGTCGACTGACGACGGAGGCCGCGGTCGTTGGACAACGAGGTTGCTGTTGGTGAGAGGGAGTTGTTTGTTGAGATGAGATGAAGACGGGAGTGTGAACGGCATGTCCAATATTTTTTTTTTTTTTGCTTCACGGTCCGTGGATGACCCACTTTCTCGGGGTGGATCAGGGGTACAGCGCAGTTGTACTCGGGGTAGTGGATACGAGGGCTGCCTTGCCTTGCCTTGCCTTGCCTTGCGGGCGGGGACGCACCCACTGGGGGCACAATGTTGATCTGATAGATATTGCGAGAATAAGCAAAACGGGGTTGAGATCTATCACCTTTGGCTGTTTCTTTCTGGGCTTTCGGAGGGGGACCTTGTTGGAGCGATGACTGATGACTCTCTGCTGCCGTCCGTCACGTCAGCTGTGCTGCTGATGTATCCCCCTAAATCAGGTGATCAGACCACCTCCTCAGACGCGTTCGGGCGAACTCGGCTAAACTCCGTATCAAGCGCCACTTGGGGCGGCGGGCCGACGATAACTCTATCCCCTCGCTTCAGGTAGGTACCTCCCCTTACTAATAAGTACTTGGGGAGCTCGCTCATTCGCCCACGACATCAGGGCCTTGTCTTTTTATCCAACATCACCTGCTCCCAGCTTCGTCAGATCGCCATCCTCAGGCAAGATGCTAGATGAATCATGACACCAGCATACTTTGGGGCCTGGATATGCCTCTCCTCTTGGCAGGCGCTGCCAGGGGCTGGCCACTTGGGCGTTAGCCGCGGAGTCGCGACCGTGCCACCAACCATGGAACCACCGTCCTTTGACCTAGGTACGCGTACTGCTCCGGCTGCTGGTAACAACGGCGGCTGTCTGGTTGAAACACTCAAAAGGAAGGACTCGGTCAACAGGCGCATGGAAAGAAAGACGGCCAGACCTATCGGCCGCGTTCGTTATCCCAAGACAGTGGTGGTGGTATTAGATACATTCTAGCCTTTGTCCATTACCACGATATGAGCACTGACGGTAGCACAATGTGAACAGACGGCCTTGTACTGTCTCATAAATCAACATCGAGTAAACACACAATGTGATATCTGATTCAGGTGGCTTTCTTTTGCAAGCCGGTTCTTTTCCCTGTGGTCCGGTCATTTTTTACCGTTGCTTTTTCCTTGCCCCTCTTCCCAACAGGAGCCCCAACCAAGGAGCCCCGCTTCGTGGTCGGATACTAGTCCTCTTGCCGGCTGATTTTACGTCGCCGCCGGGAATCGTGGCTAGCTGAAGTGACTATCACATCTTGGGCATTGCGTCGTTCTTGGACACAGTGGGCTGGTCTCGGTGGACGCCACAAAAGAGCAAGCCACAGCGCCACGGGTGTCCCGTTCATTCATACGTGTGCTGTGTATGCTTGGATCAATTGAATCAGCACGCCTCAAGTTCTCCAATAATCGTTCGTCAATATTGAAACGATACAAAGCATCGTAAGCTTTTGGTATCTCGGGTTCTTCCTCTCGTCGACACCAGAGCAAGTATATTTGCTTTCGCGGCGCGCTTGAGAAAAAGGCCCAATGGAGACATGGTAAAGAGAAAGCTGCGAGACGACAAGGTGCTGTAGTGAGGCAGCCAAGGCTAGAGAAAACCGGTCATCGAATACGGGAGCTGTACCCTCAACTAATGATGATGGCGGACTGCGGTTTGCAAAGGGGACATGTAGACAGTCTCGGCGCACTATGCACCAAGATTAAGAAGCAGAAGAAAGCTCTCGCTGGCTAAATCATGGGCCAAAAGTCATTCGTTCCGTAGATCTACGATTTGATACCTTGGCCAGCGTCCCAAGACCGACATTCGCGTCCCGGTCAAGCCAATTGAGTCGATCAATCAATAGTTCAACAGCGCCACACGTTGTTAACTTTAACGTTGAACCAATTTTCAAATTGATCCGATCGCCAGACTTTGACACAGAAACAAAGCTAAGTTACTTTGTCATTGCCAGACGTAGTCTTCAAGGTATTTAACTGTTCCTTTAGAAGCTTGCGAGTGATGAATTCCTCACCAGAATCGCCAATCGTTCAGTAACTTTGAATGTCATTTGCTTCTATGGAGTATTATCTAGGAAATCCCAGATACCAGAGCAGTAGAGACTAGAGGCCACGGAGCGACGCTTCATGAGCTATTACAAGATACCTCAGTTGTAGATATAGAAAACTGGAGCTGTCGTATGAGAACCAAATCAACAACGGAGGGTCGCGGACTGCAGAAGACGTATATCTGTACTCTTGCTACAGGCTGCAACAGAAAGACGACACTTTGAGCTTAGTTAAAGGCCAGAGGTACTAAGTGAGCTAACGGGATGGACGCTGGGCACCGTACAATGTTCCTGTGTGATTGCCTACTTGAATAAGCTAGCAAGCTACTTTATAGATAGATCGCACGGCGCATCCAGCGAGTATTGAAGACAAAAGCCCTGACATTAGTTTAGGAGCCCACAGGAACGTCATATGAGCCCCGGCACGTGCTCCTGTGGTTTCGTGTTGAGGGGTATAAGTAATCTTTGATAACGCAGAAATCTTTAATCTGGCCAAGCAAATGTAACTCAAACTCATCCCCCGGACTACTTGGCAAGTCAGATCCAACCCAGTGAGGCTTTTGTTCTAGATTTGAGACCCATACTGGAGAAGAGCTATATTGAGAAGGCAGTACATTCAGTAAGAATACGCTCTCAAATAACCGATGAAAGCACGGTGACTGGCGATGAAAAGCACCCAAAACCTCTCAAAATAAAACATGGCCAAGATCATGAGGCTCAAGGCCACACACGGCCGTTGGTCACGAAAACCTCTATGTTTCGCCACTGAGAGAAATGACTGGGATATGGGCCAGACAAGTTGTTGTTCAAGTCCAAATCGCCCAGTCCGCTGTGTGAATATATACTTGCATATTGCGACGGACTTATCCATCAGTCCAAGTCCGAGGGCGCAGAAATCTTCGCCTTTTCCGGCCACATCTCACTTGATAGGGCCAGCAACGCGTCAACGCATCAAAGGGCCAACGACTGAAGCTTAAAAGAGCGACCGGTTCAATTCTCGTGACACGCATGCAAATTGTGTCTCCGTGGGTATTCTGAAGAACACTAGGAACCTCTTTAAGCTATCTTTAAAGACGGGTCGCGGTTTGCTCTGGGCATCCTATCCGGATGGCACCACATAGGCAGACATTACAGACCGCATTGAATAAACTGTGTTCAACGAGAATACACCAAAGTAGACGATAATGGACGTCTGGTCGCATCTGTGACAGTTGTGATAGTAGATTGTGACTTCTTTTGATAGTCATAGTTCGCCTAGTTTTCCGATGCTTGATGAGGATCATGAGGTTGACATTCAAGCACAACGCAGCTACCAGGGGCCGTATTTGGTTTCCCTGCTTCAGCCAGACTGCAAGAGCCGACTTAAATATACGAACATCACTGCTTTCTATCATGTCGGTGTGTCTGTATAAATCCAGTCTCTCTCCTCCTCAAAGAAAGGGGGCCAATTCATCTTTCTCAGTTGGGTTGCTTACACTGAGGAACAACCCATTGCGCTTATACATACGTTCTAGTTCCCAAGATCGAGAACCAGCACCCTCCTCAGACGTGCGCGGACGTCGCTTCACCGAATACGCAGTCACATCATCTACAAGGGATGGCAGTGATCGACAACGATGAACTCTAGGATACTGCGATGATCGGCTTCTTATACTGACAGATGGAGGTCAGGGGTACACAGCTAGGCTCGTGGATTTCATGTATTGAGAAGAAAGCGCCGTGGCATTGGGGTGGATAGATTAGATTGTATTGGTCGATAAGTTCTCACTGCCATTGGTTTCTCTTATGTCCATGTAAGCTTCTCCCCATCTGTGGAACTGAGCACTGTTGGGGGAGATCATCACCGGGAAGACTCATGTAGGTCTCATATGAGTCTCTCGCAGTTGATCATGTATTGTCTCGACAGCTCAGTTGTCTTGATGTTTTATATTCATACTCTTATAGTCATGCGTAGGCACAAAAGCCACCCTCTTTTCATCCACTCCCTCCAGATTCAATCGCCTCACTGCTTCTTGGCAGCCTGCTCAGCCATAAACTTCTCATAATCCGCCTGCCTCTCGGGGCTGACCTTCATAAACGGAATGTCATCCTTCATCTCCTCGCCGTTGACCTCGACGGGCTTCGCAGGCTGCAGGCAGAAGATGACTCTTGCCCACTGATCTGTCGCGTTCTTCCAGCCGTGCATCGTCCCCCTCTGGATCATAATCTCGCCCTCCTTCAGCGTGCGCATCGCGCCGTCGTCGAGGTGGCACTCGACCTCGCCCTTGAGCACGATGCCGTAGTCAAGCGACTCGGTGCGGTGCATCATGGGCCCCGTGTGCGGGCCGAAGTCGACGACGCGCAGGACGCTGCCGGAGGGGAGGTGGAGCGTGGGCATGCGCGGGTGGTTGGCCGAGTAGGCCGTCAGGTCCTGTTCGCCGTCCATGTTGATTGGTTGGCCTGGGGTGGTGAAGCAGGTGTGGAAGTACATGTTGGGCAGCGGGTCCGGGGTGACGTGGACCGGGAAGGCGTCGGAGAAGACGGCGCGGCCTTGCTCGTTGTGGGTTGTGATGTGGCGAGAGACCGGGCCGAACGGCAGCTCGTCGGCGGACGGTGCGGGAGGGGCTCCGGAAGACGACATGGTTGCGGCAGTGCTTGTGCTCTTTTGATGAAGGTGCCAAGGCTTGAAGCTAGTATTCGGAGCTAAGACGCAGGGAGGGCGCAAGGTTCGGTGACAGGTCTGACGGGGAAGAAGCGTGGGTTGCGAGTGGATGGAGTGAAAGTGACGTGCGCCTCTAAGGGGTTCTTATTCTTCGAGATTGAAAGCTTCCTCGGTTGGTTCGGGGACAGAGAATCGTCTGATATGTTCAGCGAGAGAAGACTAATCAATGCCGTCCTCGGTTTCTTTGAGTTGCGATTGGAAGAAGGTGGGATGGGACGGAGGGGTCTTTTATGAAGGCAGCTGCAGGTTGTGCATATGCTACGGCCGTTGGCTTTCGCGGCGCACGGGACCTCGGGGGCAGTCGCCGACGCGGTGCGGTGTGTCTTCGCTCCTCCCTAGCCAGCTGGCACTGCTTTAGATCCAATGTGTGTCTTCATTGTTGTCCTCTCAGCTGACACAAGACGAATAGCTGCATCCTGCGCGTCTTGTTTGCCGCAGAAGTTTTGGAGATGGCCGCATGTCTCGTGCTTGGCTCAGCTCGACTGGCTGAAGTCGAGACGGAGGCTGGGAAAGGACAAGGTTCGTCTCGTCCAAGTGCTGACGCCACTCTGCTGCCCGCGCACTTTCAATGTGCAGAAGGAATTAGACCCCGAGCCTTGCAGTACCGCGGCGCACAAAAGTGAGGAGCCGTTAGCTCAGTGGCTGACTACCCCGCGGCAAGGTGCCGCCGCTATCTCAACATTTTTCTGGCGTTTTGGGAATTGGGATTCGACGTGCAGTCCGCGGCAGGGATGGCTTCACCAATGGTGAGGGGGAGCTCCTGTGAAACGGGTCATGGTTTCTGGAGCTGTCGCTTGGCGCTTGGGCGGCACTCTGTGATTGAGCTTCGGGGAAGCTAGCATGCGGCAGTGTTCTTTGATCGGGTCGGGGAGTCTTCAGCATATGGGGGAATAGACTTTGGGGTTCATATTGCTTCAGCTTGGCAGTGGATACGCGCTCCCCGATGAACCCGTCAGACCGGAGTTCGCGAGGAGTCGCATCGTTGGGACCGAGTCGAGCGACTCATGTCACCGGCGGTTGGCTCCGCCGGAGCTCATCTAACGGACCGGCACTATGTCCTGTTGTGTTATGAATGTTGTGCACACATTGTATTGTTTTCGAGCCAAGATGGTCCGAATTTCGACGGACTTTTGGATTGCGTGGAAGAAATTCTGCATTCAATTACACATTATCTGTGATCTGACGATGAAAATGGTCGAGAATTAGATGACATATGCCTGGCTGTCAGATATTGTGGTCCGGTTTGGCACAATCTGATCCGAACTTCGGGGAAGGCCCGACAGATTCTGGAACTGTTCCAAACAACGGCCTGCAACAGCTCGAGACATTGCCTCTCAAGACCGCCAACCTTTGGGCTCGACGACCCAAAAGCAATTTTCCCGAAAACGAGTGCCCCGTGTTGACTCGACATGCCCGGTGCCGGCAACCTCCCCGGCAAGATAGCTTTGCTGCTAATAACGGGGAGAGAGACCGGCGGGGACAGCCTTTGCCAGTGATTATCGCGGAGATGGACACCAAGATACAGCTCATAACCTTGACGGGGAGCAGGTGCGCCGAAATCGAATCGTATGCCTCTGAACGCTGTCCGAGAATCGAAGAAATCAGCGCCAGTGCTCAAGCTTCTGGGCTCAAGACGCGACTGGATGAAGAGCCCGTCATATCTGACGATATTGTCTAGACGTAAAGTCTGACGCGGACGAGACCGCCGGGGAGGGTTTAGACGACTGGGTGTCTTCGACGTCTTGAAATTGTCAGAAGACGACATCGCGCAATGAGGACGGTCTTGCGAGTTGTCAACGTTGTCTGGCCTGCCCCTCTGCGGTTATGCTGCAACAGCAACAGTGCAATATTCAGCTGACCATTCACCTCAACGACTGCCACAGCTCGCCGCGGTTGGGGCAGACAGGCCATAAACTCTCATTTCGTACTATATGAGACGCAAGATGAGATGACTTTGGTGGCAACCCATCGTCTGCACATGAAATATCGGGAGAGCAGGGGCAGCCGCACGCGCGTTCCTTCACACCGTTCTGTGGCACTGCAGAGCCAGTTTGATGCTCGAGAGACTCATGTCGGGGAGAAACCGTCGGCGACGTATCCCCGACACGGCGGCATGATAGCAGTCTTTGATTTTGCACAACTTCGGGAGCAATTCCTACTTGGTCGTGCCTCTGTCCTGGAGTCCTGGTCAACACATCGGCCAGAGGCGGTGATATTGGCCGAGAACGACAACGGAATTCTTCCCCGAGAGCAAGCTGATTCAAGCATTGCCCGTGTTGGCAACTTTACTTGCCCACCAAGGCTCCCAGTCAACGACCTTCTTGCCCGTCCTAGCCTCTTCTGCCGCGAAAACCATGGCGTGCGACCGGATTACTTCTTCCAGTGTGCACCCGATATACTCATTCTGCGCTCTTTCGGCGGTCCAACCGTGGTTCTTCACGCGGTCAACGGCCAAGATGAACTGGCGCGCAAGTCCCTTGTCACCGCCACCGTGTCCAGCGTCCTCAATCGTCGGGTGATAGGTTTGGGTGGTACCATTGTTGAAGTCTTCGATGGTGATGGTGCGGGAATCCGCGTAAATCTCGCCATCGACGCCATAAACGTGCGTGTATCTCTCGCAGATTTTCTTTGTGTGCGCAACCATATGGAGAGTAGCTGACTTGGAGAGCTTGGGCGCTTCAGATTCGGTCGCAACGTCGTCCCAGCTCATGGTCACCGTCTGTTCATCGCAAACGTTGTTGTCTGCATCAAACACACATCGGCCAAACCAGTTACGCGATGAGACAACCTCTTTCGGGGTCGAATCGTCATAGTCTTCCGCAAGCTTCGAAGCAAGCACCTTGTTTCGCTCGGAAGCGGTCCCGAAGTCCTCGATTTCGGGGAGCACAATGCTGACTGGCCAGTCAGTGTTCCCCGATGCCAAACCTTTGAGGTCTGGTCCAAGGTAGATATTCTTCGCCGAGTACTTGCATCCGCTGTCACCTAACGGGCAGGACAGACAATTGGTTGCGTTTCCTGCTGCTGCAGGTTTGCGGCTCTTTCTGAAAAGCTGAAGCGAGCCGTTTGAAGATACGGTGGACGGAAGATGAGGTGTCCCCTGGCCGGCCTTTATCGGGGCGCTGAGAAGCCAAAGGAGGAGATCAATATCGTGACAGCTTTTGGTTAGCAAACTTGGGGCAGTTGTTTTCTCGTTCCGCCAGTTGCCGCGGACGTAGGAGTGGGTAAAGTGCCACCAGCCCACCGGTTCTGTGTGGACGATGTTGAGAATGTCGCCAATGACACGTTCTTCCAGCAGCAACTTGCGAAGCAGCATGTTGTGTGGGCTGTAGCGGAGGACATGGCCGATGGAGAAGACATTTTTGGGTTCCTGGCCAGCAGGAGGTTTCAGCGCCGTGTACATGTCGAGACAGTCTTCCAGAGACGTTGCGAGAGGCTTCTCGCACATCACGTGCAGGCCGAGCGGAGCAACTCCAACCACGACGTCGCGGTGCATCTCATCCAGGACGCAAATGAAGATGGCATCGACTCCAGGCGGTACCGTCTCGCCGGCGGCTTCTCTCTCACGACGGTTCGTCTCGTATGAGACGAATTCGGTCCAATCCGCGAATTGTTGGCCTTCTTGTGGAGTACCAGAGCCCCAGATGTATCTCCGGCCGAATGTCTGGCGCTTATAAGCGATGGGCTCAGCAACGGCGGCCACGACACCGTTGCTGGATGTCTCTGTTGCTGTGGCATATGCCTGGCCTCTTGAGCCGGCACCGATGATGAGGATGCGCGGTGGGGAATCGGACATTGGAGGTTTCTCTGGCGGCACGATCGTTGGTGCTGCGGGCACCGCAACGGGCGAGCCCGACTTCTTGATGGATGACATTTTGGATTATTTGTCGAAGGACGCCAAGTAGCTCGACGGACACTGGTGCTGGAGGAGCTTGGTCCCTTGCCCTTGTGACTTCACGGATACTCTTTCAATCTCTGGTTTATGTAGCTGGCGCTGGATGGTGTAGTCTCCGATGTCGAGGAAACGAGGAAGGTACAACACAGTCACGATAGGTTAGGCAGATAAGCATGGATGAGTGAAGATGGGAAAGAGCAATGGCGGTTTACAGCAGTCGGATCCCATTGCCAAGCGGGGCGATCTGCAGCATCTGGCCAATCAACGATCTCGCATTTGAAGTGTCCGGTATCCGGGCCGGGCTTATCTTATCTATCGTTATCTTATCAGAGAAAGCGTAATAAGAAGCTACGCTCCGCGTTTGAGATGGCGGGGTGGCAGCTTCCCCCTCAAGCTCTGGCGGTGAGTCGGGAAGACCTGGCCTGGCATGAAAATGTCACTTTCAGTGGAAAGGTGCTGCCACCCGATCGCCAGATGCCTCGTGCGCCACCGTAGTGATGTAACGATGCGGGCAGCCACAATTGACCGTTTGGAGCTGTCCCGGTTCGACCCCACCTGCTGCAGTCCTTTCTACTCCTTACCTAGTGCTTCTCGGCCGAGCCTACCTTGCCTACCTACTGCAGAAAGAGATTTCGTGAATACCTTCAGGCCGTCTAAGTCACGCGAACAACTGGAAGCTAGGAATCTTACTTGAGAGAATCGGTCAGCAGCAACCACCATGGACTTTCTCAAACCCAGAGCGCCCGCACCCAAGATGCAGTCCGCATCAGACGGTCCTCTTGTCTGGATCGACTGTGAGGTGAGTCTGACCAGTCTGAAGGAATAGAGCCCGGCTAACACAACTCTAAGATGACCGGCTTGGACCCGGACAAGGAGGAAATCATTGAGATCTTCTGCATCATCACAACTGGCAACCTAGAAGTCGTTGACCCCGAGGGCTGGGGCTGCGTGGTTCACCAGTCAGAAGAACGCATGGCACAGATGGACGACTGGTGCACCAAGACGCACGGAAACAGCGGCTTGACCGCGGCGGTTATCAAGTCGACAACGACGCCGGAGCAAGCGGCGGACGAGCTTCTGGCGTACGTCAAGCGGCACGTCCCGGAGAAACGGACGGCGCTACTAGCCGGCAACAGCGTGCATGCTGACCGGTCATTCCTGGTCAAGGAGCCGTACCGGAAGGTCATGGACCACCTTCACTACCGCATCTTGGACGTGAGTTCCATTAAGGAGGCGGCGAAACGGTGGGCCCCGACACAGGTGTTGGATAACGTGCCTGTCAAGCAGGGGCTGCACCAGGCCAAGGAGGACATCCTCGAGAGCATTGCCGAAGCCAAGTACTACAGGGAGGCCATTTTTGGATTGACATGGAGACGGGGTGACGGCAGCGCCCAGGAGACACCGTTGACCGAGACGGACGAGGACGAGGCTTGGGCAGACAACCTGCTGTAGACGATGCACTTGCTTGATGAATATCAAAGTTGAGCCGTATGAATCGAGGTGGCCCCTTGAGTGCAAGTAGATGATGAACCAACCAACACCTACACACACACACTAGGAGTTCGAATGACAGTAAGCCAACTGGATGAATACTGTATCGCCAGCTAAATTGAGACTGCACCAAACAGTGCGTTAACACGAGCTTCCCAGCCCCGCACTGATTCGCCAGCATTCCCTGCGCTGAGGCGGTATGCGATGCCCCTGGCGGGGTGAGGGGCCTCTCAGCAGAGCTGCCCCTCCTTTGCTGGAAGCGACCCCCCCCACGTCGACGCTGAGAATGATATCACTGGCCAAGCACCAGTCGTGAACCCCCACCATCCAGCAAAATCGATCCTGGCCTATCGTATCGCACTATCGATTCACTGTTGCTGCCACTCACCTGCCTCACCGCAGCAAGCTTTCAGGCCAGCGCCCCTCATTCACCTGGACCGGCCATGGCCCCCTGGTCGGCTCTGGTCTGGCCCAGTCAATTCGAGTTGCCGTACCTACGCTCAACCCATACCTAGGTACCTACAAAGACAACCTAAACCTCAACAACCTCCTTTTTCCTCCTTCATCTCGTCCTCCTTCAGCACCATCGTTAAGTGGCATTGCATATCATCATGGACGTTCAGACTGTCGAGTTCAAGCCCTTCCAGGACCAGAAGCCCGGAACGTACGTATCCCAAGCAAGAAAAGTTCCCCTCTGACGTTCTTCCCAACGCCAATCACCCCAACTTTTCTACCCCGCCATAGCTTCCACCTCACGCGCTGCATCCTCGATCGAGACGCACCGCTGACAATGCCATAGTTCTGGTCTTCGCAAGAAGGTCACTGTTTTCCAGCAGCCTCACTACAGCGAGGCTTTCGTCACGAGCATTCTGCTTTCCATCCCCGAGGGTGTCGAGGGTAAACAAACCCCCACGCGTCGTGACGCCTACCGAAACTGACTGACCGCCTCCGCAGGCTCTTTCCTCGTCATCGGTGGTGACGGTCGCTTCTGGAACCCCGAGGTCGTCCAATTGATTGCCAAGATTGGTGCCGCCTACGGTGTCAAGAAGCTCCTTATCGGCCAGAACGGTATTCTGTCCACTCCCGCCGCCAGCCATGTCATCCGCAAGCGCAAGGCCACCGGTGGTATCCTCCTGACGGCCAGCCACAACCCCGGCGGTAAGAGCACACTCCCTTTCAATCCATCTGCCACAAGCTAAGATATCTCCAACAGGTCCCAAGAACGACTTCGGCATCAAGTACAACCTTGCCAACGGTGGCCCTGCCCCCGAGTCCGTCACCAACAAGATTTACGAGGCGTCCAAGACCCTCACTTCCTACAAGATCGCCTCCATCCCCGATGTCGACATCGCCACCATTGGCACTAAGACCTACGGTTCCCTCGAGGTCGAGATCGTTGATAGCACCACCGACTACGTCGAGATGCTCAAGGACATTTTCGACTTCGACCTCATCCGCAACTTCTTCCGGACCCACCCCGACTTCAAGGTTCTGTTCGACGGTCTGCACGGTGTCACTGGCCCCTACGGTACCGCCATCTTCGAGAAGGAGCTTGGCCTCAAGGGCGCCACCCAGAACTGTGTTCCCAGCCCCGACTTCAATGGCGGCCACCCCGACCCCAACCTCACCTACGCCCATTCCCTCGTTGAGGTCGTCGACAAGAACAACATTCCCTTCGGCGCTGCCTCTGACGGCGATGGTGACCGCAACATGATCTACGGCGCCAACGCCTTCGTCTCCCCTGGTGACTCCCTGGCCATCATCGCCCACCACGCCCAGCTGATCCCTTACTTCAAGAAGAACGGCGTCTTCGGCCTCGCCCGTTCCATGCCCACCTCCGGCGCCGTTGACCTGGTCGCCAAGAAGCAGGGCCTCAACTGCTACGAGGTCCCCACTGGCTGGAAGTTCTTCTGCGCCCTCTTCGACGCCGACAAGCTGTCCATCTGCGGTGAGGAGTCTTTCGGTACTGGTAGCAACCACATCCGCGAGAAGGACGGTCTCTGGGCCGTTGTCGCCTGGTTGAACATCATTGCCGGTATCGGCGCCCAGAACCCCGATGTCCCCCCCTCCATCAAGAAGATCCAGCAGGACTTCTGGACCGAGTACGGCCGCACCTTCTTCACCCGTTACGACTACGAGGATGTCGACAGCGAGGGCGCCAACAAGGTTGTCGGTGTCCTGAAGGACCTCGTTGCCGACCCCAACTTCATCGGCAGCAAGGTCGGAGGTATGTTTCAGTCCCTACATGATGTCCAGAACACGCAGCTAATATGTACAGACCGCACCGTCACCGGCGCCGGCAACTTCTCCTACACCGACCTCGACGGCTCCGTCTCCTCCAACCAGGGTCTGTACGCCACCTTCTCCTCGGGCAGCCGCATCATTGTCCGTCTCTCTGGAACCGGCTCCTCCGGCGCCACCATCCGCCTGTACCTCGAGCAGCACAGCAGCGACCCCGCCACCTACGACCAGGACGCTCAGGACTTCCTCAAGCCCGAGATCAAGATGGCCACGGACCTGCTCAAGTTCAAGGAGTTCATCGGCCGTGACGAGCCTGATGTCAAGACATAAGCGCATGCAAGTTGCTGTATGATGGGGAACGAAGATAAAACAAAAGCAGGAGGAGCAAAAAGGTGCGCTTCAGTATAGAGAAGCCCAGCATTGGTTTGCTGTGGATGATGTTACGATGGTACACGACAGCATAAATTGAATCAAATCAACCTAATAATTGCATGCTACTTCACACATTGTAGGACCTTTGCGGAATGACGCATTGTTCAATTGCTCAATTGCGCAACTCGCGTTTAATTTCTCTTGTTGTATACTTTTCAAAGTTCATTATCATAAGCCATGCGTCATCAAAGATTGCGGAACAGTTACAGAAGATGACAGAGAGACATGAAAGAGAGGGTCTCTTTGGAAAAGAGGACCAAGAAGAGTAAAGAGAAAAATAGAAAAAGAAAGAAAGGCAGTGACAGTCAAAACGCAATGCAAGAGAGAAACGCTTCGCTGATGTTATGCCGCAATAAAGAAGAAGCATGTTAACGAAATGAAGTCAGATCAAAACAACATCACAATCATGTCAATCTTCCCAGGGTATCTCCGTCAAGTCCAAACTTTTCCAGACCCAACAAGACAAAACGTATGCGAAGGGGTGAGGGAGGGAGATGGATGACCGGTTTCGAATAGCAAGGCGGTCTGCGCGCGGACAGCCGTAGAACACCAAAGAATTCCCTAGGTGAAGTGGATTTCCAGGGGCCTGATCCACGATTATTCCTGGAAATGGCCAGCCGGCGTGTGGGACGGGAGGTAGGGAGGTAACGTGGGTACAGTGGGATACGAAGCAGCTCCACCACGGGGAATCGGGGACCACGGCTGGAGTTTGTGTGGAGTATCGGGGCTGGTCGGGCGGCGAGGTATTGATCGGTGGTGGAATATTGGGCCGGTCCTTCGTCAGTCGAGCTTCGGCTCGGTACTTCGCACGCGCGACTACTTCGCATCCTCGATCGCCTCCATCGAAACTTCAGATGTGTCTTCAGGTGCGGGAGCAAAGACTTCGCGGAACCGTTTGGCCCCCTCGTCGGAGACAAAGTTGATCTCGAATGCGCCAGCCTGTCCCTTTCTTTGGTTCTGTTGGCGGTATCGGTGGCAGAAGACGTAGAGCTGGACGTCTTTGAGCCAGACGCGGTGATTGGATTTGCGCTGGAGCCAGGTCGGAGACGCAGACTGATGGGTTACTGAAGATTGTCAGTCGAGGTTAAAACAACAGTGGTGGGGCGAGGACAGAGGGGTTTTTAATAACTCCAGAGCGGACCCGGAACAGGAACTAGAAAGGGGGGTTATATAGAGACGGAGGGCGCACCGAAGGCCGTCCAGACTGGGCATTGGCGGAGTTCGCCCTCCCAAACGGCGGCATGCAGGCGGAGGCCCTTGGTTCCGGAGTCACGATAGACTATCAAAGAGTGTTTGAAGCCATCGTCAATAATTTGGCTGGATATAGACGTTAGTTTTGACGTACATGAGACCGGGGGATTGATGCAGCCTTACGCCTGGAAGAGTCTCTCCTCGCCTTTAAGCTTGAACTCTCTCGCGTTCATGTCGATTGTAAGGGCGTTCCTGGTTTTCAAGGAGACGAACGTGCAATGGAATAAGACCAGTTCTAACGCACTTCAGATGCAAGCCACCAAGCCTGGTGAAACTTTGACAGCGGCTTACCTTCCCAAGTCTTGAAGCTCAGCCCAGCCCACAACTTCGGCATTCGGTCCACCTGACTCCACCGATTAAGATGCAGGGCGTTACTGTGTTCCCGGTGGATGACAAGCTCGTGGGTTCCACGGAGGCTGAACCATGGTGCACCCTGGTGGAATGTCCGAAGAAGGATATAAGGTGTCTGATTCACCAAATTAAGGTACATCATGAGACAGAGACGGTCGTCGTCAAACGGTCTAACGAGAGTAAGTATGGCTCATGCGTTGGGGCGATCTGTTACCGTACCGCCTGAAGAGCATCTTAGTCTCCTTCGGGATATTGAGTTGGCCCCATGCTACAAACTGGCCGCGAGCTTCCGACGGCCTGTTGTGCTTCAGTGCCGTCCGAGAAGGTAGCGGGAGCGAGAAGATCTGTTCAGCCCAGTGCGCATTCTAGAGTCCCAGTCAGCAGAATATCGATCCACTATTGGGTGACGTACGGGATCTTGGAGCGTCGGCAGGATCATCACTTCTGGTCTGAGAACGGGACCGACCTGTGTGGACGGAGTGGCTGGTTGAACGTCAGCGAGATGAAACTTGAAATTAAACCCAAACATTTGCGTACGAAGACCCCGCGCTTCTCGAAGTCCAATAATCCGTGTTCGCAGGCTCTCCAAGCCGTTGAGGTCGAAATGTGGCGACCTATACTCTTGTCAATATATCCCCACAGGAGGCACCCTCCACAGACTGTGGTTTACCTTATGAGGAGTTGCTTCAAACTGGTCAAAAAATGGTTATAAAGCAGAAAGCGTTGGGGCAAGGGCAGCCCGCCAACTTCTTGTGTCATCGTATGGTACATCTTCCGCCATCGCATTTCCTTGCTCAGCGTCCGGGTCTCATAAAAGTTGATGATGTCGCGGAGGGTCCTGGACAGACACGGAAGAACAATGTTAAGGTAGTTGAGTAGTATTGGCACTCGGTTGAAATGCATCTGGGATAGATCGGCCAGGTCTCGGAGAACCCTTGCACTGCTCCGCATCTCCTCGACAAGCATGGCGAGATGGCCGCCGTAGGTCTCCGGTAGCGCCTGGCGAAGACCTTCAAGATGCACTGACACCATATCGGCGCGCTCGGCCTCGAGGCAGCATCCTCGAAGGAGATGGAAGTCGGCTTTCTGTAGGCTCAGCTCCATTTTAGGCGGATTCGGCGGCGTCCTCGACTGGAATGGGTGATGATGATGCGGTTCACGTCCTCATCGCTCGGGAGATTCCTCAATCGTCGGTGCAAAGCCTAGCTGGTGCTTAACCTTTGTGTGTTGTAGTAATTCCTTGCGTAGGCGTTGTCAACAATGCTGGCATGTAGCCCGAAAAGTTGACGAAAGCGATACTGAGCAGCTCACAAGATCTGACGATATATCGTCCTGGAATAGCGACGGACAAAACAGTGGTAAGAGAAGAGGAGTAAGAGGAGACGACCCGCTTCCTGTGCTCGGCATGATCTTCCTCTGGTGGTAATGTGTGGCCACAACGGTAGGCGCTCGCTCAATGGGTGGAAAGCGGCTGCAATTGCGATTCGGGGGTGCAGGTCTCGATTTTGGCGGCCAACCCGGAAACACACGCCACCACACCCTGCCAGACTCCGAATTCAGTCCTCCCTTTTTGTTTCTGTGTTGGCAGTACGAGCGAACCCAAACACCAACACAGGCTGATCACATCTGACGTGTCGAGTGTTCCGTGGTTGGCGAGCACTGGTGTTGTTTATGAAGAAGGCCGCGTCGAGTCGATTGAAGATTGGCTATGCCTTGTCGTCGGGTCTCAATGGCGGTTGCGCCTATGCCTGGAGCTGAACGGGTGCAAGCTGGTTGAAGTTGAGTTTGGCATTCGGTGGTCTGCACTGACTTCACCGCCAACGGCGTTCGGTTGTATGTCAATCACTGCGGAGCACCGAGTCAACTGACCGATGCATGCGCCGAATATATCAAGGTGGAACCACAAAAACACACCGGAACCGAATGGACCGACGATCCAAAAGGTGGTAGCAGAGGCTCTGTAGGAAACTCTGAAGAAGGAGACCGAAAGATAGGGAAAGAAAGAAGGGCACATCTGTCAGATTGCTGCCAAAGCAGAATGTGTGGGCTCGACACATATTGACCTGACGACCGACTAGCCAGAGCATGCCACGACTGCTGAGGATGACCCCATGGACCTGTATGCTTCCCCCTCTGCATGCATTACCGTATAGACTCAAATCATTGAGAATCTGCACCCCCCTGCCAACCTACTTACCCACACCACTTCAAGCCCTTCCTCTACGCCACATACACCACCTACTTTAACGCTTTTAGTAAGTAGTGAATACCTTCTTAATTATCTTTTTTTGCTATTTTAACTGATACTATTGTTAGCGATATTCCCTATAGTCTTTTAGTGTTAAAATAGACCTATCTACGTATATACTGCTTACTGAGATTAATATTAATATTACTATATTATTAGTAACCCCTCTTAAGTAGTTAGGCCCTCTAGTAGTAGAGATTAAGGTATTACTATATAAGCTATTACTACGTAGGCTAATTAATCGTATTAAGAGAATATATTTATATAAGAAAAAACGTAAGGTATTAATATTTCTCTAATACTACTATATTAAGAGAGATATCCTTATATTAACTACTTAGAAGATATACCTCTAAGGTAGCTAAAAGTAGACTAAAGGTACCTACTACTAGCCTACTTATTAAGATACCTTAAATTAGTTTAAGATCTCTTATAGTATTATTAGTAGGTAGTATATAAACTAGAAGAAGATCTTTAACCTTAAGAGGTATTACTATACGTATAAGCCTTATTACTATAAACTTAAAGAAGCCTTCTATACTAACTTCTCTACTTAATATTAAGTAAATAAAGTTATTACTACTAGCTAGTTTTAGCACTATATAAAGGAGCTTTTTTAGTAGATATATAAGCTACTACTTAAGGTTAATAAGAATAGTATTATACTACTACTGCTACTACTGATTAGTTACCTCTTTACCTTCTTATTAAGCTAGTTTTTAGGCTTCTAATAGCATTTTAATATTACTAATTACTATATTACTAAGTAGGTATTAAAGTTACCTGCTAAGTACCTCAAAATTATTAATAACTTCTTATGCTTCTACTAGCGTATTAACTAGCCCTACCTCTATAAACTACTCTACTCTAAGTATAAGCCTAAATTTAACCTATTAACTAGGTTGCTATCTTACTACTACACCTTTACTAATATTATAAACTTTAATAAGATACTAATCCCCTAGAAGTATAGCTCTAAGTTAATATAGGTAGATAGTAGTAATAAGACTGTAGCTAGTAAGACTAACTATAGTAGTTAGGATAAGTAATAAGCTATTTTAATCCTATATATCTATACTAATAGTATATAACGCCTTAAACTTAAGCTGATTTTTTATAGTACTCCTACTTAATTAAGTAGTAAGATTAAGGCCTCTAAGGGCTACCTCTACTGCTTTAATATTACTATTAAGTTTAATAAGACTACTTATAATAATAAGATTCTATTTAATTAATAGATTAATAAAAAGTATATACCTACCCTCTATAATAGGGAGAGTCTTCTAATTATAAATATTACTACTTTTTATAAAATACCTTATATTATAAGTAAACTTAAAGATCTAAATATTATGCTAGTATTAATCCCCCTAAGCTATATAAGTCTCCTCTAACCTCTTAATACTGCTATTAATAAACCTTTTAAAGAGTGGCTTTAAGAGGCTATTAATAACTATATTAATAACTTTAAATCTTAGTATATAGCTACTAGTAAGACCTTTAAGTAGGATATTAATATAAAGAGAGTTATAACTACTTATACTATTACTACTGCTATAAAAAGGCTAATAGAGAGGGGAGAGATAATTTAGAAAGCTTTCTATAAGTATAATATATCCTTATAGCTAGATAATAGCTAAAATAATATAATTAAGATTAAGGATATCTTAGCTAGTAGTGTTAACTTTATAGGCTGGGATACTATTAATTTTAATATATATATTAAAAAAGAAGCTACTAATAAAGAGCTTTTAGACTTTTATAATTAGTTTAATAACTTATAGTATATTATAGAGGTAGAAGATATTAAGGGTGGCATCTTTAGTATATTAAAAGCCTCTATACTTATTAATTAACTATGCTATTAATTAGTATACTTAGCTTATCTTTCTAGAAGAAGAACCCCTCTACTTCCTGCTACTTATATTTAATATAGAGTCTTTTATCCTATTTATACTAATGCTTATTTAGCTATTTAATAAATATAATAATAATATATTTAGCTAGTAGGGTAAGCTTAATAATACCTTAACTATACTTTCTAACCTAGTTAAAGTACTAGTTATTATTAGCCTCACTAGCTTTATTTTTAGTTATTAGAGAGACCCTTATAGGTATATTAGGAGAGGAGGGTTTTTAGAAGATAAGGTAGTATTATTACTATACCTTAAAGTAGGAAAAATTAAGGTAGTTATTAGTTATAACTTATTAATTAGTATATCTCTATTATAGCTAAATATAGCCTTTTTTAAATACTTATAGATAAGGTTAATTAGGCTATAGTCCTCTATTTTTAACGTAATATATAAAAGTATAAAAAAAGCGTAATTTTAGCTATATATACTAACGCTATAAGTCTTAGATTCTACTGTTTTCACTACCGCTAGCCCTAACTTAACCTCTCTGCTAGCCCCTGCCACCCCCCCTACTACCCCCTAGCAGGCCTCCACAGCCCTCCTACAGCTGGCTAATCGGTCAAGTTAGGCAGGGGGGTGCGGATTCTCGATGATTTGAGTCTATACGGTAGACGTCCAAGACGGTGCGATGGACGAATGAGGCCGGGCCGGAGCCGGCGGGGTTCAGGCTTGGGCGACTAGCACTTGCATAAACTGGATAACGCAGATGAACACTTGCTTCTGGCAGAGACCTTCCAGGCATCGAAGGAAATTGGCTTATGGCCGGCATCTCGTCGAAGGAAAAAAGCGACTGGCTGAGGGTTCCCATGTATGCACCCTGCGCCGAAGAGCTCGTCAAGAATGAAGCGTAGGGGCGTAAAAGCGAAATAGCACAGCGTCGCATTGCTATCGTGCCCACTTTGATCATCGCTAGCGGTGCATCCAAATGTACGGGGTTGAGTGTCGCAGACGCAACCCTGGAGACGAACAGATCGTGGTAGGGCAAGTATCGTGGCAGCCGACAGCCGAGTAATGACATATGCATGGTCAGATGCAGCACGATGCCATATCCTTCCACATTGGTCTGGTCGTTGATGCACTATGACTTTTGTCATCCCCGCAAATGCATGCGATGTGGCATCCGTCGCTTCTTCATTCGCACCGTTCGCGCAGGGTGCAATGCGCAGAGCCTCCTTCCCAGCGAGGCGAGGTAGTTCTGTCTGGTGCGCAAGACGGGATGACAGGACAACCTGACGGAACCTGACAGAGCCCTCCCTGGTGCAAGGAGCTGCACCATATCGACTGGTTCATCTCATGAAGAAATGCCCGCCACCAGGAGTGGGCGAGATGCTTTTGCATGTGGCGACGGTTGGCTGACGAAGCAGATCGGCGCAGACATCATCTATCACCATGCTAGGAGAAGCAGGCTGTCGAGACTCGAATGCTCCGCTGACCCGCGACACATGGTCGATGGAGATGCACGGTACCATTACGTGGGGATGTGAGGTTCGCGAAAGATGAACGGAGAGGTTCTATTGCGGATGCTGCTGGCTTATGAAGGTCGAGAATGAACCTTGGAAGGAAGCGAGGGAAAGGCAGTAGTAACCTGACCAGAATCAGGCATCCATCTCCGGTCCTGAATTTCGCCGGGAAGGCAGGAGGGGGCCAGCCTCCATTGACTCCTGCCTTCTACTGCGACGAGATAATAGATGCAGGAACCTCAGTGAAGGGACCGGCTCCCTCCCATCTTGCAGTGTCTCAACACACCGAGACCACCCTGGTCCCGGCAATGGATCGGACGGGAAAGTGTGGAGATTTTGTTGCACCGTTTTCGGGGGTTGCTAGTTTTCTTACCTAATCGGCAGCCACACAAGCCTACCGGCTCACCACCATCTCGCCTTGAACTTCCAGTCGCGGCACCCGCTCCATGGCTCCCGATGCCGCCTCGCCAGACACGGGCCACACAAGCCGCCCAAGTCGGCCCAAGGCCCCCGGACGGCACGGCAGGTCGACCCCGGCCGCGTGCACTCTGCATTAGTGTCGACAGGCCGATCCCAGCCGCCGTTCGCTGGCTTGCGTGCCTCCCCCCTTCACCCCCACGATACGGTGCCCTGGCAATTAAGAGGATCAGGACATTTTGACTGGTTGACCGAAAATAGGGCCTGGACGTCCAGATCCTTGGGTCCGGGGAAGCGACCCTTCATTCAGTGAGCACGGTGCATCGACCGATGGCTTATACACAACTTATTTGCTTTGGTGCAGCAGTGCGATTCGGAACGACGAAGCCAAGCCACTTGATACTTGTACAGGAGTTCTCAAATCAAGATAATCGTCATCTCATTGTGGCTCCGTTACCAGATGCGGTAACATTCGAGTGACGCTCGAGAGCCTTCCCTGCCCCAAAACCATTTAAAGATAACCCATAACGGGCCATTCCACCATTGAACGCCGCGGACCGAGATACAACAGAAACAACGAATACCTTAAGAAGACTCATCCTCCTCCTGGTCGGCCTTCAGTAGGACTAATTAGCTTCAGCACAACACATCAAGGGAGGTGCATGGGGGTTAGCTTACGTTGTAGGCCTGCTTCTCGTCCTCGTAGCGCTTCTTGTCGGCGGCAGCCTTGGCCTCGTACGGGGCGCGCTGCTTGTCGTTGAGGGCCTTCCAGCGCTCACCGAGGATCTTGCCGACCTGTCCGAACGAGATACCGGGGTTCTCCTCACGGACGTTCTCACGCTGCTCATTGGCGAAGAACATGTAGGCGGAGAGGCCACGCTTGGGGGCGTTGGGGTCTGGAACAGTGTTAGACATAATCTGGTGAGTAGAGCAGAGACGACTGCTACACTGCGTCGTTTGGCTTCGCGGGGGCATGGCTAACGGCCGAGAACATTCGTTGGGCAGTCTTTCAAATGCCTTGGAGATGTTCAAGGCCGTGGTAGCCAAACACCCGAGTAACTTGTCGACGAGACCGCAGTTGACTAAACGGGAGAACATAGACGTACCCTTCTTGCCGCGCTTCTTCTCGACCTTGCCGGCCGCGCCACGCTTGGTTGCTGCCTTAGGCATATTGTCTATGAGAAAGCGATTAGTTTTACTGAATGGCAGGTATTTGACATAGAGCGTGATTTCAAAAGGAAGTGGGTTGTATGGTGTGAAGGGCTGGTGGCATTGCGCCGCGCACTGAGCAAGGCAGCGTTACGCGATGGTGCGGATCCCAAGGCGCGGGTGGTGATGGGTCGCAAGTGCAATTGCGGTCGGCAACGCGCCATAATTGACATTTGAAGCTCAAAGTCGTAGTAAAGAGACCGTGATGCATACCTGAGCGGGTTTTTAAGAGATTTGAGAGGGTGTTGTGGAATTCGGGGTCTGACGCGTCAAGCTTCGTTAGCTGTCAAGCTTCCTTTAGGTGAAGTTGAGGAAGATGGTTGAGGTGCGAAGAAAGATCGCGAAGGGGATGCACGCTCCAAAGTCGCCCAGCAAGCCAAAGGATTTTGACTTTGAGTAAAAGTAGAGATGCGCAATATAATTGCGAAAATAACTTTTGGGCGTCGGCAGATATTGAGGGTATTGGATATTGGCGTGATGCAGAGGTGCAAGGTGGATTGGGAGTGCGATAAGTACTCACAAGTAAGGTGCGCAAAGGCTGGTCGTATGTGTGTATTGCGAGAGAGTGGTTTGTATGGGAGGAGGATTTGGGTGGGAGATTTGTATGGGAAAAAGAAGAGGGAGGGAAACGTATGGGGGAGGGCCAAGCAGCCTTTTTACTATGGGGGAGTGATTGTGCGGCAGCAACGCGCCTTTCGCACTTGTTTTTGCTGGGAAGCCTGGGACTCTGCGGTCGACTGCGACTGGGGGGGTAAGGACGAGGGGTGGCACTGTGGGAAGGGGAAGGGGGCCACCTTGGTCCTGCTTGGTCTGGCGGCCTTGGGCTGGGCTAGTTCTGGCTGCTGAATGGGTGCAGCAGGCGAAAACTGGACTGCGCACTGGCGCACTGGGCAAAGGACTGTAGCAGCCGGGAGAAAATACTGGGAGGTGTGACTGGGCACTCGCGGAAAAGGAGGAGCGAAAGGCAAGAGAGAGGAGAAGGACCGTGGAAACAGCAAGAGCAGAATGGGTGGGCGCGGCTTCCCTCCCTGAACTGCGAGGGCGAGGACTGACGCGGGCGGGAGGTGAGGTAGGAGACCAGCCAGAGGAGTCCAGAGTCCCCTTCCCTTCCTTCCCCCATCCTCCACCACCCATTTTACCCATCACCCCCTCCAGCAAGTAGGTGCAAGTGCAAGCAAGTCAGTCTACCTGCCGTGTCAGTACCTACTGTCTACATAGTAAAAGCGCGCAGTATCCGTCAGGAAGGCACGGTATGGTGGGAAGGTGCGGGTAGTGTATCATGTACCTCCCGGCCGACAAGACCAGGGAAGGTACCTCACGTTCCTCCCACCTACCCTTCCTTTCCTACCTTACCCCTTCCTCCTACCGTCAGGGAAAGGCGGGGGACCGTCAATCAGCTTGCTGCTGCTCTTGCGCCATGTATCGTCTGGCCTTGGCTAGTACGGGAAGGGACCTTGCGCCTACCTCTGCTTGGTACGCGGTGTGTGACCGCACGCAACCAGTACGTTGTAGGTTGGCCACACCAGACATGGCATGGCCTGGCGTGGGCACGCGCAGAGACAGGTAGGACGCAGGCATGGGCAACAAAATCGGCAGTCGCAGCGAGAAGCGGTAATGGGAGAGCAACAGCAAGAGCGACAGCAGCCAGGCACTGGCAAGTGGCAGCTGTGCCTTGTGCCGCCTCACCTTCCTTCCTTGCCTTGCTTTGCTTTGCTTTCCATTGCTTGCTGCTGCCACCTGAGGTGCGTTGCGTGCGTTGCCTTGCCTCACGTCGCCGCCATCTTCCACTCTTCTTTCCGTCCCGTCTTTCCTGCCCATCCATTTGTACCTGACCTTATCCTCTCCTCGCACCTGGCACCTCCTTGCTCTCCTGCCGCGTTCTATTGCCAGTCGCTGCTATAAATGTGTGGTACTGTACAGGTACAAAGCGCGCGCGAAACTCCGCACCAAAGTACTGCACTTGCGCTTTGTACCTCCCGCCTCGGAATGGGTTTCGCACTGGCTACGGAGGTACTTTGTCGCGCCTTCTCTTTGCCTCCGGCCAATGTACCTATCTCTTCTCTCCATGTCTGTCCGTCCGTCTGCCAGGCATCCCGCCTTCCTTGCACGCAACACCGGCCTTTCGACTTTCGACGTGCTTTTTATGTTCCCTCGCTTTTAGATCCGGATTCTGGCTGGCTGCGGTGGTTCAGTGTTCTGCCATTGACCCCACCTGCCGCCGCCTTCCGTCACCTGCGCTGCGCTGCACCAGGCACAAACCACAATATTCCATCCACACAGACCATCCCAGGTACCTTAGCTTCCACTTCCACTTCCAGCTCCAGCTCCTAGAGCTCCAATTCCCATCCCGCAGCCCGCAGCCACCGGACAGTCTTTTCAATTTTGTGCTGCTGTGATTTCAGTGTTTACCTGGTCTCGTCCGATCCACTTTGCTGTGGATGAGGAGCTGTTGCATCGCTGGCTCTGAGTCGTTGGCACGCGAACATATTGCGTATGCGTAGGAAGGCCCTCGCAGACACGGACAACTTTGCCTGAGGCTTCGTTTGCGCGTACGGTTCCAGGTCGTCCACTCCACTTACACGGATCAGCACCCGCGATTTCTTTGGCTGTCACTCACAATTCTTGCTCTTCGCTCCTCTGCATCACTTAAAACAGCCGGCTCCTCTCTCGCAACCCGGACACAATGCCCAGAAACTTCTGCGCCAGTCCATGTTACTTGCACCCTCCTCTACGGATACCTCACCTGGTCGAGTTGCAGTCCAGCTCCCTCCCTCAACCAAGCAAGCCATGGACCATACCATGGCAGCGTACCGTACGGATTCCTTACCTCTTGTTGCGGATACGGACACCTCCAGGCCGAAAGCACGCGCAGTGACACGCCTACCACCACTGACTGAACCAGGACTCGGCCAGGCATAATCATTTCCTCTTCTTCACCGGCGCTAAGGCTGCCCCCCTACCACCAATTGGCTTGCTGATAGGCAGGTTGGCCCAGCTTGCAAGTCGCCTTGCCGCCGCAGGTCCCTTGCTCCTAGACCAAGGGAAATCAGCAGAGTCCGCGTCGCGCAGGCCAGAGAAGGCGGGACTCGGAGGTGGTTGCCAGGACCCAGAAATCAATAATCAGCGACAGGCTTCGCCTCAACCCCTGCTGTACCGTCCCTCTACACTCAGCTCTCGTCCCTTCTCACTGTACTGGGACAAGGTCATTCGGCTAATGTGAGCAGTGTCTTCCTGGCACTCAACGAGACTGCATCTCATGTGTTAAATTTTGGGACTGCGTCACTTACAAAGACCCTATCAACGCAAACTTTGAATACGACAGACCGCACGTATACGACAAGGGGACCAGATTTGTTCCTATCTGCTGGGGCTGTGGATGCTGGTGACCTCATGCTCAGAGGCTTTCTCCATTTAGCGTCATCTGTCGACAAGCTTCGCAGCATTCGGATATCCTCACCAAAAAACACCAAGACCTACTACTACCAACTAGCTTGAGCTGGTCTGGTGTGTGAGGTGAGGAAACAGATGGGGCACCACCTCTGGGTACTCTTGGATGACTGCAAAGTCGTCGCATTGGAGACAAGACACCCTGCGCGCACACACTGTGTCTGGACGTCGCTGCGCAATCTCGCCCACACTAAAACATCACTCGACACACTTTGTCCATTCCCCCTCCTTCCAGTGGCTTGTCCCATCATCATCACACCAACTAATGAGATCGTCTGCCAAAGCACACCAAGCCCACCAGTACTTCAGCGCAGAGTTCTCGACAAACGCTCCATGCCAGGCTTGACCTGGGTTGCAAATCCACGCGGTTAGACAGGATACATACTGCTACTCCAGTAGTGGCTGTCCCGTGCAGCCCAAACTGCAACACCATTAGCTGACTTCCGGCGAGGTTCCTACCTTACATCGGCGCATCCACACCGCGGTTCGACGCGACTTGACGAGACCTCGAAACCTTCCGCCCGCGACATCAGCAAATAGCACCAGCCTCGTGCAACCCAAGGCGGCTCCCAGCTGCTTGTCACCATTGACGACACAACCCTAGCTATTTTCACCGTGTTGCAAAGGCACGCTGCCTCGATCCAGCAGGGAAACAGAGACATCTTCCCTATGGTCGTACGGATACACTCGACTGTTTGACGAGACGGCATCGAGTGCCGCCATGTGCTGCTGCACCAAACGGACTGCGCTGCGTTGCTCAGGGAGATGCGACGTTAGGACGACCGGGAGGCCATAATGACTGACTGATCACTGATGGGGATCACTTGAGATGGCCGAAACAAAACTCGGGTACTTTATTCATGCATACGCCCCATGTATCGTCATACGAGATTGCCTTGTACCGCTACATGGTGCGAAGTACCTCGAAACTGGTCCACCACGACCGGAATCAGCTTGGGCGATTGCGCCCAATCACTCTCGCCCCCAGCTGACGGTACTCTCTGGACTCCCCAGCCTCCCTTGTGCTTCAACAACTGCTGCTCTCCCCTCTTCCTCTTCAAACCCAGAGGCCAGTCTGTAGCACGTGCTGGAATCATACGGATGCTAACAATAGACGACACAGACTGATTTGACCACCTTAGGAAAACCCTGGTCACCGACTGGCCTCAACAACGGAATGAATGCTCATCCGTTCAAGCTGCTGCTTCAGAGACAACAAGGCGAATGATATCAAGCGGTAGCATCGCCGGCCTATCAACCTATCAGCTATGGATACGGGTGCTGCGCACTTAGCTTCTCTGGAGCTCTATCAATCAATATGCATGCAACAGAACGCCGAGGTCGTCGGCGCATCTCGCTGCATTTCGGCCTCGCCTCTGTGCCTCCGCCTAAGCTCCTCAGTTGGAGGTACGGCGAAGCAGCCAGGCAGTGCAACGCTCTCGGCAGTGAGAGAAGAGTGGGAATACTTTGTCATGCGCAGAAATGTGCGGGCGTCATGTGTACCCCCGAGGCGACATGCTGGGTAATGCCTGCAACCACGGTCAGAGAGACCCCTCTACAATGCGCACTGCCAATGCAGGCGGCTTCTGCAACTTCACAGGCCGGCACAGCACTTTGCCATGGCTTATGGCCAGACAGGCCGTGTCTACCAGGAGCACGACGGTTCCGCACATTCCAGACAGCCCGCCGGGCCCAGCCATTTTGCTTTTGCTCGCTTGTTCCCTGTTTGGCTGGCACCAAGAGAGGGCCCTGGCAATGGGATAGGCGGCGCGCTGGCCAGCAAAGTGCGCAAAGTACTCGCGACCTGCAGCGGATACACGGGGCCAGGCAATTTCGCTGGGCTAGTCACCTTTTGCGTTGCTGATACTGTGCTGTACCTGATGCTCCCCCGGCAAATTTCGCCCTCCCTGAGGACACTCTCCTCTCCCACACACACCCCCTCCCAAACCATACGGCGGTACACTGTCAGTCGCCTAGCCCACTCTCACGACCTGACCTGCACGCGAAAGTAAGGTAAGGTACATGTTGCAGTGTAAGCCAACGCCAATCAGCTCCACTCCCTCCGAGCTGATCTGGTGCTGCAAAGACAGAGCTTGACTGACGGGGAGCTTTGCCCTCCCCCAAACCTCTGCGGCCTGTAGTTTCCTCGACTGCTCCCTCTCTTTCTCTTCCTCTCTCCGTTGACTTTCTGGATGACCCCAAACCTTCTGCAACGTCTTCTGAGAGGATATCGCGTGCTTCCCCTCAGTGGCGCGCTGACTTGCACCGACGCATGCATTGGGCTACTTACAATCAGATAACTTAGAATTCTTATTGGGAGGCCTTATGCTGGCAGAGCTTCCACGTGCGCATTTGGTCTCATCAAAATTTCTCGATTACAACAAGATCGTGACATCTTCAATATCATCAAAGGCACTGACTGGTTGGCGGCGGAACAGCTCACGTGACTATTCGCGGTGGTCATAGCGCCTGGGTCACGCTAAGCCTTGTCAAGCTTCCCCCGAGCTTCTGAGTGGTGAGATTGTGTGGAGGCGGCAGGGGCCGAAGATGAGTCTGGGAAACGAAAAGGCCAGAAGTGCCGGTGCCGCGCAGTCGGAGGCGAGGCACGACTGATCGATCGTGCGCAGGGCAGGGCGAGCACCGTGATCTAGGGTCCTCTGTCTGCCCTGCTGTTAGAAAGGAGCAATCGTAGCCGTGAGATCTCCTAGGGTCCTGTACGGTCCGTACCTGCATAGGTCAGGTACTGTGCATCTGGCGATCGTAGACAACGGATCAGAGCCGACTCCGGTCCACCTTGGCCACGTCCTTACGAACCCAATTTGGCCTCGGGCAATGGAGCAGCGTGTTTCTGTCTTGAAGTAACGAAAATCGGAACGTCCGCCATACGTCGGGCCCAGGCCACATGTCTGAACCGACTCCACCAATGCTGCTGCCAGCGTGAGACGTCGCGTCAATAACCATTTCGATGAGAGGCTTCCGGCCAGAGAGAAACACAGCCGATTGACGGGCTCTGCATCCATCAGTCATCTTCGGAATCCAGCACCATCTCTCTCAACTCCTCGTCCCTCGCCCAGTCAACACCGCTCCCGGCCACGACCGCACTCGCAGTTCCTTTCATGACCTTCCACCGCTGTCTGCTCGCTTTCAAGTCGGCCTGTAAGCTTGCCATCTGGGCCTGCACGGCCGGATCGTCGGTCTCGCCGGCCTTCCTCCGCTCAGCATCCTCCGCCAATCGGAGCACCTCGGCGGTGAGTTCAACGTTGCGCCGGCCGACGCGGAGGCTCTCGGCCTCGACGTCAGTGAGCTTGTCGAGAGTCGTGCGGATCTCATTAGATGTCTGCGCGAGGGCGACGGACGAAGTATCGCGGGAGTTGATGTGCGGTAACAGGTCCCTTGGGTGTGTTAGTGGTGGGATTGACAGATTCCATACCAAGGGAAGAACAGCAAGAAAACGAAATGAAGCCCGAGTGAGGGGGATTCCGAGTGCGGGAGTAAGCTTACACTTCAATGGGCGTGGCTTGTGTGCTTCCATGCACGGCTTTGAGGATGGGGTTGGCGGTCATGACGCTATCCGTGATGTCGTTTCTCAAGAGCCATCCGGCACGCGCCTTGGCCGCGTCTTCCTGTGCTTTTCGCACATCATATTGGCTGTCTGGAGATGAAGAATCTGGTCCGTCATGTGAGAAAATGAAATTCAGAAGCAGAGACTAAACGGGGAGTAAGTACCTGGTCTGTAGCTCTGTTGCGCTCTGACGAGAGCAATCTTCACCTCGAGGTCGCGCAGCTCATCGTAGAGCTGCAGAACGCGCTGCTCATCTTTGGATAAAAGGTAGGGTGGCACCTCGTCTTCCTGTTTGGACGTTGAGGTCGCCTGGGTTTGAGGCTCATCCATTATCGTTGGTGTGCGTGTCTGGCATCGGGCTGGGGAATGCGGACCCTCCTCGTTGACTGCTTCCGTGGAGCGAGCCCGAATATCGTCCGCCCGCGTTCGGAACGCGGTACGCGACTCTTAGCTCGAACCCGCCCGACATCACAAGATCCGGCGGGGGTGGATTGGTGCTGGGATTGCAAGTCCGGAGCCGAAAACGTGGCAGTGTGGCTGGTGCGTCGTTCCTGGCTTGCCTTTGATATTTCTTATCGGGCGAGTCAGCCGCGATTATTAGGTTATCTGTGGCTGGAGTGAGCCTTTCCCCAGACCACCCAATCAAATGACAACAAGGGTGTGATCTTCTCCCCAGTACCAGCACGCGTACTAGCGTTTGCCAGTACAGATGGATCCTCTGACATAAACGGAGGGCTAGAAAAACCCTAATTTTATATACTTAACCATTCTAGGTATTAGTTTATTACTGCTAGTAAGGGGACCCTATTATAAAGCCTTAGTAGTAAAGTTATATAAAAGATAGTAATATACCTCCTCCCTCTAGTATATATACTAAAGTTTTCTACTATTTAACCCCTTCTTACTATATAAAAACGCTAGTATATAGAGAAGGTTATTTTTAACCCTCTCTATATACTAAAGGCTAGTATTAGGAGTAATTAGACCCCTTAGATAGTAGAATTAACCCCTCTATTATACTTTTTAATAATAATAAAGCTATTAATAAAGCTATTAAAGTAGCTATATAGAGTACCTATATTATTTTAACTTAATAAGAGTAATTATTAACTAATTATTAAAGAGTAATTAATAAGAGTAACCTTATAGTAGTATATAAATATACTAGAGGATTACTAATAAGGTTATTTTATTACTTCTTTAAGATATTCTAAATAAATAAATAGTAGTTTAATATACTTATTTAATAGCTAAGTAAGTATATTAGCTTATAGGATTCTTAATATATAAATATAGAGCAAAAATTATTAATTTTCTTATATATTATAAGCTAGAGCTACTCTTAGTATATTACTACTTATACGTTTAGAGTTAGCTAAAGTATAATATTATAGTATATTAACTTCCTACTTACTACTTATATTAAGCTATATATAGTATATATTTAACCTATAATAGAAAGAGAGATCTTATTAGAGATTAAAAGTAACTCTAAAAGAGAGGCTTTTTTAGGCTATATAAATACTATTAATAGTACTTTAATCTATACTTTTATATTAGAAAAAAAGTAGAAAACTTAGTGTTATTAAAAAAGCTATATTAGCTAGAATATCTTTATAGTAGTAAGGTTTAATAGTAACTTCTTATATATACTTATTAGTATAGAAGGGTTAATCTATAACTTAAAACTAGTAATATTTATATATAATTAAAGGTTTACTATACTAGAGGGGAGATATTTCCTTATTAATACTAAATTTAGAGATAGAAGTAGCTTTAGTATTCTATACTATAAAACTTATTATTATCTATAGGATTAGAAGGATATAGACTTACTACTAGTTACTACTTAGAAACTATATAATCTAAAGTATAGCTAATTTTAAGTAATTATAGAGTAAATTTTTAGTCACTTTAAGAAGAAGTTCTATATTATTTAAAATTTAATATTAAAATATAGCTTAGAGTAATAAATAGCTATAATATATATAGTAATAGTACTTTATAACTTTCTAATAATCTACCTACTAGAGAAGTTAAAGCTAATAGAAGGAGAGGGTTAAAACGATATTAATATTAATATATTATAGTAATAAGTAGATAATCACTATATAAGTAAGTTAGTAATAGAAATTTATAATTTTATAGTAGTAGAGATATAGTTAAAGTAACTATAGTAAAAAAAGAGGTAGTAGGTAAAGTAGTAGATTAGGTAGTAAGTAAATTAATATTAATATTAGAAATAAGTTAATATAGTTATATATAGTAAAAACACTCTTTTTTTTAATATTAACGCTATATAGTATATATATAAAAATAATATTAAAAAAACACCTCTTTCTATTTCTTTAGTATCTAGTTAATATATAATCTTTTAAGCTTATTATTACCTTCTATTTTATTCTATAGTACTACTAATAATATTATAAAGTTTTATAGCTTTAATAATAGCTCCCTTATAACTACTACGTACTATACTACTATTAACTTATTATAAAAATTTGCTTTAAGGTTAGTGAGAGCTATATTAATTACTAGCTTACCCTCTACTATTTCCTCTAATTTTATCTACCTTCTCTCTCTTACTAGTTAAATACTTTAACCTATATAAACCTAGTTCTTAATATTTATAATAATCTTATTACGTTTTTATAGTCTTAATATATTAAATAAGCGTAATAGTGTTTAGGATATTAAATGTTAAAGTAAGGGTATATAAGATAGTATACTTAATATAAGGTAGTTACTTTATAGTATTAATAAAGTAGGTAGGCTAGGTATACTATTAATAATATTATACTCCTCCTCACCTAAGTTATTAACTTCCTCTTTATAACTACTTTTATTACTCTTAATAATATTATTCTCTATATTAAAGTCTCTCACCTATATAATCTCTACTATAATATATATATTATTACTAGTCTTTAGGCCTCTATTCTATATCTTTAAATATAGCTAAAACTAACCTAACTTAATATTCTAAATTTATACTAACTTAAGGTTATTAATTAAAAAAGACCTCTTTTTATTATTATTATAGTATATTATATTAGTAGCCTTATTAAAAGTATTACTTAACCTTAGTACTATTTATACTTATAGAGAGAACTTCTTTTTTTTAGTATAGAACTTATTATATACTTAATTTAGTATTATAGTATAGTTAAAGATATTACTATTAGTAAGGTTTCTTATAATCTCTACCTATACTAGCTTTAAAGCTTAAGGTTTATTAATATTTAGCTTCTTATCTTAGTATATATATAGGAGTTCCTATATAAATACTACTATTTAATAAATTAACTAGTATATCTATAAACCTTTACTTTTTAATCTCTTAAACTTAGTTATAAGTAGAGGGTTATTATTATTAATAATAGATATTCTCTTCCTCTTCCTCAATCTTAGTTTAGGTAGCTTAATAAGTATTAATTTAATCTCCTAGATTTCTTCTTTATTAGATTTAGAACTCTTATTAATAATAAGTATTATAACTATAATATTATCTTAAATTTTTAAGCTCTTATTAACCTATTAGTTATTAGTAGAGATACTTAGGGTTATTATAAGAGGGTCTAACTTAGGGCTTTTTTATTATATAGAGAGGGCTATAATATAAGTAAAGTTTATAGTAATCTAGTAAAGTATAGTAGTAGCCCTATCTAGGGACCCTAACTATAAAAGTAGTAAGTATATCTCTCGCTAAATTAGGTTAAAATACTAACTTAGTAGTAAAAAGGGTACTTCTATTATTAATCCAAAATTATATAAGGCTGTTAATTATCGTTAGAGGTCACTTTTACCCTGAAATCTCTAGTACGCGTGCTAGTACTGGGGAGAAGATCACACCCCAAGGATCACGAGGCGACATCACGCTACGCCCACCAAGGTTTTTAGCGGGTTTGCAGCCTGCACGAGCTCCGGGCGCCTTAGCGGTCATCTTTTTTGGAAGCCCGGCGGAACGAACGCTCGCGCCTCTGCAACAACCGCTGTGTCCTGCATCCTTCCCACCGACCGGCGGCCCCCAACAACGAGGACGACAACAAGACGACTACCGCTGTTGTCCTCGCGCACCGCAACAACAGTTCGAAACGCAACGTTCGAAGACGAGCTAGACGAGCCACGAGAGTCTTCGTCAACATCCTCCAAGACCGAGCGGCGGGCCAGCTATCGCAGCTGAGGCCGGGAGATGCTCCGGGATGGCGACGCAGGTGTTGATTGCCCATACGGGCCAGCGCCTGCAGGTGGACACAACGCAGTTTGCCGCGTAGGATATCTTCTTTCTGTTGCGGGGCAATATTCTGGGAGACTGACCCTGTGGTGTTAGGCTCGATGAGCTGAAGGCGTGGATTGCGAGGAGCACGTCGATTCCGGCGCATCAGGTCGTCGCTTTGACTTCCCAAGGACGGGCGGTGAAGCTGCAGACACTGCATCAAGAGGTAATGGACTTCAGAGGTTCGAAGGCGAGAAGCGCAAGCTGACAACCCTCCAGACAGAGATCTACGTCTACGACATCCGGATATCCTCACCGACGTCCCCCGGCGGACCCTCTCCCAAGTCCGAAGTGCCCCTCCCGAAGCGCTACACCGTCCCCAGCGCCCCGAACTACATCGGCGATATCCGCGTGCTGTCCGAATGGCAGGCTCTATATAAGGAAAGACAGGCCTGGGCCCTCGGCATCGTGGGTGACTCTGCGCGCCTGGCCGCAGATGTGCAGGACCGCTATGGCGAGATGGATGTCATGATCAAGTGCCTTGACGCGGCGGTGACCAATCTCGAGATTAGTGTCAAGCAGATCGACCCGAAGTACACGGAGCTCAAGAAGTGGGTGGAGCCGTCGATGGGCGAGTTCGAGCAGCTGGCGGAGAGCTGGGAGCGGTGTCTGGAGGTGGCGCGCAGCGTGCCCATCTCGGCCGCAATGGTGCGCTTCATGACCTCGCGCGACCTCAAGAAGAAGCAGGCCACGCTCGAGGACCTGATCGATCTCGACACGGCAAGGAAGTCGGGCAAGCTGGCGCCGACATTGCTGAAGAAGTTCAGCGCCAAGGCGGCAGATCTGGACAAGACGGCCGAAAAGATGTACGCCGGGGTGGAGCGGCTCTTTGGGGAGTTTGACAACCTTGTTGGCCGGTCTTCCTTGGCTCGAAGCGGGGAGGCGGCGCAACTGCTTCAGGATATTGAGGCTGTGGCCAAGAAGATAGAAACGGACTACAGCACGATGCTGGAGTACGCCGACACCCAGGCAAATGTCCTGCAGGCCTCGCGGACGGCAGAGAACCACACGTCGCGTTTGATACCGAGCTTGAAGAAGCGCGCTGCGGAGATGGCTGACATGCTGCACTACGCCACAGAGGCGCGCAACACCATCGCAGCGGATTCGATCGACTTTATGCGGAACATCACTGAGATTACATCGATGCATAGCAGTGTCAAGAATCAGATTACAGTTCTGAACCAGGCTGAGGATGTCATGACGACGTTCGACTACCTGCGGCTCATCAACCAGCTGCCCTACATGTATGCGTCCTTCGCTTCAGAGGCGATCCGCCGCCGGGAGTGGTCCGACAAGATCAAGACGGACTCATCAACGCTCGCCAACGAGATGGCTCTTTTCCAGGACGAGGAATCGAAGAGACGAAGGAAGTGGCACAAGATGGTGGGCAGCATGTATGGCCGCGACAACCTGGAAGCCAACATCCTTGGTCTGGAGGTCAACTTGCTGGGGGAGGAGGAGCCTTGGCCGAGCATGGTGAAGCGCGACCTCGAGGAATTCCTGGAACATCTCCAAAGACAGCAGGCTGAGGTGGCAATCATCGAGGACGTGACGAAGCTTGTCAATGAGCTGAGCAACCCCACGAAGCAGCAGTCAAAGAGGTTGAAGGCATTCAAAAACGGGAGTGTCCACGAGGCTGCCCTCGGACGTAGTGGCCTGATGATTCGTGGAGACGACGACTTGAACCATACGCTTCGAGACGACAACACTAAACTCCAGAACAAGCTCAAGACGGCAGAAAGTCGGGTGCGCAGATTAGAGGACTTACTTCACAGGCAGAGCCAAGTCTCCTCTCGCCCTGGCATCGGTGGATTGTTCGGTCATGAGAGGAACGATTCCACCAACTCTGTCAGATCTGTGCCACCGGAAGACAGCCGCCGCGCAGCTAGCAATTCTGAGGCCCTTCTGCAGAAGATTCAGCAGCTCGAGAATGAGCTCAATGCGGAGAAGGAGAAGGCAGCCGCCTTCGAGAAGGATCTCACTGCCCGGACGACGGAGCACAATGAAGTCTTGGGTCGGGTTGACGAGGCAAAATCCCAGGTGGAGGCGGCTAGGGCTCAGATGGAGGAAGCCAACGCCACTAAAAAGGAGCTACTCGAGAACATGGAGGCGTTGCAGAAGGAGTTCGTCATAGAGAGGAAGTCGTTTGAAAACGAGATCAAGGGACTTAAGGCGCGCCTTGAGGAGACCGAGGACGACATCGAGAATTTTGGCGAGTCTAGGGAGAACGAGAAGGCCACCTACATCGAGCGGATGCACGAAATGGAGGCCGAGATCGATCGCCTGCAGAAAGATCAGAAGGATGACTCCCTCAAGACCCAGGGCCAGGTTGACTTCCTCCGCAATGAGGCGCGTCTGCAAAGGGAGCAGAACGAGGCTCTCGAAAAGCAGCTTCAGACAGCGAACGACGAAGCCAAGAAGCTGACCAAGAGCCTGAGCTCGGCTCAAGAGACGGTCGACACGCAGCTTAAGGCTCTTCGCGACATCCACGATCAACTCTCGCCGAACGACGATACCACCGAAGACCTCAATGATCTGATCGAAGCACTAGTGTATAAGGCTACTGATGTTGCTGCCAAGTTGAAGACCCTGGACAACGACAAGTCAATCCTGAAGGCCGACCTCGAACAGGCCGAAGAGCATGTCAAGAGTCTGAAGATGGAGATGACCGAGACTAAGGATAAGCTCGCCGCCGAGGAAGAGGCCTCAAGACATCTCAAGGAGAACTTGGATGGGGAGAAAGCCAGAGTGGCTGCCCTTGAGCAAGAGGCCGCCGAGAGCCGAGAGCAGCTTGACCAGCTGCGAGCCAAGATTGCCGACGGCGAGACAGGCTCAGAGAGTCTGCGGAAGAAGCTTGACGAGGAAGAAGAGCGCATCACCTCAATCAAGGAGGAGCTGGCTTCCAGACAGTCTCAAGTGGGAAGCCTGGAAGAGGAGTTGCGTCTCTACAAGGAGAAGCTGCAGGCCTCCCAGGCTAAGCTTACGACGGTCACTGGCCACTTCGACACCCGGTCAGAAAAGACCAAGGACTTGACGCAGCGTCTGTACTCTCACAACGATCGCCTGTGTCGACTGCTGGAGCGACTTGGGTTCTCCGTCACCCGTCAAGAATCTACAATGACTATCCAGAAGGTCCCGAGATCTGAGAGGGGAACCATGAGCCAGATCCACAACGCCAACGACTCCTCCGACCCAAGCCAGTCTACGATACGCCGCTCTGGCATGCTCACCAGTCGCACCCTGGCCGATAGCACCGACCTGGACCTGTTGTACTGGATGAACGGCAGCGATGCCGATGTTGAGTCCGAGAAATACGAGGCCTTCATGACCAAACTGGGTAGCTTCGACATGGACTTGTTCGCTGAGACAGTTTACAGACGTGTCAAGGACGTTGAGCATCTCGCTCGTAAGCTCCAGCGCGACGCGCGTGCCTACAGAGAGAAGGCACACACGCTGCAAAGGGATTCTCACGAGAAGATTGCATTTAAGCACTTCAAAGAAGGCGATCTTGCTCTCTTCCTGCCTACTAGGAACCAGACCGCCGGCGCCTGGGCCGCTTTCAACGTCGGCTTCCCCCACTACTTCCTGCGCGAGACCGACGCCCACCGACTTCGCTCTCGCGAGTGGCTCGTCGCTCGCATCACGCGCATCCAAGAACGCGTCGTGGATCTCTCCAAGAGCTTGACGAGGCCGGCCGAGACCGACTCCGTCAACGGCGAAGATGACGACAACCCATTCCAGCTGTCGGACGGCTTGAGGTGGTATCTCATCGACGCTCACGAAGACAAGCCGGGTGCGCCTGCGACGCCTGGTCTAGGCAAGTCGACGATAGCGACGAACAACGTTGAGGCCATGGCCGACATGCACACCCACGCACAGGCGAACGGCAAGGACAAGCACCGAATCAGCGTCAATAGTATTGAGGGTGTCAGCAAGGCGCTTAACAGGAGTCTGGAGAGTCGTCGGAGCAGCTCTAACTCGAAAAAGGCCATCCCCTTCGCTGTCGGCGCCGGGGGAGCTGCGTTGCTCAAGGGTAACGCGCTGGGCAGCGAGACCAACTCTCTCCGTGCCGTGGCGCCGGAGACACCCACGGGCACCAGCCCGCCGCAAGGGGGACTGGCAGGACCGTCGTCAAATGGACAAGACCAAGGGCAGGCTTCAGCCAGCTCGCCGCAGACCGAGGGCCCGTCCGAGGAGAGGCCCAGGTCGCCCGAGGTACGAAACATGATTGATTCCCTCGTTGGACCGTGAAAATCACAGCTCCCTCGCTGATATCCGTTCCGCTCTTTGCGCGGCGGTTAGAAAGCCAGATCCCCTCAGAGACTCCGTCGCCAGATGAGCAGGGAGAGTTCGAGCCCGACGAAGAGGAGCGTGGTCTGGGACTCGCTGTGGAGCGTTGACCTGAGCTTCGAGAGTGGCGGAGTGAGCCCGACGAAGCGGCGGTAGGCGACCCAACAAGAGGCAGCATCTTCAATTCGTAGGGAGTTGCCTCGTTCTGGGGTTTCGTAGCCGGCGTCATCATGATGCTTCCCGGAGTTCTTTTGGTTTATATCATGTACTGGTACCTCTTTTCTTCCATGCATTCATACGACAGAGGAAAACAACAAAGGAATGGGATTGGGATGGAGACATTGGGGGGTTCTTTATGTTTACTGCTAGGTCTTTCTCTTTTTGCGTTCTGCTTTTGGTGCTTACCCCCCGTTCATACCCGCGCTTTGCGAAAGACTGTCATGGAGTATGGGAGCACCGCCCCTGGGAGAATTTTGTTTTGGGCTGTGGTTTTTTTCTTAGAAGCGGTTGGTGAACAGCGCAGAGAAAGATTGTGCGGGCCTGTGGTTTCGTTCTTTTTTTCCCGAGTCAGTTTGCATGGCGTGCCTGGGATAGAGGCGCCTTCTAGAGAAATATATCATTGGTTGCACTATTATTTGATGCCTTTTTTCTCTGCGTGTGATGTATCAACTCTGGGTTGATAGCATGTGAAAACCTTGTGCCTCAACAGCTTGCCATGTCACGACCACGCATTTTGTGAATTTTCATTAAAGACAAAGTAGACATTAACAAAGGCTATGGTTATGGTGCCTTGTTCTGATAAACAATGGGCATCGGAGTTGGTTCTTCCCTCAATAAAGCCCAGTTGAACATCGTTGAGTTTGACATGACAATGACAAAAGTATTCATTGTGTTGCAGTTATGAAGCTCTTTTACAACCTGCACTGTACAAAGTGAACAATCCCCAGCCAGTAGACAATGGCCATCAACAGTGTCCAGAAAACTGTTTTCTTGATGTACCATTCGATGAAGATGGGAAACATAAAAGATACAGGATGAAGACTACGTTTCTTGATGAATTCGGCATTTCCACCCCTGAACAACAACTTATCCAAATCTCTATTACCATCCCAAAGGTTTCAAGCATTCCAAAATGGCCAACGCCGTCAACTTCCCGAACCCACCAGGGGCACGTTGGATCCGACCCAGGCTTCCCACAGTCGCGGAGATCCTAGGATGCAAGCCCGACAACGGCGACGTCCAGCTGGCTTACAGAATTCTAGGCCTTCACTCAACAACGGCCCGCCCGATTGGCTACCGCCCGGGGTTCCGACTGTTCACCCACCGGTGCAATCTGGTCCTCCGCCGCATATGGCGTGACAAAGACAATGTGGACGAGATAGATATCATCCCGGGCTCCGTCCCTCAGAAACGTGTCATCGAGGCAAACAAGCGCGTCCTTTCAGCCATACACACGATAGCTGGTATCCGACGCCCGGGTCACCCGAGTTGGTCACCCGATACCAGGGTCCAGATCCAGCCGTGGCAAACCGCTAACAATATTATATACACAAATTGGGACTTGCCAAAAAACATCACCTCGGCTAATTGGTCACAAAATGTTGAAGTTCCCCTGAGCGTAAACCAGTTCAACGCCCATTACGCGCATGCAGATGTGGCACAGCTGGCGCGCGACCGGCTTAGGAAGGGAAAGACGTGGCAGCCGACATATCACATGGTTGCGGATGCGCAGGATCGTGAGGACGAGGACATTTTTGACGACTTGGCTTGCTACGGATTCGAGGCCAAGCCGCATTTCATGCATCCCGAGGACAAGCCTGATGTTTTGAAGGGGAATATGGAGTACAAGTTTTGGGCAGGCCCCACGCCGAAAAACGAGGATAGCTTGTGGTATGCGCTGGCGTAAGTTGAATCTCTTTCCGACCCGTCACTTGCATGAGATACCGATACTAACGATGAGAGGAACTCGCAGGGTGCTGGTCGAGCACAATCCCACGAAGGCGAAGAACATTAAATGTCTTGCCGCAGATTGGTTTAAAGAAATGGTGTATAACCAGAACCCCAATGACGCGGGCAATTCTCACCGTTTCCGCCGCGCCAAACGCTTCCGCATGTACAGCCAACTTCTCGCCGACTCGGCCAGATGCGCCGACCCAGACGACGAAGAGATTTGGGGCAAGTTGAGCATGTTCCGAGCCCTTTGCAGCAACAGGTCAGATGCCGGAATGCCCAAGGAGGCCGGCTACCACGAGATGTTGCACATGTTGGCGGACTTCTTCCATACGGAGATCATCACGTTCACTCGGCCCAAACGCGACACGCTCAGGCTGAGAGATCGTAATACTAGTGAGACCATTGATACACAAGCCAGTCGCGCGGATTTTGCATATGAGATGAGGGTGTATGGCGAAACACCTGAGGGGGCCGATCCCACCTTCGAGTTTCGGAGCAGGAAACAGATTCTTTTGGTCACGGATTCGTGCTTGAGGTACTTCCAGCCAGTGATTCGCGTTGTATCAACGATCGATGAACAGGAAGAATTTGAAGGAGGTGATCTCCCGGGATACCTCGACACCACGGCGTTTGACAAATGGGACCGCCACTCGCCCATGCCCTGGTGGCCCGGGTTCCAGCGTAACGCAAACAACACGGGCTGGACGGGCGACTGGGACGACGCGCAGCTCCGGCCGGGCCTCCGCCTCCACCCAGCGTCGACGGTGTTTGATCCCCCGGTAATCTCGCAGACGTTGTCGCCCTGGAACAATCCTCTACTACTACTTCAAAGCCCGTACGAGTTGATGACAAACCTGAGCGGAGGAATATGGCCCCCATGGAAAACCTGGTTCGAGGGCGATGAGGACTGCGACTTGTGGAACATCATTCAGCCGGAGGGACTACGGCTTTCGTGGAGGCACCCAGAGGCTACCCCTCAAGAAAGGCCTGATCGACGTATAGCGCTAAGCGACAATCGAGCACGCATTGGGCCGAAGACCCCGAAGTACACGTCGAAGAGACGGCTCGAGTTGGTAGATGGCGTGAAGGAGGCATTTTTGGACAAACCAAACATGGGTGAGTCTGAGATTGGTTGGATGAAGGTTGTCACCACAGAGGGCGAGAATCGGGAGCCGTACTGGCACAGGGTCAAGCGAACGAGGATAAAATGAGCCTCCAAGGAATGGCGTTGGGACGGCAGGGCTTTTAGGAGAAATTGTTCCATACGGGGGCGCTTACGGTTCGCATAGACTGGCGTTCAAATTGTCTGGTGTACATTTAGTGTTGACCTTCAGCGAGCGAACGATGATTATCTAAGTAATTCGTGATTGAGGTCTATGCCGCGAGGTATGTATTTTTACAACATAGTCACTAAGGGGAGGAGAGGACTGCTGATTCTGGTTTGGGGAACTGTCGAATACCGCTCTCAACACCTCACCGCTCTAGATGTCGGCTAGACGATGGTTCGCCGCACTGACGGAAGTCGCTGAGCACGGCGAAAGGTTTACTGGCCGATACGCCGTCGTCCTCAAGGCCGAGATACGCTCGAAATGATCAAGGAATGGAACAGTCTAGACGTCCTTGCCCTTGAGCGATCCTCAAGCGGGATTTTCGACTGTTGACCGCGCGAAACCGGACGCATTATGTGTCACCGAAGGTTGTTCGACTGCGTATAAGTTGAATGGCTTTCCCTCTCCCGCATACGAAGAGATCATTTCATATCTGGAAACCATCAAGTAGAATGGGATAAGACCAAAGGATCTGATCAAGATGGTATTCGCTCCGTTTGTACAGCATTATCTATCGCACTATCTTTCCGAACGAATGACTTATACGCGCTCGTCGTTCTGCCTGACCTCCGTTACCTCGTCCTCGGATCCATCTTCGGGATCAGTGATACCAGTCATCTTCTGGACGATCACGGCAGCGAAGAGGTCACCGCTGACATTGGTTGCAGTCCTGAACCTATCAATAAGCCAGTCCACGGCTACTACTACGCCAAACATGCCGCTTGGCGGGATGCCGACACTCGAGGAGATCATGACGGTCAGGACGAGGGAAGAGCTGGGAATTGGGGTGGTTCCGATGGACGCCAGGGTCGAAAGCAAGAGAATGATGATGTAGTCTGCGGCATTGAGGACATGGCCCTGTGTCTGTGCGAGAAACACGACGACAATGGGGAAATAGATCGCTGTTCCGTCCATGTTCACGAGGCAGCCAAGAGGGACCGCAAACTTGGTAATGGTGTTGGGAACCTGAGAGATGTCAGTTGAGGTAAGCTGCCAAAAGCATTGGAAATTGGACATACCTTGAGCGTCTCACGGGTGCACTTCATGGTGACGGAAAGGGTGGCAGCCGACGATGCGGTTCCCCAGGCGGTCAACCATGCGGGCGAGCAAGAGAGCCACAGCTTGTATGGGTTCTGGCGCGTGAAAGCGAAGAAGATGAGGGGCAGCACTATGAAGAGATGCATAAACATGGAGCCGATTGCACCGCCCATCAGAACTCCCAGGTTGACGCCGATATCATTGATGTCAAGCTTGAACATGTTGGGAAGGATAAGAACTAGAGACCAGGTTAGTCATCCTTTCTCGCGAGGCTCCTGAAATGGAACGTGATTAAGAATGCATACAGAAAACTCCAATGGGTGCCAACTTGATCAGGAATGTGATGATAACCATAATCAACGTTTCGATCTCACGGCACGCCTTTAGAATCGACGACTTTCCGCCGCGGTCATCCAGAAGATATCCAACAACCACCGCCGTGACGAGGACGGCGAGGAGATGATCCGATGCCAAGGCATTGACAACGTTCGCGGGAATAAGGGAGTTGAACAACTCAGTTACAGTGGCCGGGATATCTTGCTCTTGGTTATTCTCGAATGATTCCTTGTCTTTGTCGGACATGCCGTCGACATTGATGGACTCAGCCGAGGCAACCGTCATCAGGCGAGCCCAGACTTGAGAGGTCATGATGATTGAGTGGACGATGGCGACGATGGTCGTGATGACGTAGTAGCCGATGGTCCATTTCGCCAGCTTCGCTCCGCCGTGGCTAATTTCCTTAAGCTTCTGGACCGCAAGAATCATGGCCGTTACGATGAGAGGCAGAACTATAGTCGTGTCAGCCGCTAGCTCTGGAACAGCTCGCAGTACAGCCATAGATTGGATACAACCGGCGTTGCACGGAGTGACCTACCGACAGCCTTTAGAGCCCTCAGCCAGAGGTTACCAGGAATGATGAGGATAGTTGTGGCGGCGGACGGGATATTGGGATGAGCCGACTTCACACCCAAACCGATGCCAACAGCGATGGCGGCGGCGATGATGATCTGGACTGCGGAGCCAGGTTCGACGACCGGATGCCACCAAGGGGTCTTCTTGTGCACAGACTCCCCCGAGGCGACGGAGGTCTGCTGCTGGACCTGGTCCATGGAGGAGTTCTCCGGGACCGACTTGTCAGCCGTGCCCATCTCTGTCTTCTCCATCTCGGTATGCTTTCCGCGGATTCAGAGACGATAGACTCTATCAGTGATGGAGGGCGAAAGACTTGCGAGATGAGCCGTAACAAGGTCGCTGCCACGCTAGGAGAGGGGAAGGACAAGAAGCAAATGGAAGCGTTCTCGAGACCCTGATCAGCAGTCGAGGGCGGGATATATACTCGAGAAAACCCAGCTCGTGGGGCACGTTGGTCCCGAACAAGAGGAAGAGGAGGTGGGAGTCTTGTCTATCAGCGTGGCGAGCTGGGACCGGGCCGGCTGCGAGCGGTGGAAAGGACCAGATTTGGATACATCTTCGAGAACGTGTGGCCCCTCAGCAAGAAGACCCGATGCTCGCGTGTGCGACCGATGGGTGGGCTAGGCTTTCTGGCGAACGAGAAGGAAGACAGCCTACAGGGCAGAATTTGACCGAGATAGGGTGGCATATCTCTACCGCCAAGAGAGGGAATCGCAGCTGAGAGAGGGCACAGTAGTTGGCATCTTTCACGCGAAAGGAAGGTGTAAGAGGATCCATTCCATCCCCGCGTTACCCACCAGTCGCGTTCGATGCAGGGCCGGGCGACTTGGGGTGGTCTTGGACTCTTGGGTGATCCATGAGTCCGGATTGGGGACAGGTCTCGGCAAAGATACGTGGGATGAGCAAGTCAGTGTGGAGAGACACAGGGCGAAATCAGACCGAGCCTGGTATGTGAAAAGATGAGACTCACCGGTTGGCGACAGAAGGCTACCAGTGACACTCAATACAGTAAAATCAAGAAACGACGGCTGCATATCTCGTAAACTAACACCTTGAAAGGGAGGAGGCGAAATCCAACAGATGACCAAGAGATAATGTCATTGAAACTGACTGGTCGAGTCAGCTCGTCGCGTCGGGGTGTTTGTCTGGGTATTGGCCTTGGCCTGATTGTCTACTTGGCGGTGACGACGGGGGCTTTCACGGTGGCATTCCGCCCCAGAGACCGTTAACGGGTCGTATCTGCCGTCTTCAACTAGATGCACGAGGCCTGTGTGGGTTAAGCGCGCCCGAGGCGAAGAGCCTCATCTACCGCGTCGCAACGTTGCAGCTTTGACAGGCCATCGCGGCTCACCGATTGTATGAACGCGGTTCTCGAATGATCAATGTTCTGGAAAACATCTCCTGCAAAAAGCTTCAATCCATTCCCCATCTGGGGTAAGGAAGGGAGGTTGATTCCACAAAACCCACAGTAGACCATGCATCCGTCTCCTCACGTCTCCCGATATTGACAGCTGACAATGACTACTGGGCAACCAGCAAAAGTGCCAGCCAGCCAGAAGCTTCCCTCGGGTTGCTGACCTGGTTTTGACTGAAGAGGATTATCATCCAAGAATCACCAAGGCTCGTTACCAAGAAGACCAAGAAGATATGCCCATTTGGCAGCGTAAGACATGACTCTGGGACGACGTTGGCGCGAGGGGGACGTCCGCCTATTGGCCCGCCATGGCGGATGCCGTGCCGCGCCGAGAATTGCCGAGAGGCTCGGCGGGAACTGGGCGGACGAGGGTCGGGGGAGGGCTCCGAAATTTGGACATGGGGGTGGGGAGGAGGAAAAATTTGGTAGTAAAATGTCTTGGCCGTGGTGCGCCGGAGCTCCTGATTTTCTACACACCTCCGCCCAGTTCCTCTGCCTTTCCGCTAGCAGCCAGCCGTAGCCGTAGCAAAGCGGCCTCTCTGATCACGTTATCACAAGGTGTGATGCGCCCTTTTGTTTGTTGTAGGGCGCCGTTGATGCTCGCCACTTGTCCGGTGCCGGTCGGGAGATGCCAGCCACCCTGGTCGGATATTTGTTACTTACGTACGGTGTAACGGCTTGCAGGGAGCTCATGTGGGCAACCGAGCGCCAAGAAAAGTCGGAGGACCAGCAAAACTGTGATGCTGGGTGAGATCGGCTGGGCGCAGAATGTCTGACCACTGACATTCGAGTCGTTGAGCTTGTCATCCAGTGGTCTAGAAACCCATGCGGACAAGAGTTCTTGCATTCTTGTTAAAGGATGCTCTCCAGACTGACGTTCCTGATCCTTAGGTGTTGATATGCAGCCCAGCAGCTGTCTGTAGACTATCCACAACCTCGTGTCGTATGCAACTCGCCCGTGGGGGTCCATCCCATGCCACAATTTCTGTGAGCATCACGAAATGGCTCTACTCCAACATCAAGGGCTCGCGACTCCGCGCCGAAAGAAGGGGTTGTTTACCGAGTTACGAAATCTGCAAAAGCGGTGGCCAGCTATGGAGTCTTTACATGGGCACGTCACGAGACCATAAACCACCTCCACGACCTCAACAGCATCCTTGTTAGTAAAGATCTCCCCACAAGAGTCATCACAGGTCGCTCTTATGATGAGTAGGAGGCATTGTACTCAATTACAGGGGATCTTGGAGTTCAACGTGTATGAAGATGAGAGGCAATTGGTACTAGCCTTCTGCCATCTTTGAGGTCATGGGACTTCAAGTTGCCAAAGACAATTGCAATCGATGGGTTGTCATAAGATATCATCGTCAGATTCCTTCCAGTTGAAATTCTGCACAGCGTACATATCTGATGCATCGGTCGCGGTTGAGGAAACAAGATCTAGCAAACGAATGTGATTAAATCTACGTGGACCATCTACATTCTATGCGTCCGACAGTAGCTCTATCTTCCCGAGCGAGTGAGCGAATCTGAACCAGAGCCTTCCATATTTGTAACGCCACCTCCAATTTTCTAAGCCCGCCCGTTACCAGCCAAACATAAAACAAAACAAGAGTCAGTGCAGCATCTATTCCCAGTAGTACCAACAGTAGTTTGTTAGCACGTCTAGCAAAAGAACCACCTGCAGGAATCAGCAAGCACTCAGTCTACCTAGACCACCTTCTTACGAAGCACGCCTATGTCAGACACGAGCTAACCTGAGATGCTCTGCAAGTCAACCAGGCTACTACGCAGTCCTTGAGCAGAGGCACTGAGCTTCTGTCGCCGAGCAATCTCCTTCTCAGGCTCGGTGCCGATCCTCACGAGCTCGTCGTCAGATAGCTGGGAAACAGTGGCTGGCCAAAAGATTTCTGGCAAGGGAGACAAGATGTGCCGCTCAACAACCTGTCTGCATATGTTGTCGACGAAAGTCTTCATAGCGACCTTAAGTGCCAGTTAGAAGGAACCACACCACTACGAAGTGAAGTAGGGACCCACAAACCTTATAGTACGCATTCAAGCCCGCGAGCGCCTCCTCGCAGGCCTGTTCGTCCATATCCACACAGATCTTCGGTTGCAGACAATCCAAGAACTTCTCCATCTGGGAGGCTTCCGCGATACTGTTCATCTTGCCAGACCAACCATTGTTTAGGGTCGATGTTAGAGCGCTCTGGAAAGCCGACTTTTGCGAGTCGCTGCGCGCCTGCTGTATGTTGTCCGTATAGTAATGATTGTACGTGATGGGATGGCGCTCCTCGTCAGCAATAATCTTGTTGAGCTCCTCAAAGGCTTTCTCGCGAGAGTTTTCAAGCTTCCGTTGGCAAATAGCGTCGATGTCCCTGCGGAGGTGTTCCTCGTGAAAGAGGCGGTTGATGGCCTGGTGAACCCACTTGGAGACCCGGTCAAAAACGGTGGAAACGTGCCGCTCGGCAATATCACGCCACGGGCTGGATTGCTCATGAAATAGCTCAGCGAGAAGTACGTGATTGTAATTCCCGGGCAGCTCGCGACCCCTGGTTTGAAGGTAGGTCTATTGAAGTTAGCTCAAGCATGACTAGTTTGCCAGACCAAGCATGTTGACTTACCGTGTGAATCCAATCAATCATGTCCTCCTTGGTGACAAAGATCTGCAGTCCGTCAGGTGTAGATGTTCCAGACTTCTTGGGGCGGGCTTCATCTGCCATCTGCCTCTTGTGGCCATGGTCGCGAATCTCCGCTGAAAAGTTACCGTTCTCCTGATGGACGATGGCGCGAAGACGGGTGCCACTGTCTTTGGAGAAGAATTGTTGGTCGGTGCTGTGGTAGTTGCCAGCCAAGGCAGCCTCGGCGAGCTGGTAGTAGCGCATGCTGAGGTTGGTCATGAAGGAACGAATGTCGTTGAGCGACCGTCTCTCAGGGCCCATAGACTTGAGATCATCCTCTGTTGAACCGAGCACCCGTCTGATTTCGTCCCTGACCTTGGGAAGCTCTCTTTCAAGATGAGCATCTAAGAGGTCCTGGAGGTAAGACTTGAGGTTGTCAACACCGATACGGCTCATGTCGAGGTTCTGAGTCTTCCAGGCACCGGAAGAGAAGAATTCCATCTCCCGTTTGGAGCGGGTAGCAGCATCTCCTCCAGCCTTCATCTCGACAGGGCTAGGGTTCTTGAGGAGGAAAAAGCCAAGCTTAAGCTTGATTGAATCCTTGTTCTTGGCGATGTTGGCTAGTTTCGCTTCTGTGCCGGCGTTGATGAGGTCAGGTTTGGTGATGATGCCGACAGTACGCTGACCATCCAAGTCATACTCTCGGGCGATCTTGATGATGCCCTGATTTGCGACGTCGTTGCCGGCTTGGACGACAGCTAGGATAATTGTTCGGGTACTTTGAAGGTAGCGGCGGACCATACTGTGGACCGCTTCGACGTCTGCCTCCGACTGCTCCTCATTCGCAACGGAAATAAGACCAGGGAGATCAACTACGCTGAGTTGCAGTCCGATAGGCCCGGTGATCTCAATCCGGAGAGCATCTGAGGCAAAAGCAGAGTCGTCATTGGAGGAAGTAAACCCGCGGATTCCCATGAGCTTTGAGACCTCCTCGATGGCGGTTGGAAGATCTGATAGATCCTCCTTCATCTCACGCTGGTAGCCGCGGAGAATCTGAGAAGTCCCAGCGGGCCGGCCAGCATGAGGCCTGATGGTTGCTGTACAGCGGAAAGCGCCATTGGAATGACGAAGCGTAATCTCAGTGGGGAAGCGAGTGCAAAGACCCTCCTGACGAGGGAAAGGAATACCAGTGATGCCCTCAAGAACAGAACTTTTGCCGGCCGACTGATCTCCACAAACCACCAGCTGTGGCAGGTCAACCAGATCGCCGATGCCGTTGGCGCGGATTTTCTCAATCTGGTTAAGGCGATGGGTGGATCGCTGAGAGCGAAGACCCATGGAAGGAGGCGTAGGTCTGATAGGGCTTGCGACAGCCATCGTCATTACGATACAGGGCTTGAAATTGTTGTTGTGAATTTAGTCGGGTAGGTTTCTAAAGCAGGAGCGCTGCGTACGACGAACATAACTACCTACCTAGAGTGTGGCAATTTGCACCTGTTAAGTATTGCATTCACTGCTTCTTCATTATCGTCAGTACAGCCGTAAATGACTCAAGGGTCGAAACTCAGTACATGAAGTCGCAGCACAACATGATCCGGGACTACTTACCGTGGAACTGCCCGACTGACAGCGCATTGTAGGCCTCAACTGAAAGATTACGCAATCATCTAGATTCTGCATCTGCAAAGCATATTTCCGCGTGTCGTTGCCTATCAGAGATGACACGGAAGACGTCAGACCACGAGAATTTGGCTTGTGATTGAAAGGATATGCGGCTCTGGATTCAATTCTGGTTTCTTACTCTCACATTCTGAAGTGTGATTGATCAAGCTCATGGTTCTCAACAGTTTCGGGCCTCTTACATGTGATCTTGAGGCTCAAACATGATTTGAGTTAAGCTCCCGTCAACGTCACGTCCCGTTCCCATCCCGATAGATGTTCGGGTGTCCGGCTTTCCACACGTGTTCGTCAAATCTTCTTGAGGTCTGGCCTCGTCTTGATAAGAATCGGAAAGTTACGGCGACAAAACCGCCGACTACGGTGCTCAGTGAGACTGCCATCCTGTTAGTGTTACCTTCGCAGGACCCAGGGGGTTATTGGTTCAAATGCCATGAAAGTAACACCCGAAATCACATGCACTTGTGGATTCAATGATGGAAGTCACCATCACAAGTCTGTAAGCCGCGTAGTACTCCGGCTGTCCGATAAAGGTGTCGGGTATCTAACACGAAGACTTAGGTAGCATCTCAACAAACCTAGAACCCGCTGTTATCATCTTATCCAAACATCGAACATGTGAAGGTATCCAAAGAGCAAGTGCTGTCACATGAAAACTGAATTCCTCAGCAACTAATTGGCAGTCTTGCACCACATGCAATTATCTACCGGCACGTCGTCGGCTCAATCTCGTCTAGGTCACCCAGGACAGTGAAGCGACCGGTGGAATATTGTGATTCGGACATTTTACCGACACGAGCAAAACCAAAGCGTAACTTAATGTTCTTCAGGTCCCGCAAGATATTCTCTCTACCATCAGAGGAAGAGGTCTAGCTTAAGCCTCCAAGGACGCTGCTGGAGCTGGTTGCGGTGACAAACTGAAATAAGCGATTCTCAGCCAAGACTTCGTTTCGACGAAGGATTATGTAACCGGCAGCATGAATGAATAGTGTCATTACCAAGCATGAGATGTACGACCAATGGAGTTGATTGCCATGGCCCAGTAGACCTGTAGGTGTTAGCACCAGAGAGGGCGGGTTCGGCGCATCGCTTAGCCAAAGAGACTCAAATCTTTGAGAATTCAGTCCAATTAAGGATATACCCACATGCCAGAGTTATGAGTCGATAACGGACGTGGTGACATTAAGTCTGGCGTCGGGCTTATCTTGAAGTCCGAAACATGGGCTTTCAGCACTCATAGCACACAGATGAAATACATTCCATTGTCAAGGACGACTGTGAGAAACATAGGCAAGGCGAGGGATCCTCCATACTTCGTATATCAGGCGTTCTACAGACGGTTATAAATGCTGAAATAGTCGAAGCAACCTGGTGGATTGCCAAATGATTATGTGGTATAGTTAACAAATTAGTTGTAGTAATTCTCCTGCGTTAGAGTCGGATTTGTCCACACGGAAAGCTCGTCAAGAACTTTGGTGTCTCTTACTCCGTAGCCATCGTGTAGGTTCGTGATAGTGTATGGAGGTTGTGTATCGGTAGCAACATGGAACAGTTCATGGAGTAAGTCGTGCTGGAGAAAGTCTTAAGGCTCATCGTTTCAGGCCACTCTAATCAAAGGGGAACGTTGATTGTATATGAAATGTCTCTGTATACCTCTGTCTTTGGGGGAAACAAGCCTTCAATGTTTCTCATCGACGGTCCTTTGAGGTCGTCTATTTCAACTGAATATTTTTGACCATAAGAAGTCAAAGAGGGGTAGCGAAGTTTACGAGAGAAGTCAGAAAAGTCTCTCCGTATTGAATATACCTACCAAGCCCAGAAGTTTCATAGAAAACGATTGAAGGAAACTCCTGACCTCGACTTTGAATGCTGCCTAGACTATGTTGGGTAGGCCACCGAGTTATCTACCTAGCCACACCAACATGCAGCGCCGACCAACATAGCTGAGAGCCCCCCAACGCGACCAACGAAACAAGATTAGCCATAGAGCCTTACACCAAAACAGCAATATCTTTCAATCTGCATGCAAAACAAGGCCGTGATAGAACGATTTCACATCAGCTGGCTGTGCTTCGCTACAAGCGACACAGTCATCCATATCTATATCTATGTTATGAGCTTGGCCACTACACTCGCCCTCTAAACAAAGCGTGCAACTGAAAAATCACTCATCCTCTATGAATTTAGTTCACTGTCAATTCTGCGACTGCATGCTGCATGGGTGCAATTACCATACTAGGAGCTTTCGAAGAAAACATGTACTTCTATCTGTCCATAGCTGAACATCAAATGCCTTGATCAGAAATCCTTTCTGACTGATAAGAGCATGGCCCTATGTGAAGTGCTATCCGATGTGGGATCGCCGACGGGTTCTTGGAGAAACCCCGCTTGGCAACTGTATGACAAGGATGGCGGAGGCCCAACGACCCGAATGTTCGGGAGGCGTATGAGGCTCGTCCTTTACTAAGCAGATGTTCGTGACGCAAAAGCTCAATATCGTCAATCCGGGCAGTCAATGATCGGAGTCTCGAAGATCTTGAGGCTTGAACGAACAAGGCCTACTTCTAAACAGTGAAGACCTATGTAACAAGTTAACAGGTCTCCCCGAAGAGAATTCAGTTAGTTCTTTGAGGATGAAAAGGTAATTGATCTGCACTCGCGAAACTGTACGTTGACACGTGGGAGCTAGCTTTGTCAGGGTAGTTATGGACAAGATGTGTGGTTGATGCCACTATCAATGTCCCAAAACCGGGCTTGGCTTTTCCGCAGGTAAGCAGAAATACATTCCTATATCTTTAGAAGGCAAAAGTCTGAAGACAGCTCTCAAAAGTACCTTTGCAACGGCCTGGTTGAATTGCTTCAATACCTAGACTTGAGACGCGAATAATCAGGTTCACACCCTTTCGTGTTTAGGCATCCCGCCGGCCGCTAGCGTAGATGGCGTCAGGAAGTTGACCCAGATTTCTCCGCACAAGTTGCCATTCCATAGATTTGATTGGACTGGAGCACAGCTCGTATGTTCTTCACAAGCTTGACTCCGCTCTCGATGTACAGACACCCACATTTGGTTAAGGTTCAGACGGTTTGCCAGGCTATCATCGATGCTATCTGATCAGGGCAACCATTTTCGAACCACAGAGGCACATGAAGCACACAAAATTTTGCGACCGGGACAGAGACGGCGCCATCAGCCCTTTTGAGGACAGCTGCATGCGGATGTCTCCGGGATGCCGTGGTCGGCGCATTGAGGGTTCGGATTCCCGCTAATGACCCGCTTTTGTATGAGGAAGGTAACATCGGAGGGTACATCGGATCAGATAAGATGCCATCAGATTAGATGAGATGCATCTGATTCGAGGAGCTGCATCGCAGAGTCTCGCCATTGAAGAATTTTCCACCCACAGGTCCATCCACACCGGGGCTTGGCATTACGTCGGTTTAACCGCAATTTAACTGGAAAGCGGGATGGATGAACCCCTCAACGGGTAGTGGGCTGTTCATTTCCCCCAGCCACGGCAATGGGCGGCGTTTCCCGTCAACTGCCAGATGTACTCGGCGTGCGGGCAAGCTGCTCAATGAGGAGGGGATGCTGACGCTTCTTTCCAATCAGGAAATTTTGTCTGGGCAAATGGTGGACTCGCAGCCGGAGAACTGTTTGTACCTGTTGTCCAGTACGTACAGCACCATTTCGCATGGGTTGCTGTTGAAGAACCCTCGTCAAGGCACATCGACTAGGGTGGCATTACCGACGATGGACGATCGTCGGAGCCCGGTGCGACGCTCGTCATAAGCACACAGTTACATGGGTGGTTTATTTTTTTATCGGCCAATATATACCTGCTGTACCCCTCCAAAAATGGCGCAGCCAGAAATTTTGGATAGTTTGGGCATTCCATCCTGAGCCACCGTTTCTCATTCATTCGCGGGCAAGTCGAGCTGTCGGTGCAGCTCCCCCAGATTGAAAGATGGCTTTGCTCAGCGTCTTCAATAAGCTCGACGCGGCTTCTCTAGCTCCCCTCCTGCAATGGAAGCTTCTCATCTTGGCGGCGATCCCGCTCGCCGTGGTCTTCTACCTTAGGAGGTCGAAGGCTGACTCCCTCGACATTAAGCTGTTTTCACATTTCCCGCAACCTGAGGAGGCCGACCCGAACAGAGGACATTGGCCATGGATCGAGAAGGCCGCTGCGCTGGGCGACCCTCGAAGGTCTTTCGGTACGTTGCGCGCAGCCATCGCCGATTGCTAGCGAATGGCGAACACTGAAGCATCTTCGAGAGTCGCTAACATGAATGATTTTGTAGATGAACTCCTCTACGAACAAGCTCAGAAGCTTGGCTTCCCTCCCGTTCTCCTGGTTGACTGGCGCCCGATGGAGTCTTTCATGATTCTCTTCATTCTCAATAACGATGTCGCAGAGCAGGTCACCAAGCCCACGAAGCAGTACAGCACCAGTGTCCCCAAGCACCCAGCCATGCAGGATCTTGCTCCTTTGGTCGGAGCGCGATCTCTTGTTACCACTGACGGCGAGGAATGGAAGGGCCTTCGCAAGAGAATTCTGCCCGGCATGCAACCTCAGCATCTGCTTTCCCTGGTCAAGGTCATTCTGGACAAGACGGAGCTTTTCATTAATCTTATGGAGGAGAAAGCTGCTTCTGGAGAGGCCTTCAACATTGATGAGTACACCACGAACCTGGCTTTCGACGTCATTGGAATCGTAACTTTCGATATGGACCTCAACGCTCAGGTTGAGGGCAAGCAGAGCAAGGTCTTGACGACATACCGCGCGCTGTCTCACGCTTACATCAAGCGCGAGCTAGGCAAGCACTGGCTTCGGAGATACTTCTCGGAGAACGAGCGCAAGATCAGACGTCTCGACAAGGAACTCGACGCTATCCTCAAGGAAGAGATCATCAGACAGCACAAGGACTTCAAGGCCGGCCTCGCGACTGCATCCCGCAGTGTAGCAGCGCTGAGTCTTCACGACATCGACGTATTGACCCCCGAGGTTCTCCAACAGACCAGCGACACTTGCCGAGGATTCCTGTTTGCCGGCCACGACACGACCAGTATTTTGCTCCAGTGGTGCTTCTACGAGCTTCACAGACGTCCGCAGTCTGCCAAGGATCTGAAGGAGGAACTCGACGAGGTTTTCGGTCCCGACCCCAGCCCCAAGTCCGTCATCGAGCAGCTCTCTGGTCCCCAGGCCGGAAAGCTCTTGGCCCGACTCCCTTGTAAGTGTCACTCATCATTGACGCGGCATTGAAAATGCTGACATTTAATCCACTTAGACACCGACGCCATCATCAAGGAGGCCCTGCGTCTCCACCCGCCCGGAACCACCGCTCGTGTCGCGCCCAAGGGTGCCAACTACACCATCACCCTGCCCAATGGCCAGCCCCTTGTTGTCGACGGTCTCTGCTTGAGCCCGCGAGCCTACATCATCCAGAGAGACCCCAAGATCTTCGGAGAGACCAAGGACGAGTTCAGGCCCGAGCGCTGGCTCGGCCCCGACGCCGCCAACATCCCCGACAGCTCCTTCAGACCGTATGAGAGAGGCCCCAGACGTTGCACCGGATCCGAGCTTGCAAACCTGGAGTCCAAGGTTGTGCTGGCGATTATCGCGAGACATTTCGAGTTTGTCAAGGTTGGCTTGGGCGAGCTGGATCTCACGGAAGATGGAAAGCCTCAACTCGATGACAGAGGATACTACAAGACCAAGGGAACCCTGTTCTCTGTAAGTACCGCACTGATTATGAACGCCGCTTCACAACGTGCTCCTACTGACTTGCAATGTGATAGACCGATCTGGTTACTTCGAAGCCTGTTGACGGCATGCACTTGAGAGTCGAGCTCAAGAACAAGCCCAAGGCTTAAAATGATGCCAGGCATGGGGAAACGGCAGAGGAACCGTCCCGTAGAGAACTAAATGAAAATAGCTTTGCTCGAGAAGGCGTTTGACCGACGTCCGTCTTCACGCGCGCAGAGTTGTACGATTCGACTGAATGATCGTAACGTCATCTAGATAGTATTATCTTACGGTACATATGTTCTGGTCAGCTATCAGAATGAGCTTAATGAGAAAGAGTACATGACTATGAAATGGTGTGTTGCTAGCAAAACGTGACGTAGATTGACTTTGGTGATCTAGGCCTGTGCCAAAGCAAAAGAACGACACATGGATAGGTAATAGTTGATAAGTACATGCATGACTATCTGTCTCTGCAGAATCTCATCAACCTTCGCCTCCAAGCTGGCTTTGACTAAGAGCAGTGAGTAGCCTGAAATATCAGTCTCCCTTTCAGCTTGCTTGTACTCGAAGCTTGAGGAACTGACTCAGGTCAACTCATGGATGTGAATAATATGGTATGGCGAACTCTGTTCTACACATATGATGGCATAATGCTAGAAACAACATGGGGGTGCCAAAACGAAGTTATCTGGCAGGCTACTATACTCTTCGGATCCGGGGTTCGTCCTCGGTTATAACAAGCTCCAACTAATCAGAGCGCGGCTATCACGAACATCACAGAACATATTCGAGTCACCAATAATTGTAGGGCTGAAAGAACGAGAACATTTCCTGCGCATTAAAAGCATCTCCAACCTTGTTCGCCGCCAATGGAGTCACTTAGGCGGCAACACCTATCACTGAAGCGCCATTTCCCAATGATCTCACGAATCCATGATGATCTACTCTCATTCCCTTGGCAATGCTGGGCAATAAGCTTACTTGACTACAATGTTTCCGTTTGTTAAAGATACTTTGTAACTACTTTCGGCACGTTCTTGGCAGACCAAAGTGACAACAGCCCATCTGATATATGCATCATCACTTTGGATTGCAGCTGTCGTGCACCGACGGTGACCAGAAACGATTGAGGGCACACTAAAGAAGTTCCTCAATAATTGCTATGCATAGGGCGCAGACATTATCATATCATCTTATGAGACAGTAGATAAAACTATTCCGGACGAACGAGTGTTTCCAAGCTCCACCGCCCGCATCCCAGGATACCACGCGATGAACGGGCCCACACGTCTGAACGTTATCTGCCGTGACCATTTCTAATAATAACCCTGCCGTTGTTATCGTCGTCGTTTTCGCAACCATCGTGACACTTACTTCGACGACTCGACACCACTACCACCCTCCGCCCGAGTCGTCTTCTGCTGCGGCGGATATTTCGGTTCCGACCCCGCATCAGTCCCCCATCCGCCGAAGCCATCGGCTGTCGCCATGCCACCAAACCCCGTTGCAGGGCCGGCAGCAAGTGTGCCCGCGGCCTGATTTCCTGCGACGCCCGGTCGATCTTTGGCCCACGCGTTTATCTCTTCTCTCGTCTTGCCGGTGTACTTCAGGAGGTCCTCGTCTGAAATGACCTTGTCGCGGCCGTTCTTCTTGTCTTCATAGCGTTGGTAGAGAGACTTTTTGGGGGTGTCCTCGTCGCCACCCTCCTTAGCTGATGACTTCCAGAAAACCATTTTGATGAATGCTACCTTGTGATCCTGGCCAATATCAGCACTGCATTACATTCTTACTTAGATGTCAAATACCTACTTGCTGTTCAAATCGGACTTTGTTTGGCGATCTGCTTTCTTCTAGATTGCCCGTCTGGAATTATGCCACGCTGTTAAATACTCGAAATCGAAATGGAGCTACCATGAAAACGGCAGCCTAACCGAATCACGTTGGAATTCTGTTCAGCTGCTGCGCCGCAACTTCGAAATCATGAGACTTAGTAGCAACGACGTGATAGGCCATTTGCTGTTAGACCTGGCCGCCCCATTTTTGTTCTTTTGGAGAGTCTGCGGTGCACCAACACATCAAACACCAAAAGTCAGTCAAGTTAATCGCTTGATCCAATGCAATTCGTGTTGCCACTAAATCGCCTAGGGCTGTGTAGGATGAAATCATTGCAGATCTTAAGGGATCTGGGACAGAATCCATACTGGTTAAGCCCCGTTTAGCGGCATGCAAGATGCCTAGCTCCAAACTTGACTGCGAGTTGATAAGCCACCGACGTTTCTGTCAGCGCCATGACACGCACAGCAGCTGGCGCGGATAAGACGGCTGTCAAGCGCTCACTTTCGGCCGACCAATCTGTCAAATGTTGACAGTCCAACCACGTGCTACACGATGGCCTCATCACCGTTGCCAAATGTATCAGATATTTCGGCCAGCTTACACGATGTCACGGCACAGAGCGATCTGGAAGGTCAAGACGCAGTAGAAAGCTTTTAAACCTAATCAAAAACGGGGCTGAGCTTACTTCTGACTTGTTTGACACTTCAAGTACGATGCTACGACCCGGGCCATTCTAGAATATTTCAGTACGCCGCGTGTTTTGACACCGCGAGTACGCTGCCAATTAAACGAGCACACGTACCAAATTTTCTACAGATCTCGTCAAATTGTGCTAAGCAGGCGAATCTCTTGGGCGGCCGCAGCAGATCATTCGCTTCTTGGCGACGTACAAGCTTCCCCCTCACAGCGAGACCAAAAAATCCGATGTGGATGGATAACGGCACCACTTAAGGCTATGACCTGCATGTATCAGTTTCTAATTTCGTAGAGGCGCGTCTTGCCCGCAGCGCGTCGAAGGAGTTATGGTTGGCTGTCCTCCACAGATTGGCCCTCAGATGCCAGTCTCATTCCACATGTTCAGTTGAGTTCGTCTGGTTCGATTACGTCTGGTCAGATGCCTCGGGTGATGCCCAACCAGCAACGGTATTGTTCGTCTTAGCTCCTCGTCGACGCGGCCGGTGTTTGCGATCACCTAGTTCACGACTGCATCGCATTCACGATTTTGAGCTAGCACCGGCCGAGAATAGGGTCGAATATCGTCCAAAGTCGCTTTAAACTGATCTATGACTTTGAATCATTGACGTTTTCATCGTGATGTTCATGAGTTCCCCTCATTGCTCGGACCTTTTCTCGCTCTCAGAGCTCTGGACACACCACCTCGGCGAAGAATTCCTCCCTGATTACATTTTACTCACTTCGAAGAGTCTTTGACTTGATCGACATTATCAGAAACATGACTATCAACTTGGCAACTATATCGACGGAAAGCCCTCGCTACGAGGACACGGGGGTTGTGATTCTTCAGCAACACGGGTCTTGGAAAGCGGCCGGCGGGAGATGTCAAGTCGGCGCTGCTGCCACCAGGTGATCTAGTTGGTCTTTAAGTTCAAAGCCCGCGGTTCATATCCCGATGGCACAGCTGTAGCCGACAGGTGGGCAAATTATTACTGCTTGCTTCCCTGCGGCACTTCAGGCTCTCAGGGATGAGCTGTTATAGCCAAGACGCGTCAAATATGCACGATCATCGGCGCTAATAGCTGCAAGGCTCCTGCCGTGGAGGTCAAATATGCTTATCCTACGGGTAGCTGGCGAAGAGGAAGGGAAAGCTTCCTACTATGAGCACAGCGAGCCGAGCTATGGATACCCTGCCGGGGTTTCAGCTCTCTCAGAGCTGACATGAGAAACCGAGAGATTGACACTGCAAGGACCAAGCCAAGTCTGCAAGCTGCAGCTCAAGCTCGGTGTATGAACGACGAACCTTTCAGATATGCAGAGGTGTATAATATCTGAGTCATCGGACGCAAAGTTGAGGTGCATGGATAGCGAGGAGCTAAAAATGCCGTGCATCTATAACGCGGGAGACGACTTGGCCATATAATATCTCCCGTAAAATATGTCTGTGCAGCTTCAATTAAGACCGTGCTCTTTCCTCGATGGCGCCGTGGTGGCCGTTTTTCCCGTGGAAACTTCTGATGTTTCGATGACACACTCGGCTCGAAGATCTGGGTTTCTCAACGACGAACCAGCCCATGCGAAGCTGTGTTCTGGACTCACATCGTCGACAGTTGAAGGCGCTTACAGAGGACTCTATTCTTTAGATGATCCCATCACCGGCACAAATAATTCCCGATTTGTCGCAGGTGGAGGGGGCGCGCAGCGGCCTAGTGGACGGACTCAAGAGCGGACAGAAAACCGCAGGGTTTCATGAGGGAAAGCGTACTTTGCCGCTTGTGTCGGCGGTCCTTCATCCCATCAAGCAGAAGAGCGACTCGCCCTGCGGCAATGTTGTGCAGGTAAGGTAGCCTGGGGCAGAGCCGCAAACCGTGTGGGAAAGCCCGCCGCAACACGGAAACGCGCGGGTGGAGAAGAAGCTGAATCGTGATGACAGGGCGAGGTAAGGTATCCTACAGTAGCTAAGCTGATGGTTCGTCATAGTGAACTGTCTTATACACGTTCACCTGCCTCTTACGGTGATCATACAACGACTGAATAAGGCGCATACTGGGTACTACCCTTGACGAGAAGCTGGTTCCCCCGCACGGGAACAGTAGCTTCGCCTAGCTCCAAGCACGATGCGCAAGTCATAGGGCTGTTCCTGCACTAGTGCTGTCGTTTCCTTACCTTTCCACCATTGCCGCGAAATCGAGAAATCGTTGGCCCTAAAGATGGGAGAAAATCGTGCAGAAAATGTGCAGCGGAAGTGCGGCATTCCGGATTAAGGATAACAGACGACCCAGAATCCGATACCGCCAGGACATTTGCCCGTGAGGCGGAGCACAAGCTCAGGAGTTGCCGCCCATGGAGGGCTGGACGGGAATCCGGGAATACCCTGACTAACCCATGCCACCCATCCGTTGAAGAAGTAAGCTTTTCGAAGACAAGGCCGTAGAAACCACCGCCAGACCGTGCACACTGGGATCTATCCCCAGACGCGACACGGCTGTGACAGTGGTGATAACTCAAAAGGAAGTGTTCGATAGGTTCCTGGATCAGCCGTACGGGGATCGTGTGGATAGAGAAAGCGAGGAGACCAAGATAGTCTCCACAACTCTGTGCCTGGCGATGCTGGCAAGTCAAGACGAAGGAGGTCAAAGAGTCGGCTGCCGCTTGGCAATCATGGCATCGCTCCAGGTGGCCGAAGGGGGGTCTCCATCCTATGAGATTCAGGCTTGTGGGTATCCCGCTCTTGTGCACGGATTCCAGAAAGTCGCAAACACTAGCCCGCGCTTTGCCTTTCAGGCCTTCATTTCTGCCCACCGGCGGATATCGAAAGACTTGATCTGTGCTCGATCGGACGCTGCCACGTCCGCCTCAGTGCCGTGATGCGAAATCATGTTGGGAAGCAGAGCAATCTGGTCATGGACATCCTGGCAAGATGCTTGTCAAGTCTTCGCGTGGTCCACGGTCTCCACGTGGTACATAATGAAACGGCGCTGCTCGCCGGTCCCATCGAAGGTGAAGAAGGACGGTTACATCGGATTCTCGTTGATAGACGTTACGCATATTCAGTTGATCTTATAACAACGGCTTGCGACCCACCTCGATCGTTGTTAGAGATGTGCTAGGTGTGTCTGCGATGAGGTTACTGCTATCACTTCAACAATCGGTAACCAGCACGGATACCAACGATGGCCGTCGTGCCTCCTCACGGATGTCCTGATTGTCCAAGAAGCCGAGCGCAAGCGTTGAGCTCCTTGGCACTGTCTATCAACACGACGCAGTTATCCACGGCGGACCTCGACACGACGACGCTCTCACTCAATATTCGAGCTGACGATGACGCTACTGCCGAAGGGATTCAGACGGTATTATGGATCCTCGTTGTTCTCTCGGCTGTCTTCCTTGGCTTGAGGATCTACTGCAAAATATCATATTCGTATACGAAGTTCAGGTTCGAGGATGGCCTTCTCATAGCTTCCTGGGTAAGTACCACAAACCACGCCAGGTTATCAAAGTCACTAACATGGAATCAGGTTGTTCTAGCTGGAGACGCTACACTGAATGAGTTCATCATCAAGTCTCGCTTTGGACGACCAGGGTTTCCCATTACGATTGATAACATCACGACGCTTGCCATCGTAGGCTTGTCTTCTATCACATGCTCCTTCGTCGGTCAGGTCTGGAGCAAAACAGCCTTCGCCATATCACTCTTGCGTATGTGTGAAGGATGGAAGAAGGCATTTGTTTGGTTCTCTATTATATCGATGAACATTCTCTTCGCCTTTGCCTCCCTATCATTCTGGATCGGCTGCGTGCCTCTTGAGAAGAGGTGGAAGCCCTTTGGCGACGGAACATGTTACGACTTGAAGTGGGTGGTATCGTTTGGCATCTTTGTCAGTGGTAAGTTTCCTACGAAATATTCGATTCATATTAGATAAACCGTACTGACTCTCTCGCAGTATACTCAGGCCTCCTCGATCTAGCCCTGGCTGCCATTCCTTGGATGATTCTCATGCGCCCGACACCAGCCGAAGAATCGTCCGGACTCACTCTCAGCAAAAAGGAGAAAATCGGTGTATCTGTTGCTCTTAGTATGGGAGTACTGTGAGTAAACTTTCTTCGCAACCAACTATGGAGTCTGATACTAATCCGACCCAGCGCCGGAATCGCGGCGTTTGTGAAAGCGTCTTACATGCGCTCCGTGAACGACACAACGGGTGACTTCTCTCGTAAGTTTCATAAATTTTCAGACCAAACAGCGAACTCCGCTGACAGCTTTTCAGATGGTGGTGCACAGTTGGCTGTGTGGGCTGCCGCGGAGACCGCCATCACCATCATGGTGGCAACTCTGCCCGTGCTACGGGTTCTACTCCGAGACACTGCGGTGAAGACTCGGTATCTCCCTGACGCCATCAAGATGAAGGTCAGAAAGTCGACAAGACGCTCAGAAAGAGTTTCGCGCAGATCTGTGGAGGTCCCAGAAGACAAGATGCATCTCGCGTCTTCGGGAGCTTCCATGTCAACGGCGGGGGCGTCTTCATCAACCTCTGGCGGGTCTTCGAGATCTGCAGATTCGCAGAAAACCTTGATCGGAAAGCCCAAGGAATATCCAGTTCCAAAGCTTCCGAATATGATATGAGGAGTTCTGCTGTGTAGGAATATGTACTATTAGAGACATGACAGCGCAGATCATCGGCTTGACGCTGAGATCCATCACGATTGATGACACGAAACCTTCACGAATGCAAAAGACCAGATGTTTAATGATAATAAAACAACAATTGATTTGAATTTGTTGCACCAATCGCGACATGAGTTCCTCGTCCCGCAAACCCTCTTTTAAGTGCCGCACTCACTCATGGCCAATCGGCTTACCGCTTCGCTGCCACGCCATCGGTGCAGACGCGGCCACCAGAGTAGGTGTCGGACCCCCCTCTCGGGGATCATCCAAGATGAAATTCATAGGGAACCCGATTTCGAATTCCTTGTAACCCTCAATCTTCTTGATTTGGTCCTCCGTCAGGTGAATGCTGAGAGCCTTGATGTTGTCGTGCAGGTGCTCGACTTTGCGACCGCCAACGATGGGGAAAACGTATCGCGCCTTTTGCATTACATATGCGAGAGCAATCTGCTGGATACTGTCTGTACCCTGCTCTTTTGCGACCTCTTCGAGAACTTCGCTGGCCTTGCGGTGCTCTTCGGACTGACCCTGGCCAAACATGGCACGAAGACCCTCGCCGGCCTTTTCGCGTTCCTCGAGCTGCTTCTTGGTTTGCAGCTTACCTCCTCCAAGGACGTCCCATGGTGCGATCGCCATACCAAACTGGCGGCACATGGGGATGATTTCCCGTTCAAGGTCGCGGATCAAGACATTCCAGCGACCCTGGTAAACGGAGAACGGGGTCTTGCCATGAGCTCTGGCGTAGGTGTTCGCGGCGGAAACAACCCAAGCGGGTGTATCAGAAGCACCAAGGTACAGGACCTTACCCTGCTCAACAAGGATGTGGAGGGAATCCATCAGTTCCTCAATAGAAGTGGTCCAGTCCCACCAATGGATGTAGAGCAGGTCAATGTAGTCGGTCTGCAGCTTCTTGAGAGAGTCGCGGACCGAGAGGTGCAGCGACTTCTTGTGATTGCCCGAGTAGTTGACACACTTGCCGGGTCCGAGCTCTTGCTTGCGATACTGGGTGGTGAACTTGGTCGCGACGAACATGATGTCGCGGTTCTTGCGAGCGGTCATCCATTCGCCAAGGATCTTCTCCGACTCCTCGTTCTGGTAGTTGTTGGCGGTGTCGATGAAGTTACCTCCGGCGTCGACGAACGCATCCAGAAGCTTGAATGAGTCCTCCTTCTCCATGGAACCCAAGAACGAGGACCACTCAGAGCCAATGGACATGGCGCCCAGGCAGAGTGGGGAGACCCTGACACCGGCGGTGGAGGAGAGCACGCGATAGCGGCCGAGCTCTGTTTTGGGCTCGGGAGCCGGTGCGAAGAGAGTTTGAAGGCCCGACATGTTGGGAACTGGTGCGATGTGCGGTTATTGGGGCAGACTTGGAAGCGGCGCTAGACTGAGAAGAGCCGCTCGAATCGAGGAGAGAAGTGAGAGGTCTGATGAGATGGCAGAACACCGGCCAGTCCGCGTTCGATACCGTCACTTTTATACCAACCTTAACCGTATGATGCCACTCATCGATTGATCGAGGGCAGTATGATAAACCTTAGATTCGCGGGCGTATAGTAAAGTCCGAGAGCACATGCAGGGTTTCATGGAGGGTAATCGCTGGGACACCGTCAAACCTGGGGCTGTCTGTGCCCTGTGCTTCTCACGACTTCCGAGCCTGCGCACCATAGCTGTTTACCCATGCTAAAAGCTCCATGTGACTTGAGTATCTCTGATATCAGAATGCCTCAAAAGGGCAAATTGTGGATGCCAAGATCCGTCCGCGGCTCTGGCGGATAGGGGACGTGGACTCGGGATCTATCCGCAGAATGGTGCGTGGATCTCAATTGTTACCAGGAAATCCTTGGCCTACTCGAGGTCGCAATGAGAGGATCGCTGACGTCGTCGGATTTGAGATTTTGGAGTATACCTTCTGAGACCAGGGTTGAGTGATCCCGACATGTTAGGAGAAAAGAAGCTGTCATTTCATTTCGCAGACTCTCCCCTTGATTGCCCTCCCTTTCGAATGCCAATTAAATTTGCAGGACATCCTATGTGTCTGGAGCAGTCACCAAAAGAATGGTCTACAAGTCTAGTGATGGGTTCGCGGAGTTTCAAACGCTTTATTAGAGCCATCATGGGCAATCCTGGTGGAGTTGCGGAGTTCGCGAAGTAGGATGGGGATGCCCGTCGTTCATGGCAAGGGAGCAACATCGGACTTAACAACGGTATTAACTTTGCATCCGTTTTCCTGCGTCACATTCAAGATATTCTAAATAGCTATTCGAGGAGATATTAATGCCCATGCTTGGTGGGTCTTGAACATCCTGTCATAGGAACTGCCTGTAGTGGAGAGATGCCTCGAGCTTTCGGTTCTGGTGTACATGATGTGCCGGTATTGGAATACCGTGGAACGTCGGCTGAAGGTATCTCGACATTCTTTTTGATGGAATTCGTAACAATATATCAAGTCAATAATGAGGGGACGGTAGTGATGAGAAACTATAGAGTGATGCTTCGCAGTATTTAAATCAGCTTTCGACTACGGTGGTTTGCTTCGATCTTCTTCGCCAGTGCAAACACCAAAGACTACGACAAGTAACAAATATTACGACCAGAATCGTTAGAGACAAAATCATCGAACTCCGAGACTTAAACCAATTCTACCTTAGAAGTTAGAATTCTAAGGACACGATCAAGGTAATGTATAGTTTACAGGATGAAGGTCCATTTCAATCGTGAAACCCGGATGAGAGAGGCCCAAAGGTAACGTATTTCCTAGATATAAAGACTACTAGCTTCTCAATACATTTCGTTTTCACAAATCATCCGCATGCATGGCTTTGGACAAATTCCTGCTGCAACCAGCAACGGCAACACGACTCACGATCGGGCGCGACTCAATATCAACCACGACACTACCCCGTCAGCGACAGAAGGCAAAAGTGCAAATACCGAATATCTTTAGGAGCTCCAAGCGAGAAGCCCCCTTGTATCATTCTCCAGCAACCAAGGAACCTCGCAAAGAAGATAGAGGTTCCTTAGCCTTCCGTATTTTTTGACAAGCAAGAATTGTGGTGGCGGAAGCAAGCCGAAAATCATCCTGTGAGTTATACTGATGGCATCGATGGGCATGACTTCCACTTCATCAATTGCAGTATGTGTTTCGAAAAAGAGAATGAACCCCAATCCGCACCATCCTTGGCAAAACATCTTCTATCCGTTACCAAGAAAGGAAAGGATCTGAAGGTGAAACAGAATCAAAGACATCGCAAGAAAGAATTTACGGACCTGCCCCTCGAGATTCAAGATATCATCTTTGAACTAGCAACTTCACTGCTATTCATCTCTTCCACAGGTTGTTTTCCAGCGATATACCTCTGGCGTTTAGGATACTACCCCTGCTGGGGAAACGAAATTTACCTTTTGGAAGAGAGAGAGGTGTCTGATCCCCGCCGCATCATCTGCAATAAGATATCCAAAGCCTGTCCACTTACATACGTCAATCGCCGAGCGAATTTGAGCGTCCTTGGAAGGCTGTACAGACTATTTGAGGCCCGAAATCAACAGTGCCGAGAGGAGGGAGCAGGAGCCTTCAATTGGATGTTGGAATTTGATGTTACCGCAAGATTCAAAGCAGATCTAGCGATTGAACCGTCCTTGAGGACAGTCATACCAGAGTTTGGACTGTCTACGAGGTGCGGAATCGCACTCCTCCCGTTTACATGGGCTTTCGACCATGCAATAACTACTATTAAAGATGTGGCCGGCAAGGGGTTTTGCATGCCGTCCGCTCTTGGTTCAAAAGTCAATCGAATTCATCTGGAATGGGATCTTGAAAACGATGAAAGTTTGGGGATGCCGACTCGGTTGCTTGTTGAGATCTTAGAGGAGCTTGATAGGGTGGAGAACATCACAATTTCGCTGCGGCCACGCGTGAGCCCTCGCGACCATGAGAGTGATAAGCGTGTCATCCAGGAATTGCTGGCTCAACGCATCAGAGCCATACGTCTCAAGAATTGCACATATATCGAGGTTGGATGAATCGTGTGGCGACGCAAAAGTTTCAATAAAGAGTAATAGACACGGAACAAACAAGCTTCAAGGACTTGGTGGATGCCCTCCCCAATTAGTGTGCACCGACAACATGGAAGGCTTAGATGAATTTAGGTACATCAATGGAAACGAAGAATGACAGAGTGACGAAGTAGGATCATTGTACAAGAATAGCGCCTGGACTTCTTTTAATGGCTGCCGGTGATACGTCTTCGAGGTGCGCAATCGGTAACAATTACTGCGGGTGGCAGAAACGACCTACTGTTTTCAAGTTTTATTCTCCTTTCAAACTTTTCTCTCCTCGCGAATAATTTTGCAAGTAAAAGGATACCATGTAGACAATACCAGCGACGGGAAGAGATACCAGGACAGCCAAATAAATTTTGGAAGAAGCTTATCATGACCTTGACATTCCACAAAGACGAGCGAAACGGCTAGAACTTGTCAACGGCGCTCTCAGACACGTGCAGCCATTTAGCAGCCAGTGCGGGGAAACGCTTCCACTCAGCAGTAGCCTCTCATGCATCGTGGTCAGCCATCAGCAAGCCGACAACTCTAGAGACCAGAACAGCTTAGCGGGAAGCACGACGAAACGATGGCTTCAAGCCCCGGCTGTGGCTCAACTGTTAGCGGCAATGCGGCAATCTGTGGGGAAAACACCACGTCTTTCTATCTACGAGCTTCTCCCGGGCCCTCATCACTTCGAACATCTCATCTTCAGAATGCGAGAACGCGCCTGTTCCATGTTCAGAAACAGGGATCAATCCCTGTCTTTTCGTGATGACTCAGCGTTCTGGACCTCCTGCAGGCCGCCGCACAGTGACATCCCGCCAGCAAGACTGATGTCATGCTCCGCGCAGTGCGGGGCGCCAATCGACGCAGCTTTCCCCAACGAAACCCTGCTCGATAGCAGCTTCCAGTCGCGACAACTGACGTCACCTCGGTCGGGAAAGCAAGAAATTCTTTCATTCGGCCGGCGAATGTAGAGAGAAAGGACGTCAACGGGCGCTGGGGCCGCGTGACGGGAGACATCATACCACGTAACGTCTGCCCGTTGCCTTTCTGCCCCCCATTTGAAGTAGCTGGTGCCCCCTCTGTCGTTGCACCCGGAGATGCGAGCCTGTTCTTTTTTGGTACCACTTGCTCCATCTACAACATAGCGAACGCATTCATCGACGAACAAGCGATTTGAACTTGATTCCCACACTACAATATAGCAACCGAGAACATTTAGAAACAACGCCAACATGCCTTCCGTCCTCGGTCTCACCACAGACCCCTCCCCCCACGGCCCTGGTGCGGAGGAGCATCAAAAGAAGAAGAAGCCCCAGCTCGCGGACGGCCAGGAAACCGAAGGCAAGCAACTAGCCCGCCGCCCGCGCAAGGAGTCGGCCTCTCAATCCCCTCCGCGTGAGAACGGCGAGGAGAAGAAGAAGAAGAAAGAAAAGAAGGAGAAGAAGGAGAAGCCCAAGCCGAAGCCGCGCCGCGAGTATGATACCGACGACGAGTCGGAGGACGAGGGACCCCTCAACACCATCGCGAAGCGCAACCACGCCAAAGCCATTGAGATGGAGACGCTCCTTTGGGGCGCCCTCTGCCACAAGCCCAAGAGCGCACTGAAGTACATTGGCAAGGGCGCCATCATGTGCAACCCGCTGCTGTTTGGCGATCCCGAGGTGTACACCGAGAGCTCGGAGCCGACGTTGAAGGAGGTGCTAAAGGAGAGCGACCGGTACCTGAGCTACAAGATGCACAAGCCGCACGTTGTTGAGATCGGACTGATGTCGATGGCCATCTGCTATGACATCACACTATTCCGTCAGGCCGATGACGGCACGCTCGAATCAGAGGAAGCGACTGTGTCGACGAGCTGGAGACAATGCGCCAGCGGTGACTGGGAGATGACAAGCTCCATGGCCGGATGGCAGGATTAGATGCACGGCGTTTGTATCGTGATGGGTGTATTATTCTATTGTATGGCGGCCATAACCGGTGTTTTCTTTTGATGAGTCTGCGATGTATGTAATGTACTACGGCCTGCATGAATTCGATTTAAAGCCTTTAATCCCAATTCTCCGTTGCCGCCTCGCCGTGCCGCGACCGACCCCGTTCTATGGTCATACCTGGTTTAAGCCTTCGAACCGACGGCTTCCTTCACCATATCGCCGAATCCGACCATGCACACTGTCGCCCAGGCAGCCACTCCAATTCGAGGTACGACACCCCTGAAGAAACCAGTGAATCCATTCGTTGCCCAAATATGCTTCGCAGTAGAAGCCATCGTGAGCTGTTGTGGACGGGAGGGGTCCGCCTTCAGCGACTGCATCTCAACCCGCACAACCTATGAACAATGATCAGGATCAACATCGACACTGGAAATGGGAAGATATTACCTCAAATGGCTGATTCCAGCAGCTAAGCGCACCTCCGATGATGGATGCAACAATTTTCTCTGGTGGAGCTAGCTTCTCTTCTGGCGACTTGCCCCTGAACGACTTGATTTGGCCCTCCGCTACTCTCGAAATGCCGATTCTTGAAGACCAGCCCGTGATTTGACGAAGAGCTACTGCGTTGACACCTCGATTCACACCTCGGATACCCTTGGTGCGCAGGATCTGGAGAAATACCTCCATGGTCCCTGGCGTTCTGCCGGCTGTCTTTGGAGTCTTTTGCCTTGTGACCTCGACGGTCTTCATACATGTTGTAACACCTTGTTTGTCCTGTCAGCTGTAAAGTTGGAGCATGATCTGGTAGTGTTCGTACCCATGGTAAGGTATGCTTGAGATGCACCACCAACAACGCCGCCCAACACACCAGCGATCTCGGTACCCAGGCCGGATCTCTTAGCGTAGTACTCAACCTCTGTAGATGTTAGGACCAAGATTGCGCCTTTCGTTGAGGCTTCTAACCAAGCCTGCAGTAAACGTCAATACGATAAGCCTGAGAGAAAGACCATCTCCGATGATTCACTAACCCATGGTATGAGACCCTGATAGAATCCTCGAACCCCAGCACGAGCCCAGGTTTTGCGTACAGCGTCACCAAGAGTATCGGTTCTGTTGGCACTGGCCTGAACAAAGAAACGAGGTAGTATGGTAAGTATGTAGTCCTCATAGTGAGCTTGGCTTGCATTGCCTTACGTGGGTCTTGATGACTTCCATGGGCTGCCCCAGAGTGGTGACTGCAGTTGATGTTAGGACATGTGATTGGACAGGCGTGGAAGACGCAGGTTCATGAAATAACAGCTAACATACCTTGGATAACGTTCATACATGCGCCGACCATTAGATTACGCCATGGGGTCTTGCGTTTCTCGACCGCCCCGAATGTTGGTGCATATGTCGCTGACGCTGAAGTTGCCATCTTGCGATATCTGGTTGGCAATATCACGGAATAGAAGTCAGCTGGAAGATTGCTGGCTAAGAGAAATGAAGAGATTCAATTGTAGTTATGATGGGTTAGAGTATTGATTGGTGACCTCGAGACCCTCTATCAGGTAGATGGGATACAGCAGTGTCATGAGTGCTGTCGGATAGGGCCGATGGCTATTAATGTTGAGACATCGGACACTTCCGATAGAGTCGGTACACAGCGCCCAACAACAGAGCTTCGATCCCACGCACCCATGGATACTGCAGCTATTGAAGCTCCCGTAGGCTTGGAAATTATGAGTCCGTCTGATTTTACTTCAATCTCACGGAGGTGTTGCTGATTGGGTTCTTGCACTTTTGGTGCTCTATTATCTAGTTTCCAATTTTAATCGAGACTCTAAACCGAATCCAATCTAGTAATACAAACCATATCTCTTCTATCCCGAACGCTCAATTCTCTTCGTAATCATGAAATTCTGACTTCTTTTCTTGAAGTCATTCTTGGGTACCCTCGCAAGCCAGTACAATCCCGCTGCAGCAGCAATATTGAAAACACAATACGCCCAGATGAACCCAAAGTCGCGCCACCGATTGTCGATGCTCATGTTCATGCTGGACAAAAAGTCGTTCGTACCGGCCATACCGCAATACTGGCAAGAAGTCGCATTCCCATCGACGACATAGCCGCCGTTGCTCTGGATGTACGACGCCATGTAGTCGCCACATGTACTACCACCTGGAGCACTGAAACCCAGCAGTTCGTTGGAGCTGCAGGTGACTGGCGCGTCTGCGAGACTCACGCTGAGAAAGCCTTCGACGACGTAGGTCAGAGGGTTGACTCGGTACATGAATATCCAGAAGCCTGGGAGCTCGGTAGGCCCTGCGAGAACACTGAAAACACGAGATGTCAGCATCGATACTGGAATAGGAAGTAAGGTGATGAACATACCCGCAAAACGCGAACATGAGAATGAAGATTAGGTTGAGAATGCCGCCGGCGACTTCTGCGCTTCCCAGGCCAGAAATGAGGAGGTGAGCGAAGGTGCTTGAGAACAAGAAGAAGACCCAGCAGATCAAGAACAGTGTGAGCGCACGTGAATGCACCGAGTCCGTCCACTCTGCGTTGCGGTCGAGGCGCATGGGGAAGTACCAAAACAGGAAGGAGAACACGGCCATGAGCGAGTTCCAAGCCATCTCAACGATGATATTCGCCAAGATGAAGGCTTTCCATGAATACGCTTTCGCTGGCCTCTCACGAGCCTCGTACACCGTTCGTTGATGAACAAAGGCGGGCATTATTTGTTGAACCAGTTGGTTGAACAGGAAGAGGAAGATGTAGACGCCGAACATCTGGTTCTTGAGACCACGCTCGGTGTTTTCGTTACCCAGGAGAGTAAGGCCAATGAACAGTGCCTGTTAAGAATTGCATGGTCAGTATTATGATTTGCGGCAGGAAAGAGCTTGGGGAATCCGAACTTACCGAGCCAAACGTGACGACCGATTTCGAGAAGATGTAAGATGGGCTTCTCCAGTACTGCTGGAAGACCCTTGTCGTCACCTCTCGCACTTGTGTTCGGAAATCCGCCGCAAACTCAGCATACGCTGAAGAATCATGGACCTCGGCGTTCGCCTGAGTACTTTTCTCGTCTTGGCTACCCGAAAGCCTCGCAAGTTCCATCTGCACCGACTGGAACTCCTGACTCTCGCGCCACACAGTCGGCCAGTCGATGTCTGTATGGGCCTTCGGAGCAGCCCCAATCACCTCGAGCATGTACTCAGCTGGGTTAGATCCAGGCTTGTAGGCTGGGGCACCGTGACGGCTGAAGTAGTCAATCAAGACATGAGAATTGCGGCCGATGTCGCCGAAATAGACTGTGCGCCCTCCTTTGGCTAGCAATAGCAATCGATCGAATCTCTGAAAAAGGGACGCCGATGGCTGATGAATCGTGCATAGAATAGCTTGTCCGTTTTTCGTCAGTTTTTCCATCAAATCACAAATCGACCAAGATGTCTGACTATCCAAGCCGGACGTGGGTTCATCGAGGAAGAGAAGCAATTGAGGACGCGCGGCTAGTTCGACGCCTATGGTTAGGCGTTTGCGCTGCTCGACGTTGAGGCCTTCGCCTAGGTCGCCGATCACGGCGTCGGCATATTCCTGCATTCCCAAAAGATCGATGACGGTGTCGACATAGGCTAGTCTCTCCTCACGACTATACTGCTGAGGTTGTCGTAGAACAGCGCTGAAGCTCAGGGCTTCTCGCACGGTTGCGGTGTGGAGGTGAAGATCCTGCTGGGTCACATAGCCCGTCTTGCGCTGAAACGAGGAATCTCGTAGATGACCGTCAACGAGCATCTGACCGCTCACGATTCCCATGGTCACGCGGCTGGCGAGCACGTCAAGAAGACTGGTCTTACCAGCACCCGAAACACCCTGTCAATCGAAACGTTAGCATTGACCTGAGGCAAAGGAAGGGTGGGTTCGCAACTTACCATCAGAGCAGTCAAAGTGCCTGGCTTGACCCATCCATCGACGTGCTGCAAAATCTTTCGAGTCTCGCTCTTGACCTGCACCTCGTAACACACATCCTGCCAATGGAACACCGAAGTCTGCTTCGCTATGTCCGGACTGTCGCTGTCACTCTGGTTCTGAGTTGTCGACGATGCGTGGCTAATGTCGGTGTTCTCCACATCCGTCGTTGCTCGCTTCACCTTCTTCAAGGCCTTGCGAGTGAAAACAAGAACCTCGCCCTTGGATCTCTCAGAGGAAACCCACTCAACGGCAAAAAGGTACATCACCATGAAGAAGATGGTGAGGGCCATCAAAATGCCAAAGTTCCTCCATCTGTGGCTCGGGTCGAAGTCGTACACGACGCGAAGATGCTCCTCGCCGCTGACGAAGCTGGCACCCGGGGCGGCACCGCCGATGTCACACACTCGCTCGTTGGGCTGCATTGAAGAACCAGTGTAGCCCGCGCCTGAGGGAACGAACTGCGCGCAGCTGAAGTTGCGCCCGACAAACTCATTCAGTGCAAGACTTTCTTGAGCGTAGAACACTGGGTTGACCCAACGTAGCCAACCAATCCAATCGTGAAGGTAGCCTTGAGGAATGGCAAAGCCGCTGAAGAGCATCAGGGCCAGCAGAATGATGGATGAGGGTGCCAATGCTTGCGCGATCGTCTTGGTGACTGAACCGAGGAAGCGGAAGATCATGGACATGGAAACCGTGATGCTGAAGGAGAACAGCAGAAAGAAAAAGAAGGGACCCGCATCTTCGCGTCGGAGGTTGGTCATGAAGTAGATCGGGATGTTGATAAAGAGCGAGTTTAGCAGCTTGTAGGGTAGATCAACAAGCATGGCAGCTACTGCTTCGCTGCTCGGGTGATAGAGGGCGTATCGCGCATGCTTCTCGATGATCTTGCGCTTGCCGTAGAGGGTCAGGATTTCCAGGATGCTACCCATCGCGTTGATGAGGATGGTGTAGAAGATGAGGAGCATGCGGTTGTACAGAGTCGACGAGTCGGGTTTCAAGTTGTAAAAGATGCTGGAAATAATGAGCGATTCGAAGAAATTGGTCGAAAGCATGGTGATCGTCATCCAAGGCTCGCTGATCAAGAGTTTGAAACTGCGCCAGAGATTGAGGTTGACCTGCTGGAAGAACGACAGGGTGAATGGCGAAGAAGGGCGGGTCTGCTTGGATTGGTGCGCTCGTCGTGTAGCCAAAAACTTGGCATGAGTGTCGCCACCCAGGGGAAATTCGCATTCAAAACGGTCGATCTCATTGAGGAGCAGCTGGCGATCTCGACTCTCCTTCCAAGCCTGCGCAAACTCATCAGGGCTCCGTGGCGGCGGCTTGCCACTCCAGTCCGGGTGTATCACTCTCTCCGCAGCACTGGTCATGGAGGTCAGGAAATCGGCAGTTGTCTTCTGCTCAGGGCACTGAAATCCGAGGCCTTCGAAGTAGGCTTTTGCCTCTGTCGCCTTCCCAAAATAGATCTGTCGACCCTCGTAAAGGACCACGACCTTGTCGAAAAGCTGCATCCACAGTTAGCACATGGAAATAACTCTGATACAGGTCTTTTGGAGGTCTGGATTCAACTCACATCGTAGGCCTCCTGAGGCGCCTGATAGATAGCCACGCATGAACTGCAGCGGAAAATGTCTGCCTGCATGCGGAGAGTTCGGCAAAACTCGATAGCGTTCGCGGAATCAAGTCCTCTTGTGCTGTTGTCCCAGCACTGAAGTGGGGCATAGCTCAAGACTGCCTCAGCGATAGACACTCGCTTGCGTTCACCACCACTGACGCCTCTCACGAAGTCATCTCCAACTCTGGTGTTTTTGGTGTGAGAGATACCAAGCATTGCCATCACAACATCCCGCAGGTGCTCCGCGTACTGGTGCTTGGAGATGCCATCAGGAAGGTCCATGTTCTGGGGGCATCGTGCCCTGGCAGCGAAGTAAAGGGTCTCTCCGACTGTGAGATAGGGAAAGTGGTAGTCAAATTCGGCCGTGTAGATGGCTTCTCCCCGAAAGCTCGTCCGCATGTCCTCCGGCGAGATGCCTTGGTAGTTGAGAGTCGCCCCATCGGCGATATAAAAGCCATGGGTGTCGCCAGCAATGGTCTTGAGAAGCGTGGTGCAGCCAGATCCGGGGGGCCCTAGCACAGCGAGCATCTCACCGCTTTGGACAACGCCTTCCAAGCCGTGAAGGATATCGATACGCTGTTGTCTCTTCGACGGCGAGAATAGCGATGCTGCTTCGAGAACGAAGTTGCCAACGGTCTTCTGGTAGTCCATCGTGGTGCCCAAGCCATACACTTGAAGATCTTTGAAGGCCAGACCCGCTGTATTTGGCGCGTTGCCAAGCAGTGCTTGAGTCTGGATTCTGTAGAACTCCGCGGCCCATTTTCGAGCGTCGAACTCGTCGCTGTTGGGGTTGAGTGTCTTGTCGGAAGGCTCAGGAAATAAGGAGTGACCCTGACCACCAGGGTGAGATGCGCTTGTCAAGCGCCTAGCTAGTTCGTTGATCTCCTCGCCGACCAAAATCTCGGCATCTGACTGGCCAGACGGGGTGACGTCGGCATCCAAGTTGTATTGGTGACCACCGGTCTTGTGAACGTCATGTTCAAAGAGGCCCGTTGATGGCATTGCGAAAACAAGCCTTCGGGCGCCTGTGTGGTTGAACCGTGCTTATGCGATAGCTGATTGGGGGAGGCCGCGAGATAATCAGGCTAATAAGAGACAACTAAGAGTGAGGAAAGATGAGATAAGATCGACCGAAAGGGTGTATCAGCAGGCGATGAAATGATACGAAATGCAAGTCTTTCCAACTCAAAGGGTCATTGAAAACCGAAACCTCTATGCCCGACTATAGGAGGAACTAAGCAGACCAAGAAGCCTTCAAGTATTCCATCTAATACGAGATGTCCTTGGCGACGGGGCTCGAATCTTCCAGCGGTCAGCTTCACCGCGTGTGAATGACTCTTTCGAAGGCCTCAAAGTCAAAGTTTCGAAATGAATCCCTACATGATGAAGTTTTCCCGGAAAGTGCGAAGTTCCTTGGCTGGCCGATCCGGCGTCGCCCCCGGGATGGAGAAACAGCGGGACGGGTGGGCAAGCCGCACTTTCGGAGAGTGCGAAGTGCCGGACAAGTGGGGGCTTTCTGGCATTCGCAACTTTCGATCAATGGGAATTGAGCAAACCACCCCGCCGAGAGGTGCGGCTTGCAGATGGAACTCCCCAATGGGGTAATGGCGGATGTAAGCTGGGAGCAGCTAACGATCCGTGTTGTCCAAGTCTCGGGAACGTGGGCCACTAGCTGCGGATGAGAAGCTTCTCATTCGTCAATCGGCGAGAATGACTCTGAACCCAGATCTCTTTGTGGAGAATGCTGTGCCCTCGCCAGCTTGGACTGGACAAACGACGTGATCCATCAGCGTCAGGTTGGCGTCTTCTTGGGACTTTCCATCTTTTCCATCTCTCAATATCGACCGCTTTCATCCCGCAGTACTCACCAACCGTTCTCCCGATCCCTGAATCATCTGCTGCCCCCTCGCATTGGCTGCCACCCCGGACGTTCGCAGTCTGCCTGCATGTTCCGAGTTTTTGACTCTCCATGGATCGGCCAGGGGTTGTTGTGGTGAATGGCCTGTCGGTAAGCTTCCATTTCACACCCATCTCGTCCCGCATCCAACGCAATGTTACCGAGACCTACATAACGTTATGCTGGGATCGGACGACGGATTGCCGGGAATTTAGCTGATGAATCACTTAACAGTGTACAAACTGCAGAAGCAAGAAGGTATGTGCTGACCAACAAGATTCCATATCCAAGACTCCATATGAGCAAGTTGACTAATACCAGTTAAGGTCAGGTGCAGCCGAGACACCCCAACATGCGAACGATGCAACAGTCAAGGTCTCTCGTGCCATTATCCACAGCGACGGACTAGAAAGAGTATCAGGAAAGAGATACCACGACATCAAAGGTTTGGCTCCATCTCACCTCATTTATCAATGTGAAAAGCTTATCAGCTTCTATTCATGCAAAAGTTCTGAGAGTGAGACCTTGTCGTTGATTCTCGAACGGCTGCAACGCATTGAGGGCAAATACTCGCCCAAGCCTTCATCTCCTATTGCAGGCTCCTCGTCGCAACGACAAAAGTCTACTTGCAGTGCTACCGATGATGTCTCCGAGACACCATATTCCACTCCGAGTCCGTCTGGGGATCCTTCTCCAATTCCTTCTGTCGAAGACAGCATAGGGCTCTTGCATTTGAGAACAAAGCCATCCGAGGGCATTTCTCCGGGATCTCCCCCACTCGATGTGGCCTCCACTCTCAGTGACACCTTCGATCGGGTCCGAGATCTGAGGTTGAAGCGCACTGTTGGGCTGCAAGCAATCACCACAGAGGGTGTTCTCATCCCACCGGAACTTGCAAGGACTTGGATCCACAGTGAGACTCTGCCGCAGCCACAGGCATGGTTATTTCTTACTAATGAGTGATTCCTTGGCCCAGACTACTTCACTTACACGCCCACGGAAACGTTCCTCAGTCTTGTTGACAGGAAGATGATTGAAATGATACCCGACATGCTGACCATGAAGCATGTCACTCTCGACCCTTGTATTCTGATCGTATACTATGTCATCCTTTGGCGTGGATGCTACATCCTTAACACAAGATCCTTCCATAGCCCCGATCGGAAGTATGCACGACAGCTATACCTATGTTGTTTGCGTGCCATCCCAGCATGGCAGCAAGAAGCAACTGGTTCAATAACAGACTTCATTGCTGCCATCTTCATGGTGAGCCAAAGCCAATTACTGCAAAAATTTGACCACGAACTGACTTGCATCTAGACTGGAGTTGCGACGGAAATGTTCGACTTCGACTCAAGTTTGGAGATGCATCAGCTAGCCTGCGACTATGCCAAAGGCCTTCACCTGCACAGTCTTGATGGCAACGATTATTTCGCAGTGACCGAGCCTGGTTCCACAAGAACAGATGACGACCGCAGAGGCATGTGGGAGCTTATTCAAACAGATCTATTCTACCACTTGATTTACAACAAGCCGGCAAAACTGTTCCGAAGTCTTGACAGCTGGCAGGTCAACTTGCCGTGGCTCTCGCTCGACTCGACTCCGAACAACGATGCGCCAGTGCCAACCATTGCATTTCTCGTCCGCAGCCGACTCACCTTCGTTCTGATCCACTTCTTTCAAATGATCAAAACGCTTGATAACGAGTCTGAAGCCGTGAATGCTATCGAGCCTCTTTGTCACGAGATCGAATCACTGCTCGAAGAATGGAGGATTGTGAGTTATGACCTTGTCCCAAAGATGTCACGGAGTGCTTGGGGATCGCTAACAATACGCAGGAGGATTGGGTTCAGCGATCTGCGCACGAAAATGACATGATCAACCTGTGGATTTTGGGAGATCTGCTGCTCAACGGCTACACTTGCATCATTTTCATGCTCCGGAAGGCGACGCTTCTCAAGACCAACTCACCTAACCCCATCTCCTCAGATGATAACATACCAAAGACACACCTGTCGACCAGGATATCACGTCGCATCCTGGAGCTGACATACCTCATGCTGCATGTCTGGAGGTTCCCTGCAGCTGAGGCCATCTCGTACATCTTGGGCGCTTACCGGGCTCACATTGCATATGCCCATATCGCAAGCAACATGGTCAACTCTCCAGACCTCGACGATGCGACTGCTGACTTGGACTTGCTAGACCGTGTAGCCCAGAGTATTGAGACAGCAGCCCAGGAGGAGTGCGATTTTGCACCTTTGGTGAGGGTGATGAAGAAGATCAACGCAGAAGTCCGTGAGCGTGTTACCGGCGTCGCTGGTGATTAGGTTGGACAATCACTTAGATCAAGGAGTGGCTTCACATTCAATGAATACACGCCTAAAATATCAGTGATTTTGTTGGATTATTTACTCAGTGAAAGTATCGTCGCCTCGTAATCGTTGCGTAGCTAGAGTGCAGAGCCGTTGGGACTCCTTCGGCTCGAGCCGACGGTCCTCGGTCTACTCGAGAAGCGTCGGAACGCTCCGATCAACAGCCCTCGCAGTTATATTCGCCCCCTGCAACGCTCAAAAACATCCAAAGATGAATTGTTTGAAAAGAATTACCTGTCCCACGATTGGCGAATACAACTTGCGGTATTAGTCAGTCAATGCCGAGTTCAAGATGTACCTCCACGCATCCAGACCCTTGGCGCGCCTATCAAGAGGCTCCCCCCACATGCGACATGTTGGTCTCAGAAGAGGCCTGGCATCAGTGAGCTCAGCCAGCTCTAAGGCGAGACTGAGTCGCTTCGAGACCGATCATACAATTGACTATGCCGACCTCACGCGTCGGATTGAGTCAAGTCGAAAGATGTGAGTCCACATCCCGCATTCTTGAACATGACACTGACAGTCACCACAGTCTTGGGAGACCCCTGACCTATTCAGAAAAGGTCCTCTTCGCCCATGCCGATAATATTGGCGATGAGCCCCTACACCGCGGCAAGACCCAGCTCAAATTACGTCCTCGGCGAATCGCATGCCAAGATGCGACAGCTCAGATGGCAATCATCCAGTTCATGTCCGCTGGTCTTGACTCCACTGCCGTGCCTACGACTGTTCACTGCGACCATCTTATCGTCGGCAGGACAGGCCAGGACGAAGACCTTCCCCAAGCTCTGAGCACGCATAAGGAGGTTTACGACTTTTTGTCAAGCGCATGTAAGAGATACGGTATGGGCTTCTGGAAACCTGGCGCTGGAATCATCCATCAAACTGTTCTCGAGAACTATGCTTTTCCGGGAGGCATGATGGTCGGCACAGACTCACACACTCCTAATGCGGGCGGAATGGGGATGATTGCAATTGGCGTGGGCGGGGCCGACGCGGTTGACGTGATGGCTGGGCTGCCTTTCGAATTAACTGCACCGCATATCATTGGCGTGAGATTGACGGGCCAGCTGTCGGGATGGGCTACGCCCAAAGGTGAGCAAGCATGATTCTAAGCGATAGCGACGTCGGATCTGACCCAATGTTTAGATGTCATCAACAAGTTGGCGGGTATACTTACTGTCAAAGGGGGAACTGGAGCCATTATCGAGTTCTTTGGCCCGGGCACTGAGTCTCTTTCCGCAACTGGCATGGCGACGATTTGCAACATGGGTGCTGAGACGGGAGCCACAACTTCGATTTTCCCATACTCCGAGGCGATGAGATCGTATTTGCAAGCGACACATCGCCACGATGTCGCCGATGCAGTGCGCTTTGCATCTTCAGAGTTGCGAGCGGATGAAGACGCCCAGTATGATAGAATCATCGACATCAACCTTTCCGAGCTAGAGCCCATCATCAACGGACCATTCACACCCGACCTGTCAACGCCAATTTCGAAGCTTTCGGACGCCGTTGACAAGGAAGGATGGCCAAAGGACTTGACTGCAGGACTCATTGGTTCTTGTACCAATTCCTCATTTCAAGATATGTCAAGGGCCGCTGAGTTGGCGAAACAGGCGGTGGATGCCGGGCTTCAGCCGAAGATGCCACTCTTTGTGTCTCCCGGAAGTGAGCAAACGAGGAAGACACTGCAGGAGAATGGGGTACTTCAGGTGTTTGAGGAGCTCGGAAGCAAGCTATTGACGAATGCTTGTGGCCCGTGTTGTGGTTCTTGGGATCGTCAAGATATGGAGAAGGTAAGCTGCTCGATGTTGGTTGGAGATCAAGCGCATATGCTAACTCCGAAATCAGGGCGTCAAGAACTCTATTCTCACATCCTACAACCGCAACTTCACTGGCCGTCTTGACGGAAACCCGGCCACTCACATCTTCCTAGCCTCACCAGAAATGGTCATGGCGAAGATATTCTCAGACGACCTCAGTTTCAACCCCACTTCGGACTCTATTGTTACCCCCTCAGGCTCTGACTTCCGCTTCAAGCCTCCAGGTGGAGAGGCTCTGCCGTCTGATGGGTACGCAAACACGGACTACGTGTACAGCCCCCCACCATCGACAGGCCGCAACGAAGTCGAAGTCCAGATCGCCGAGACGTCGAAGCGACTCCAAAGACTAGCCCCGTTCGAACCTTGGCATGGAAAAGACTTTGAAAATTGTGCTATCCTGATCAAGGTTCAGGGCAAGTGCACAACGGATCATATCACGCCCGCTGGCCCGTGGTTCGCTTACCGTGGCCACCTCGGGAACATCTCAAACAACACCCTGATTGGGGCTGTGAATGCCGAAACGGGAAAGGTCAATCAAGTGAAGAACTGGTTGACCGGTGAAGAGGGCGATGTTCCTGGTACCGCCCGGGCTTATAAAGAAGCCTCGCAGCCCTGGGTCGTGATCGGGGATCATAACTATGGAGAAGGCTCATCCCGTGAGCATGCGGCGTTACAGCCGCGCTACCTTGGATGCGTGGCTATTATGGCTAAGAGCTTTGCGAGAATCCACGAGACGAACCTGAAGAAGCAAGGACTGCTGGCGCTGAAGTTTGTGAAGGAAGGCGATTATGAACGGATCAGTTCTTCTGACAGGATCAGTATTGTGGGTATCAAGGATTTGCAACCGGGGAAGAACGTTGAGGTCAGGATTACGCCGACAACAGCAGGTCGAGAAAGCTTCACCATCGAGCTGAGTCACACATTGACAGGCGAGCAGATTGAGTATTTCAGAGAAGGAAGTGCATTGAACCTAATGGCGAAGAGGAAGCAACAGAAGAGTTGAATAGCATGAACAAGATGCGAACAGGATAGAAGGCAGCTCATATAAAATATCAGCATGAAAAGCGAAATCAGCATTCTGCACTTGACTGACTTTTTGTAGGTTTCGGAGTGGACTTCTGCTGAAGTAATTTACTTTGAAGGTTGGAGCAGTCAAGCTCAGAAGAGAGAAGGGAAAAGCAAGTAAACCACGAAAGGTCTGTGAGTTCCCAAGAGGCAAACACAGTCGGATTTTATAATCTCAAAAACAGATCCGCAGTCAATCACTATTCTAAACAGATCTTATTGAAAATATGGACAAAACTTTAATCACAGGGGTAGTTGAAACCTAAATCCAATTTGTTGAGTGTGAAGAAATCATGGACGCTATCGTGCTGTTGCCTACAAACACTGCGAGCTCAAAAGGCGACATGGGGCTTGGCAGTACTACCACCTCAGTCTCGTCTAGTGGTCCTCGACGGGGTTTCTTTACGCGCACATAGTTATTGCAAAGCTTGTTGCTGTCAGACCCGGCAGAAAGAAGCTCCCTTGTACACTCTACATGCCCGTTTGAGACGGCCAGGTGAATAGGCTGGAAATTTGGGCCCCCAACTGACCATTTATTCCTGTTGGCGGTAATGAGGTCATTGCCCTCGTAGAGCGAATCCAAGAGCGGTTTTATGCATTCATGAGATCCATAAATACAAGCAAAGTGGAGAGGAGTCAAGCCAAAGGACTTAGTGACGGTGTATGGATATGCCCCTAGCTCTAGGAGAAGCCTCACGGCACGGGGTCGGTTGGCCATGACTGCAGCATGCAGCGGGCCTCTGCCTTCGTGATCCACCAATTCCAACGAGGCACCCATTCGGACAAGTTCCTGAATGTTTGTTTCATTCCCGCCACATGCTGCGTGAAATAAGACTGAGCGGCCTCCAAGATCAGTCTCATTGATCTGCGGTGGAAAACCCTTTTTTCTGCCGGGAAAAAAGCTAGTGACAGTATTTCCGTTAGCTGCGGCTCTATGAACTGGAAGCTCGCCGCGGCAGTTGGTGTGATACTCCGGTTTTATTTTCCCCCTGACAACTTTGAGGGCTGAGGACATGCCCTGGTTCAACTCCCGCGCGCCAATATTGCTGTCTTTTGCATAAGCTGCAAGCAGATGTGACAAAGTCTCCCCAGTGTTGGTCGTGAGGCCCGCCTGACCATAGAACCTTTTGGTCTTATCCAACAGAAATTCCGCCGTTGGATAGGCTTGTGACAAAATAGCAATGTGAACCGCCATCCATCCACTCTGCGTCTGACTTGTCAAATCTGCTTTGAGGCCGAGCAGTGTTTTCATTAGTACCGGGTATGGCTTTGTAGCGGCCCAATGTACAGGGCGGAATCTGTCAAACTCAGGCGTTTGGCATTCGATCAGACCTTTCTCGTTTGAAGTTAAGGAATAAATTGAACTGAAATCTGAGTTGCGGACTGCTTGAATCATATCCGTCTGCCACCCACGTTTGGGGACAACGATGTCTTCGAACTCTTTGGCGATACTTTCTATGCCCTCGACGCCTATTCTAACGCCGTCAGGCGATAGCAATGCGTCACCAGAAAAAATGTACTCCAGTCTATCCTGGTAGCAGCATTGCCGAGTAACGTCCTGAATTCGGTGCATGACATCACGAGGGAGAGCGGGTATTGCATCTGCCGGCTGAGGATCTTCGCTTCTCAGGAAAGCAGAATTGACCTTCGGCATGAAGACCGATAATTGAAGAAATCGTCTCCCTCGATGTTTGTGGTTCGTTACATGAGCTAGAGCATGCCCAAAGAATCGGATATCGCTGCTGAACGCTGCTTCGGAGGACAGATTGAGCCATCGGTTGCTTTCGTACACGCCCTGGAGATTGCTACCGTCGAATGGATGCATTTCGTAACAGAGATTCCACTCCGAAAATTGGCTTTGTAATCCCACAGAGATGTCAACCAGGGGGTACCAGTCCTGCTCATATCTGTAGCCAAATCTTAGAGTGACTATCGTTAGGCCCGACTGTGGCTCTCTGATTGGCACCACGGACGTTGTCATGCTGAATCTCTCGGGAGGAAATGCCTCCATGACCGAGAATGATGATGATGATGATGATGATGATGATGATGATGATGATGATGATGATGATGATGATGATGATGATGATGATGATGATGATGATGATGATGATGGTGGTGGTGGTAGGATGTCATGCGCGCTCTTAAACATATAGGGGTTGATCGTTACTTCTGGCAAGGCGTAAGAGGGCTTTTGCTTGATATAAACCATGGTTGTTGCTCCTTTACCCTTCATGTCTGGAACGCCATCTTGGAAGAACTGTACTCCGGATGTGACCCCTCTATCTATTCTGGCAAATTGATTGCCCCATAGGCGCTTCAACAAAATGCAAACATCTTCTCTTAAGAGTGGCGACTGAGACCTGAAGACTGTGCAATCCAACACAGCAAAATAGTCGGAGCTATCTATGGGGAAGAGCAACATGTTCGTTCTGAGGCCCTTGCTCGTCATACTAGCTGGCTCGCTGTGTTCAGAGTCCAGAGGTTGAAGTGGTCGAATGTGGTGTATTCCGAGTCCGGAGAAAGCACCCGGCGAATCCGCGAGCAATCCATGGAGAGCTTGAACGCCGGAGGACTCTTGAGACTTCATGGAGCCAAGTGCCCATAAAAACAAGGATTGGTCCCCAGTTTCCTTCAGTATCTCTTCTTGAAGTCGTATGAAGGCTTTAGACCCCTCTCCATAAAGAAGAGGCATGTTGACATCGAATAAGCCAATTAGACAGTATGCGATATCTTCCGCTCGTTTTGTCTCCCGTGCAGAAGCCCAGCGCATCTTATCAGCCACGCTAACATCACTCAACAACATTGTGCCGGCAAGAATATCGGGATAGATGCCGGTAATCTCTGACAGAACTTGGCAGAAAGATTCATTGCCAGCCTTCAATGTGTCAATGCCTGATGGCTTACGAGAAGGGTTTATCATACCTTTTTGGTGTCCATGAGAGACCAGTCAGAGGCGTAGAACTCTACAACGCGTGGCGCGATCAGCTCTTGGAGCGTCCAACCTCTCGTAAACCAGCGGCTGGTTCTGAATTGAGATTCCCTTTGCCCCATGCTGCGGATCCCATCCGCATGAACATCAGACAAGTATGCATAACAAACGGTAGCTTTCAAGTACCAGAGATACATCGAGTTGATAGACTCAGAAAGCTCTGCACTACTAGCTTTGTCGATACAGCATGTATCAACCCAAAGGTAGACAAAACCATGTCTTCTTGCCAACAGAGCTGCATTGAGTATTTTGACAAAGCCAGCTGAGTTTCGGATGTCTGTGTTGGTGCCGAATTCCCTGCGGTCAAAGTCCGAATCTGAATACAATGTCAAAGCATTGAATTTGTCAAACGTGACCTCGTCGTCGCCCCAAGTGTGGGATAAAATGGCATATTGAGCAGGAGGGTCCCCAAGAAATGGTTCGAGATGGAGTGCTTTTGTGTCCGTAATATTAATGAGCCACATTTTGCGGCATTTTTGGTGATACCCCTGGCTTCGTAGAGGCAAAGGGCTATGAGGGTGGAAAAGAAGATGGAAAGAGGGGTTTGGACACAAGCCAGGCTCCAGGGTTTCATAAGACTGACGCAGAATCACACACACTGATGACACGTTAGCGAGATCATGTGATGATTATTCTGAGAAGCAGACTTTGTTGGGGTAAGAACCAATCAACGAAATATCATCCATGTCGCATTTGCATGCAATGATGACTGGTTCACAACGCTGGCCCCAACTTGCCGACTCCCCCCCGAACCCGTTAGCACTCACTTCCAGAACACCCTTCCTTCCATGAGCCTGCGTGCGGTTCGGTACACAGTCGCAGAATCAAGAGATCCGTCCTTCCCATAATCCGCCGCTACATCCAGAGTCCCACTTGCGTGAAATATTCTCACATCACCACCGGCATCACTGTTTGTTTTAACACACTCAGATACAATTGTGCCCTCTGCGGTGGCAGCTGCAGCCGCAGCCAGCGCAACAGTAACAGGAATAGCCTTGTGAGGTTGGTCGACCGACATCGCCCGCGCAACGAGGGTGTTGGTCTTCCCGTCCTTGGGTGGCGACACGATGGCGATCTTCGGGACACTTCCAGGTACCTCGTCATTGGTCTTGGCTAGACCCATTCTTACGCCTGCGGTCCGGCGAATCTTGTCCAATGTCTGCAAAAGTGTTGGGTGATCCTCAATCCCCTGAGGAGTGATGGTTCCCTCGACACCAAGCGTCGCAGCCTGGACGAAGACACAAGGATTGCCAGCATCGATGCAAGTAACCTTCATGCCCTCAATCTCATCTACCTTGGCCTCTGTCGGAAATAGCTTCCCAGTTCGAGACCCAGCCGGGTTGAGAAACTTGAGCTGCACCCTTGCCGCCGTGCCCGCCACGCCGTCAATAGAAAAGTCTCCATGAGCAGCGGCCTCCTTCCCGTCAAGCGGGAAGATGGACTCAATAACTTTGCCTGTGTTGGTGTTGAAGACCCGCACGGTCGCCTCAGTCGCTCCGTCGAGAACCTCAACGAGACCGGAGTCCACCGCGTAGGGGCCCACTGCAGCGCTCATGTTGCCGCAGTTGCTGGAGTAGTCGACATTCGTATTCTTGATGCCGAGAGAGACAAATGTGTAGTCGACATCTGCATCGGACCGGTCGCTCTTTCTGATGACACAGACCTTGGAAAGACTGGATATGCCGCCGCCGAGACCGTCGAGTTGCCGGCCGTATGGATCCGGGCTGCCGATGCTGCCGAGGAAAATGCGGTCCCACTCGGAGCGGTCGGCCGGAAGGTCCTCATGGCGGAAGAAGATGGCGCGGGATGTGCCGCCGCGGTAGTAGGCTGCTGGCAAACTGCTTTGGGCGCGAATTTGGAGCTTGGTGGATATCGACGCCGCTGAAGAGAAGCGACCTGATGATGTGGTGAATTGTGCCAGCGGGCGGGCGCCTCGGCCGCTGAAAGCTCTGATTGAAGCCATTTTGCCAGTGAAATTAGTTGTCAAAAATTGATTCACCAGAAGGCACTCACTGAGCATTAAGGGGACGAAATCCGGATGGAGTGCAACGCAGTAACCGAGACGGGTTTAGCCCGTGTTTCCGGTCTCCGAGGTTGGCTCTTCGGTTACATCCGATACCTCAATGCCGGCTTTGCGTGTAGGCGCCTTCAATGATTGCTGCGATCATCGGTGTAGTATTTCCAACTTCACTTATGAACAACTTGCTGCTCGTTGCATTCCTGAATGAAGTGATGATCTTGTTGGCGAAACACATAATCTCGACGAGATCGCGGTTGGAACAGGGGTGTTTCGCTACTGATAAAACTTCTTCGGGTTTCTCGCCGTGACCTTTCCCCATGTCTCATCGCTTCCGATCCAATCCCTGAGATTTCTTACAATGAGTTCATTATCGATTACTCGGAACTCCTCGATGGCATGTTTGCCTCTTTTCAAGCGATCCTTGCCCTCGCCGGTGTGTGGCCAGTCACTGCCCCAAATTAACTGATCAGGTACTCTCTCAGCCAGGGCCTTGATAACCGGCTCCATGTCGTCGTATCCGGACCCTGCACGGCTTGAGAGTCGATACAGTCCTGAGATTTTGATGATCACTTTTGAAGCTTCAGCCAGTCTGACCAGAGACCCGAACCCGGGCTGTTCGGTCGGATCGATCGCCCGCGTTCCACTGGCTGGCTCTAGTTTAGAGGAGCCCCGCAGTCCGCCTACATGGTCGGCAATGACCTCGACTGGAAGCTTTGATATCGTATCAAAAAGATCATTCCATATTGATGCAGCGCAGAAGAGTTGAATCTTCCAGTTAGGGAGGGCCTTGACCCTTGCGGCTGTTTCGATCACCACTCTGCGGAGAGCTTCAACGTCGGTACTCTTTCCATCGGCTTGCATATTGATCCTGAGACCTCGAACGCCTAGACTGTGCATTGACCAAAGTTCTTCGTCGTTGGTGCTTGCAATGTCGACCACCGCAATACCTCGGGGAGACTGGGCCCCATCGTCGCGAAGTTTTCGGAGCAGATGTAATAAAACAGTGTTATCGCTGCCATATGGCGAAGGTTGAACCAACACAATGTTGAGCGCTTTCTCTTCTGTCAAACTTGAGCTGAAGTTCAAAAGTTGCTGAAGGGTTGCTTGGGCCGGGGTGTAAGCCCGGGATGCTGCAAAGGGTCCGATTGTTGAGTCAAAGACATGGACGTGCGTGTCCCAGCAATCGGCCGAGAGACATGGCGGGGCCGATTTTGGCTTGGGTGGGCTTAAGAGAGTTAGGAACCAGCTCCGTGTAGAATCCGATAACTTACTTCATTGTGGCCTTACTAGTAAATGCCCTACCCAAGCTTGTTTTCCGCCTACAAAGGATACCTGATAAAGCAGTTGCTGTTCTGTGATTCTTCTGAGCAGACGCAGTAGTCAACATGACGCGCTGGTGCATTTCACTCAGTGAGGTTTGGCACCAATTAGTGAGGGGGCGAACGGGTAAAGCCCGTCATCGACGGCCTTACCCCGAAAGCAGTGAGCCCCACTCTCTGCACGGGGTCTTCGGATCGATCCGACGGAGTGACGCCGAATTCTTTCACAGGCTCATGTCCTTCTCAGACCGAAGACAGTATGCCCCGGAATGCGATCGCGACGAACTTCTCATCGATGGGAGAGACTAAAATTGAATTGAAGTGAGAGCATTAGAGTCTTTATCATCCATGGCCGAAGACACGACCGCCGACACGGCCTCTCCATCTTCATCACCGGCTCAGGCCGACAACATCCCGACGCCTAACTCCAATACCCGGACACGCTCAACAACCCATCGGCGGGGGCTCAAACGTGGAGTCGCAGCGTGCGAGAGGTGTCGGAGAAGAAAACAAAAGGTAAGAAGGGCTCTGACTTCACCACCCCGAAGATGTCTAGCAACTGACAGGGGCTCATGCAAAGTGCGACGGACAACTTCCGATATGCGGGCAATGCTCGGCGGCAGGCACGCCATGCGTGCCTTCGGAGCGCTTCCTTGTCCGTGTAGCCAACGTTGACTGCGAATGTGACCGGCTCCGAAGTCAAGTGGAGAATCTCACTGCGCAGCTGGAGGCGTTGATGGCTGCGGTTGCCAACGGAGATGTTGCAACGGACTCATTACACCCCCCAACTGCGAATAGCCTGGACACAGGTACCGGCCAGCATGCGTCTCAGCGAGGGCACGCTTTGGAAAGAATACACACCGATCGTCTCCTGCGTCCTACATTTTCAGGAGCAGCAACATCGAGGACTGGAGAAGAGAGTCTCCTAAACAGCCCGTCCCGTCTGTGGGATGGTGTTTCAACAGGAAGAACCCCGGAGGGTCCCGTATCTCTGATACATCCAAGCTTGCAGGACAACAACTACTTGATCGAGGGCTTTTTTAGTCGTCGATGGCCTCAATTTCCTGCCCTACACAAACCCACATTTCTTGAGAAACACTATTTGCCTTTCTCCCAAGGCGAGGCAGTCGATGACTTGTCCCTATTCCAAGTTAACATCGTCCTGGCTATCGCAGCATCGGAAAGGGCCCGCACAGATGAGCGACATCGACAATTGCAAGATGACTTCTTCCAGTCGGCTACCGCCAGTCTGGGAGGTGCGCTAGCAACTGATGACTTTGACAGCGTCCAGTGTCTCTTGCTGCTCTGTATTTACGGCAACAATGAGCCCCAGTCGGTCAACTTGTGGTACGCGATAGGCTTAGCCCTGCGGCTTGCTGTCGGCATGAACCTGCATCGCGTCGAAACAATCGCCTCCAAAGAAGCTCTTGAAGCAGAAATGTGCAAGAGGCTTTTTTGGTGTGTCTACACCATGGACCGGGGCATCTCAATGTCTCTCGGCCTTCCTCTCGGGATCCAAGATGCAGATATCACTATGCCACTACCCTTATCTCTTTCCGATGACGTTCTCGCCAACCCATCTCAAGAAACACCATTGAGCTTCGGCCCTGATGTAAATGATTTGTCAACATTCCTTCACATCATCGAGCTCCGCCGCATCAATGCTGATATCTACAAATCACTGCACTCCGCAGGAGACACGAACCTTGCAGGGAGTAACATCGACGTTATCCGAGTTCAACACCACACCAGACTGAACCAATGGCTCGTCTCGGCCCCTCGTTACTTGGTTCCGACATCCATGCACCAAACACCTGAATGGTTCCAGATAGCATATCATCAAGCAATCATGAACCTCTACAGGCCATCACATGCATCGCCTGTCAGCACCATCGAAGCCCTGCGTCATTGTGCGGACTCATCAATTAGCCTCATCAGCTGTTATGCGGCGCTCTACGCCAAAAACAAAGTCACGTACACATTCGTGGCCCTTACGTCACTATTTATGGCGGGCGTGACCATGTTGTACTCACTCAGAGCCAGCGCCGCCTTGAGACAAGAGCTCACGCGCGACGTAGTGGAGTCCAACATCAGGTCGTGTACGACACTCCTTCGGGATATCTCCCATGGAGGAGCCGTCGTAGAGAGAAGCGTGGGGATTATTCAAAGACTAGGAAGGGCCACTTTGCCCTTCTTCGAGAGCAATCTTGACCCTGCTGATAACCAGGTTGACACGGAGTTCATGTCTTGGTTTGGTCTGAAAGGTCACCATCCAACAGGTCATAGTTCGGCTCAGCCGACGCCAAGCGCTGATATTCCTTGGAACGATTTGTTCGAACATGGGTTTGATCTTGGAAATATCTACTGCGGAGATGTATTAATATAGCATGCAGTATTAACTTCTTTTAATGATCAGTAATAGCTCTTTCCGACAGTCACATCAATTCGACTTTCACTCCGCAATTACATGCTTTCCAATCTTCAGTGATCATAAACTACGAAACCAATGCTTCTACCCTGCGAGACATGTCGTCCGATTCAATGCCAAGCGTTTATCGGAACTGATCCGATGGCAACGTCCTTTCTAGGAACGAAGGAGTATCTCCTTGCTCTTGGCATGCTGGGACGATCTCGTTGATAGGTGGACTCGGTGGCGGGACGAGCCCGCAACCCTGGCGGGTTTTTCTGGTTCTTGAGAACTTGGGCACATTCGCTTGACATTTGCCATGTGGAGATAAGGTTGATACAGTTTCGATCTACCAAGCACGCCGCTCCTTCCCCACCTGACGCTTCCCCGGACTCAGTTCTGGCGCCATGGACACCTCGTAAGCCCATAACCTACCACGTTCATAGGTTGCTTGGTTCCCCAGGTTTTCTCAACCACGCGGGGAACCTAGCAAACATACCATTCAAGAATGATGCCAAGGATCACGAGCGTGAGGGTGTATCCCAACGGGGTGCACATTTGAGAGCCGCCTCAGTGTATTTAAGGACGCCAGGGTGAGTTATGAGAGATATTCCTCTGGCTCAGGCACGGCAGACATATCGCTTCAAACCTTTTGACTGTCTCTCAAAATCTCAGAACGCTATCCAAACTTTTGCCGAAGATCAGATCTCCAGTTGTATCATTTGAGCATGGGGTGCTTCAACACCCATGCTTCGGGGACAAACGACCCCCCGGAAGTGCGAAACTGGCGTATCCACTTCATTGCACTTGTGGCTTCCATGTCAGCTTTAGCATGTAAGACTGCATTTCATCCTCAATGATGTGAATTGAATATTTCCTTCTGACCTATGCAGTGGGTTACGACAGTGCCGTTATCGGCGGTACGATGGCTCTCGACTCCTTCGTCAGGGACTTTGGACTCCTCGATGCCACGCAGTCCAAGAGAGATGAAGTCCAAAGCAACATCGTCTCTACATTTTATGCAAGTCGCCTATCCAGTCTTTCCAATGTTGCTTTCTTTGAGATTGAATATGGAACTAACCTCATGGGTTTTAGGCTGGTTGCTTTTTCGGCTCGCTGTTGACTTTCCCAATTGCTGAAAAGCTAGGCCGCAAACGAGCCATCCTCATCGCGTCCTGCGTCTTCCTTCTTGGTGGTACAGTAATGACGGCATCTAATGGCAACATGAACATGATCATTGGCGGTCGCGCTGTCGCTGGCTTGGGCATCGGAGCCTGTGCCCTCGTCGTCCCAGTTTACATCGCTGAAACAGCTCCACCATCCATCCGGGGCCGTCTGATCGGGATATTCGAAATTGCTTCCCAAGGAGGGGGGATGCTCGGTTTCTGGATCAACTACGCAACCGATCAGATTGTCGCCAACGACGCCAAGACACAGTGGATAGTTCCTCTAGCTTTCCAATTGGTCCCTGGGGTTCTCTTGTTCGTCGGCATGATGTTCTGCCCAGAAAGCCCCCGATGGCTGGCTAAAGGAGATAACTACGAGTCAGCGGAAGGCGTGTTGACTATGATCCGAGGACTTTCAAATGATCATTCATACATCAGACACGAGATGGGCGAGATACGCACTCAGATTGAGCAACGAAGCACGACGAAAATGAGCAAGACCGCCAAGGCGAAGAAACTATTCCAGAAAGGTGTCCGAAACCGTCTGGGAATCGGGCTGGCCTTGATGTTCCTACAAAGCTTCACTGGGGTCAACATTCTTATGTATTGTGAGTCGATTCTTCATTGGAGCTCCCCTGGAGGCGGTGGAAGTACTCGTCTCGTCCTTGGTGTGTCATGGTATCACGCTAACGGGTTTACGCTTTTACTAGATTCTCCTCGGATTTTCGAAACACTCGGCGTTACAGGGACCTCCACTAAGCTCTTCTCCACCGGGTTTTATGGAGTTGCAAAGACTCTCGGTATGATCACCTTCACGATCCTCGTAATTGAGAAGGTTGGGCGACGAAAAGGTATGATATGGGGTTCGGCCTTGGGATGTATCCCGATGTTTTACATTGGATCATACGTCATGAAAGCCAACCCCATCGAAGCAGCGGCCGCTGGAAGACCCGTTGCTAAAGACGGCTGGGCATACCTCGCCATCACGTGCGTTTACATTCATGGATTCATCATCACAGCGACATGGCAGGTATGTAAAGCACCTAACTTAAGGAAGGCTACTCACTAATTGAGCCATAGGGAATTACTTGGACGGTCTGCTCCGAGATATTTCCCTTGGACATCCGCATGCTGTGCGTAGCTCTCACTACAGCAGACACATGGGTCGGATCGTTCATAATTGCACGAACAACACCGTACATGATTTCTGACCTGGGCTATGGAGCGTACTTCTTCTTTAGTGCTATCCTGGTCGGCATGGGTATCTGGGCATTTGCGTTCGTCCCTGAAACTAAAGGTATAGCCTCTTTCAGACATCGCACACATCTGAGGAAATTATTCGCTAATCGTTCCAATTTCCAGGAATTTCGCTTGAGGACATGGACGCTTTATTCATGAAGCCTACTCACAAAATTGTTTGGGCTCAACTGCGGCGGAAACCCTTTCATACGGAGAGAGTGGAGCCCGAGGCAGATGTTAAAGACCTCGAGGTTGAGGAAATTGAGAAAAGGTGATTTGACTTATCTAGTGTATGCACGTGGGCTCAGTGGGATGAGTGAAGCCTGGTGTGAGGTCGGAGTGTTGCTATCAGATTGTCCAGCAGTTTCTGTTATCTTGAGTTACAACTAAATACGGAAGACAAATCATCTCCACAACTAAGAGGGCGAACCTGCTTTCATGGATACTGACCGTAGCAATCGCTTATCAACCGACTCCGGAATGCATTTTCTGCCCCGTTAAATGCACTGTGGTCCATCCGCTCTGGTACTTGTTTCCATAGAGCCTTGATCTCTTTATGAAGCTCTGAATGTCCGATAGGAAAGTAAGGCAATGCTTTCTCATAGAAGCAAAGTGCACGAGCAGCGTGTCCATTCTGCACATCTGCCTTCGCTCTCAGTCTATCCGTCACCCACCAGTCATCTAGATTATCAAAGTCTTTAGTCGAAACTTGGGTGCTTTCATCGAAGTCGAGGTAAGGACCTCTTCGGCATATATCGTCGTGATAACCATTCTCTGCCTCCTCTTTCAGGATGAGGTGGTATAGTTCGTCATCATTCCAGCTAATCCAGTCGTCTAGAATCATATGGTGATTGATCGAGATATCCCCTTGAGAGTCAATCAAAGTTGCATTTGCCGACAAGAGTACAGCTGCGTCTTGGGTTTCGTCCTCTGAGATGGCAATGCGGACATTGATGACCGGCTCGCCTCGGGGAGCAGGAGGAATGCCTTCCAGTCTCAGGGTGGCGATCCTCTGGTTCTTCGCAGTGGCGACAAAACCACCTAGTACGATTGGGATTATGACGACTGTCTGGTTGTCGAGAGTGGTTGTGAAGTTAAGTATCTTCGCTGTTGGGATGGGCGTGTTTCGTTGAACCATCTGGCTGGTAACACCGCCGGCAATCCCGACTCCGATGGAGCGGGGAAGAACCATAGACATGTATTGAACCTCTGCGCATTCCCTTCCCGTGAGGATCCTGGAAATCATGGCAGTTCCCAGAGTGACTGCCTCGGGCCACTCGCTGTGGACGAAGTACTCGACTGAAGAGTTGTAGTTGAAGAACTCCTCCAGCATAGCACGGATGGCCGGATGTTGTGTAAATTCACCAGTCATGATGACCCGTGGAACGTCCTTCTTGTTGAGATCAGCCTTCTCAATTACATGCTCAACGAGATTGGCGACTTCTTTGGCAGAAGTTTCTCTGGCTTGACCATCGAGCTCATACGCAAAGGGTCCGAAGGCTTGGCTCAAGTGGTTGTTCATCGACGAGGAAAAAACTTCGACGACTCCCTGGTCAATGTTGATAACCGAGACTTCAAAGTTATCTCTACCCATATTGAAAATCAGGAAGGGTTCTTCGTCGTAGAGTCCGACATCCAACTTGTGGCCTCTGGCTGCAGATGTCAGAGCGCTAGAAACTCGAAGTACGTCAAGTCCAACCTCTTCGCCGAGTTGCTTCAGAAGTGCACGTATTGGATCAGATATCAAAGCCTCTGGGACGGCAATAACAGTCGTTTTTGACGATTCTCCAAGCCAGCTTTCTGCTGTCGTTTTGGATTTCTGTAGGACAGCCAGGAGGGTTTCGTTTGACAACAAATTCTCGCCAAAGTTCTTCGCATCCGGCAGTGGGTTTTCAAACGTTCTGGCCATGAAGAATTCCGGCTCTTCTTTATGGCAAATCATGTGGCTATTTATGATAAGCCTTCAATATCTGAACCGCTTCTCGGGACAAACAGTACCTTGAATCAAATAGAGCACTCCGTAAACTTGGTTCCTGTCCAGATAGAAAGAAATCAGGTAAAGTTGTGTCGTCTGGGAAGGACGTCCACTCTGGTAATGAATTAGCGCTTGCATTCCCGAGTTCTCCATCGCATGACACAAACTTGTGTTTCCGTCCGGTATCCTTCTGAGACCAGGCCACGCAGCTCCAACAGTCGAATGCGAGCGGCCGATATTCTGTTGATTCAGGTTGAGCCAAAATCTCCCAACTTCAACATTGAAAGTGACTCACAATGACAAACACGTTAGGATACTCTGACAGGCCACCCCAACATTCTACCGCGGTGGCAGAGTGTATGGTTGAAAAAAGAACGATTAGCGTCGCAAGTACGCCGAGACCACGACCAGAGTGGCGGTTGGGCTTCATAATGACCGCTAATTGAAAATAAAGGTGGGTGGTGTTTAAAATCTGGCAGTAACGTTGCTGGCTACAAGTATTTATCTGCGAATGGACCTGGAGTCAAGCATATATGAAGACTCCATGTGCTTACGGTGTCAACATCTATCAGGCAGTCGTGGTGAAGCCAGATTTCTCATGTGCAACAGACTTGTCCTCCTTTTCGAAGTAGGTACTATTTCGGGCAAGGGCGCTCACTCATCGCTTAAGAAATGGCCCGTGCGAAGGCGTTGAGCGATGCTTTTTCTGTCTCTTGTGAGCTGGGACGTTCAGGCAGCAGCGGAACGAACACGAGGCGCTGCAGGAATGATCCCACTTGCTGCAGCCCGAACCAACTCCGCTTGAAGTGCACTGATAGCCACCAACCTCAGTGAATGCCGCGTGTCATTTTCCTAAGAATCAAGGAATAATCTTTCAGATGTTACATGGGATAAAATGATTTGATTCAGCGTACAGGCCGTTAAATCTTTCTTCAGACTTCTGCTTGAGCCAAACAGAGCTCAGGGCGCTGCCACCTCAGTTACCCCTTGCAGCCAACCTCCTTCTCCGGCCAACGTTGCCCCGGCACAACCCTACCAAATGCCGTCAGAAGCCTTTCTTTTGCTCACGAATATGTTCAGCTTGAAACTCACTTGTATTCCCAATTAGTGTATTTCGTGTGTCCACCGTTGCGGCACTTTATGGCTTCGGACTCCATGCCGCCCATGCACTCTTTTTCGCCGATGTGACGACTTTTTTGACCGGTGCCAATGAACTGTGATGAGGGATAAGGTCAGCAACGGGTCTTCTTGGTGGAAATAATCAAGGCATCAATGGTGTCATTGCATCGCGATAGATGGCAATGGATGCTAAGTCAAAAGTACATAGACACATCGGGTGTGAGCGAACCTTCAATTCAAAGTCCCATCTCCTGCCGCTTTTGTCCTCAACGCACTTCGACTTGGATTGGTCCGGGGAGAAATTGCCTGCAAATTCTGCGCACACAGAATCTATGTTGACGTTTCTATTCCGCCAGCTATACGAGCCTGGTAGGTACGCGTCTCGGAGGCATTTGCCGAAGGCTCCGTACGTGAAGAGCAAGGTTATGAAGAAGTATCTTGGCAACATCATCGGTGCTAGAATGAGAGGGAAATTTTGAACAGTGTGCTGGAAAATTGCGAAGGGAGCTTGTCTGGCTGGACCGAGACGAATGAGGATTTACAGGTTTTATCTTTCAGGAAACTCTTCAGGCAGTGTCAATTATGTCATTGGAAAGAATCAGAAAGGCCGAACATTTGCTCGTGACTGTGCCACAACCCATCAGAAGATCATGATGTCTTAAGCAAGGGGGACATCGTACCGTCAAGTGCTTTGTTGACTTGGCAAACCTGGGCTCCTCCGGTGCCACAAGTGGGCGACGATCTTGGCGGCCCAGCCAGTCATTTTCTCACTTGCTGCTTTGTAACTCGAGGGATCTTTCATGCTTGCAGAGAGCCATGAAAGACGATGAACCCAGACGTTAAACCAGCAAATGAAATATCAAACACCGAACTTCTGGTCCATGACTTCGAAGAACACTGGACGCATGGCTGTCCTACTTCACGCTGTTTTGCTGTGGTAAATCGAGGTGCCATTACGCCGGCTGTGGCAGCACAACGACGGTACTTGAGCTGTCAAAGGATGATGCGCCTTTGGGCATTACAAAATATGGCGACATCTGCGGCGGTAGCAGTCAAAAGCACGCCCTTTGGAAAATTCAACATTGTCATTTTGTAATATGGGTTAAGAGATATGCTCAATGCCAGTGCCATTGCATCTTCGATTTTCGTCTCAAGGGCATCTATAGTATTATGCGATTATGAGATCGTATGGGGCTTGTGATCACCCTGTCCCAACGGCCTCCAGCCGCCGGCGAAACTAGATAAGCCCTGAAAGTGAAATGTTGGCCATTTATGACCGATCGTTCCCCCGAATGATATGAGACTTCTCTGTTGCTCTTCACCCTCTTCAGTGTCTTCGGTTGTTCCGTTCTACGGCACCGCTATGTTAGAAAGGCAAAACGTCCACACCCACCTAGACAGATCGCAGCCCAACTCATTGTTGGTGGTGACCCCTTGGATGCACACAGATAAACCAACCAAAGCATTGCCTCCCCGCGCCAAGATTGTCGGATTTATTTCTTTTCGCGGATTTACTGCTCGTCCCCGTTTGGGACATATATACTGTGTCGTCAACGGTAATTTTCACTGCCTTTCTTAGGAACGCCTTTCATGTCCTCGACGATACGTGCTTGTGTTATAAGGAGTGGCTTTTCCGCGAGGGCCAATAGCTCCAAACCGGAACATTCGTTCGTCTTGGTGGAATCTTGAATTTATCGTCTGGTTTACAATGTAAGACACCCTAGCATCTCTTTTCCCACACCTCGACTGTTCTCTAGAAGCCGCTGTATCCCAGTGATTTCCACAGCCGTCGAGTCTAATACATTTTCTTTCATCTTCCTGCAATTATTCTCTCCAGAATACACAATAGTTGCAACAGTAAGTCCGTCACTAGGGTCTCTAGATTCATTGTCATTTTTCGTCATCGCAAAGTCGCGTCTTGCATTTTGGAGTCTCCCAACGACAGAAAACTCTCGATTCGATGGATACCGAGCAGGACCGGACGATCTTTTGGGCTTCGTAGCTGCTTTAAAGTCATGATTTATACTTTATCAAAGATTTGTCACCATGAGGAATTCACTCCCGGCTCATGATAGATTTCCGGAGGTTCTTCCACGCGATCCCAGTGGGTGGTTTATAAACAACAAACTTGACTCACCAGCGTTTCAGACACAACAAGATGAACAAACATAGGAGTGGGGGTAGTGATGTAGCAATATTCTTCACACTCTGGAAGTGCCTCTTTCTTCCAGATGCATGCTCCCCGATTACGAACGTCTACAAGCCTCCCGTGTCGCTGTCCTTCGTGGAAGTTCTTCAAGTGTACCAGCTTGTATACGCAGAAACCAATAGGCTGCAGGTGACAGTCTAGTGCTATAGTAGGTGCCTGTTCTTAACTAAAGACTCGCTGATGGAACGGGCTCCATTCTCACGATTGTGGGGTATGTTCTAGCAAGGAAGAGGTCGTGCATCCAAATTCCGGATTGCCGATGATATGTCCCTTCACGACGGCCTACCTTTGTATCAAATATTTGTTTATTCACATTAAATCTACACAACAATAAGACCTCCTATCCATGACGCCAATCGGATAAAGAATTATATCTTGCCAGATCAAGTGCCCCTTTCCATCTAAGCCAACCCATTAGCGCTTAGCTCTGTTGGGATGTAGACATAAAGACACTGCGTGCTAGTACCTCTCCTTCTTAGAAGTCTCCATCCCCATGACGCGCAGCAGAGTGGATCAAAGGCCTTGAGCTGTTCCAACCATGACTATCTCTACGCGTCATCTCCATCCGGTGGCACTTTGAAACTATTCACAATAGACTATTGCTAGGGTTCAGTCCAGAGACGAAGCAGAGAAATAATTCCATCTCATCCACAGACTTGAGGGGTCTCTTCACGGGCCGTCGAGCTTGAAGGCCGCCCTCTCGAAGATTGCAGATCGATTTCACGCCATTCGCTGCCTTCGTCTATTGTTTGCCGACCAACACCTGCGATTGCTACCGGTAACAGCTTATACATAAAAAGGGTGTTAAGAGTAGGACCCCTTTTGCTTTCCTTTTCCTACATTGCAGAATACTAAGTACTGGAAGGTGCGGTATATTAGAGCCCATGCCTATTGGCTTCCCTTTACACAGCAATGTGATCTGCTTCCTTGAAACTTCACTGAGCCGGCAGTAGCTTTTGATGCCACTAAGTGTTCATAGAGTGTTAGCTGCCCTCGCATTCTAGCCTACAAAATCGCAACACTTGCATGACTATCGTCTCTGTTCGTCTCTCAACGATTATTGGCACAATAAAGATAAATGTTCCGCGTTCTGGTTGATAAATATCTACTTGGACCAGCATGTAACTCAACATGTTTACGAAAGGCCGGAAAGAAAAGCCCAATGTGATCACGCATGCAAACTCATCATTGTGACCACAACTGACTTCAACGCCAGAGATCATTTATACGACAAATATGACATCGCGTCTGATCGTGTCACAACCATGGCGTGAGAATAAATGGATTACTTCCCAGATATTAATGAACTCAGCTGCATTCTACTTCAGCAGGTGAACAAATGGGCCGCTGCAAACACTTGTGACTGTTGTTTTTCATGCTGGCACGTAGTCCTGCGGCTGTCAAGACCGGTGCATATCTCAGAAGGGAGCCTGACCTCGCAGTCTACAGTCATTGTGTGTGCAAGGCTGGTGTATCATGTACTCCTTGCGTGGAAAACTCTCGGAGAGAGAACCGACTATAGAACACCACGTTCGCAACACGTGGTTACCAATGGAACCAGTGTCTGGATTCCGACATTCGAATCGTAGGGGCTTGGAACCGAGCCGTCACCAGCGCCACGCCATATCACAACGACTTCATTGGTGTCTATGGAGAATGGTAGGCGATGACAAGAAACACACATATATAAAAGTAGAAGGCACAAATATGCGCTCCCAATCTCAGGACGAAGGCATCACTCGCCGAACGCCAAGCATCTTCCGAAGGCAAGGCATACAAGTATCCACACGCAGTCGAACCCTCTCCCGAAGGCCTCGAGCGAGAGATATTTAACGTCCTTGGGGAACCCTTAGTCTCATGCCACAAACCAATCTTGGCTTGGGCTTGACGGTTAATGACAAAGGTAGAACTCCCGTCCAAGCAGGATAGCTTGAATGAAGCCATAGCACCACATTTCCGTCGCCGCCTTCTCAGGCTCAACCCCTACTGTTCCCACACACCCTATCCCTTGTCCACCTGCAGCATTCCAGGCGTTTTCCGACCCTAAAGGTAGTGAATACCCCTACTCAAGAAGCTGCTCCCCCCGTCCTCAACCTCACGTAGTGTCTCAAAGCTCACCACCTCGACAGACTGCGGACTACTTAAAGGCCCTGAAGCTATTCCGTTGACCGATTTCTCCTGCAAGCAATAGAAGCGGTGCCGATGTTTGTTACTTGATCTCATCGTAAGAAGGCCGCGAAGTGTCCAAAACACATCAATACCTTCGCGAATACCATAAGGTCGTTCATATGCCACGCCATCACCACCTTCCGTCCCTAGGGCTTGCCGGGTATTCAACATCTATTCATGCTGCATGGAGGCGTCATGCTGTATGGAGGCGAAGGGGGCATGCCGATACTTCTCCCGTTCACCTCCGACCATACCGGCACTGTAACACCACAATTACCGCGACGACGACAAATGTCTGCGTCTGAGGAGTTGGCAGAACGTGGCTGCCCAGGATTGGCCACACGATAAGTCATCATGGCCGCTCGCAGCTATTTATGCTACTAGAAGATAGAGAGAGCACCTTGTAGAGGGTTCTCGATGACTATGATGGAGAGAATATGCTGTTCGTTTATGAATATCTGTTGTGATAGTGTCTCTCAGTCACAACTTCCCAAAAGGCAGGTTCTTTCTCCACTTGCGGACACATCATCAGACATCAATTCCACGACCAGGCGAGAATTCATATCAAGAATCAGGATTCAAATCAAATGACTGCTACTTTTCACATCTATATCCGGTACGCATTGCATACAAAGGCATGGTATCATACATCATCTCCATCGGTAAAGCCAGACCCCAGGGCGCATCGACCTAGCGACGGCCTGATTAAGGATTATCCAAAATATTACACGAATATATGTTTTCTCCCGCCGGATGGTGAGGCAGGCATATACGCAAACTAGATCATCAAGGCCCACGCCAAGACACCAGCGAGAGCGCCACCGATGGAGAAGACAGCACGACCGGCGGCGTTCACCTCCACGTGAGTCGGCGTGTTGGTGGGTGCGGCGGCGCCGGCGGTTCCGGTCGGGCTGATGGGACCGAGACCGACATTAGCACCACCGTTGATGGTAGCGGAGGCACCTGGGGGCTTGACGGTGGTGGCGCCACTGGGGCCATCGGTCTCGCGGTCGTCGTCGGAGGCGCTCTTGGTGGGGGTGGCCTTGGCAGTAGCAGACTCGACCGCGGAGGTCTTGGTCTCGGCAGCAGAGGTCGTGCTAGGAGCAGCAGGCTTAGATGTTGTGCTGGGCTTGGGCTCCTCCTTGACGCCACCCCAAGGCTCGCCAGTCTTGGGGTCACGGTACCAGTTGGAGGCCGGGTCACCGAGACATTCGCCAATGGTGGTGAACTCGAAGCCCTTGGCCTTTGCGACGTCGATCATGTACTGGACGAAGCCGTTGACGGTGAAGGTGTGGATGTCGTGGGCCAGGGAAATGAAGGAATCGCTCGCGGGGTTTCCAGCGTTGACGGCGCCGGAGTAGGCCTGCTTGGAGTTGACGCCGTTGTCGACCCAATCCTTGGTATCCAAGTTGTAGTCCATCTGATTGCGGTTAGTAACATTAAATCGAAATGGTAAAGTTTGTTACCCACCACGTGGTAAGAAAGGTCATTCAGCGTGGAAATGCAAGCGCTGCCGCAGTGGGTGTATGGAGGACGGAAGTAGGTGGGGATGACACCAAGAGTCTTGGAGAAAACCTCTTCGTTCTTGACAAGCTCCTCAACCTTCTCATCATGAGAGATGGTGTCGAAGTCCTTGTGGCTCCATGAGTGACTTCCGAGCTGGTGGCCAGCATTGAACATGCGCTTCAGAACCGGGGTGTAGGCAGCGTTGGAGATGCCGTTGTTGCCGTTTGTGCCGACCAAGAAAAAGGTAGCCTTGATGTTTCCGTTCTTCTCCAGGGTGTCGAGAACCTGCTCGGTATATTCTCCTGGGCCATCATCGAAGGAGAGGGCGACCTTGCCCTTCACGGTGCACTGGGTAAGATCGACTCCATATGGGACACTTCCAAAACGGGGACGCGGGATGTCTCTGGTGGAGAGAGCAGACGATGACTCGAAGGGAATGGCCGTGGCCAAATCTCCTGAGGCGACAATGGCCGCCAGGAGCGAAAGTGAGTGTACTCTAACAAGCATCGTTGCGGTTTAAGGCGGTAAAAGCGAATGACTGAGGTGATGATGGACAAGGTATCGCAGAAGCAGCCTCGCCTTCTAGGGGGGAACGAGATACGCTTATATCTAAACCTTCCACGCCAAGGGATGTGCCCACCCACGCCTTATGAATGCATGACAAGCCCCGGGGATAATGGGAAATGAAGTGCTAGACAAACCTGCCGGTTGGCGTAGAGAAGAGAAGGCTGGGTAGAAGGTAACCGTCGAGTCCGTGGGCAACGCCCAACGGCGGCCGAGTCCTCGGGCGAGATGGGGCGACAGGGTACATGGCTCTCGTCTTGACTACCCCAGAAGCGGAGGATCGCACGCAAGGGGGATGTCCGTACGAATAAGGTGTGTTGCAACTTGCAGGCACTGCTATCCGTGAGGGAGCTATGGGCTTTGCTATGGCTTGATGTCGTGCGAGAGACGGGCGGAAGAAAACAAGGCCAAAGTGTCGATGCGCCAGCGCCGGCGCCATCGTGGAACCTCCACCGGGCAGGCCCCTCTGCGGGGACTCTGGTGGGATCGTCTTCAGAGACTTGGACGAAGAAGAAATGAGGGCCAAGAAGACCGTGTCGGTCTTTGTTGGAGAGCCTGCGGTGCTGAGATGCCGACGAGCTCGCGTGCTGCCCCTGACTGGAGTAGTAAGTTGAGGAGACAATACGAGCATTGGCAACCCAAGTGACTGGACGTCAAAATTGCAGTCCCGACGGTGTGCGCCCGAAGTACTTGGCGCTAGAGACCCGGGATACTTTTTTTACTCATGAGCTTGTACCGTTTAGGGAAGATGGCGAGCAACGCGATAGGCAGCCAGGCAGAGCAACATAAAGGGGACAATGACAAAGAGATCATCGGCAACGGCTTTGTGCGGAAGGGAAGGCGGCGGGAGCGGCGCCGGGCCAGCAGCAGAGGGAGTTGGTTGGATGTTGTTGAGGCTTGGAGGCTTTGACGAGGTGCGGTACTTTTCCTTCGGGCGTCGTATTAGGGTCCCCCCAGCTGGGCGATGTCATCCGGCAACCTCGTGGGAAAGAAGGGTGTGTGACGGTGCAGGACTTGGCGCATGAGAGTCGTATGAAAAGGGACTGACGCAAGGGACGCGGTTGCTGTGATTGGGTGTCAGCATCAAGCATCCTCGCTGTCGCACATGGTGAGATGGGGACCAACCCATTTGCATCTGCAATTGAATGCGAGTGTGCCTGTGAGGATTGGAAAGCTGATCCCGTGGCAGCGGTGTGTTTCCCGAGCGTGCAGGGGATTTGGCGCTATTCGGGGAAAAGAAGGGAGATGGTCTGGTGTGGTCGCGTCCTTGAGGCCCTTGAGAGAAGACTGCAGTCAGTACCTGCAGCGTGAGATGACTGGGGGCGAAAGCGCAGGAGTGGGCAGTGAGCACGGTGCGGCGATGGCGTGGCTGGTATTGTCCGTGGTGTCGATGCGCCGTTCATCTTAGCTTGGGGAAGTGTTTGAGACGAACGATGGATTAGCGTCTTCCATTGCTTCTTTTCGTGGATTGTTTTTGTCATGGTAGGCCGTCTTTCTCGCTCGCTTCTGTTGGTGTTGATGCCACCGGCTGTCGTCCGACTTGCGCAAGCCCTTGATTGTCCAGGCCGATGTGTCGCATTTTGATCATCTCCGAGGGTCTGAGATTCCTGCAAGGCAGAAAAAGGGCAGGCAGCAGCACTGGCACAGTTGAGCGGCGAGGTGTATGCCACTGCAGGCTGCGTCGCGAATCGTGAGTCGCAAGTACTGATTGAGTGACTGATTGCTGTGCCACCGCCCGCGAGAAAGCCCCGGTCGCTTCGTTTTTGTCCATGTCCATCAGTGTCTCGTGTGTGGGGAGAAGGAGTGGATGAGTTGGCTTCCAGGTTTAGGGATGTTGTGCTCCGCTTCGGGCTGACAGACTTCTTGTCGAGTCTTGTCCTACGTCAGATTGATTGCAAAAAGTATGAATTCGTGGATTGCGCTCGTATTTGGGGCCCCGCGAATGCGACCAGCGGGGAGAGGTGGATGTTGCATTGGATATCCAATTGAAGTTTTCGCAGTGCAGCTCAGGGCATCGCGATGGATGGACGACCTACAATGGGAGCAGTAGCCGTACCTTCTTCCGACGCCGAAGGTACCTTACCTTGCTGTAGGTAGGTGGTCACTGCCTGACTAGATTTTTGGTTGGGAGGGTTGCATTGCCGTGGGTGTGATTGGTTTCATCAGCCTTACGATTATTATTGTGATGGAAAGGAAACAACGTCGTTCATCCGTTGTGCTTTCCAACTTTGTGCAGCCCGCGGAAAGCGCGCTGCCGTCGCAGTTTCCTCTTTCATTGCTGGCTGCAACTGCCGCCAATTCGGTGTCGCGCCTGCCACCTCACAGCTTGATTGCTGACTGGCTGGCTGCTTACGGGGGCAGGGCAGGGACAGGTGGTCCTTCCCCTCGATGCTTTCTGTTCCTGCCCAGGTACTCTTTTGCTCCTTCCTGACCAGCCTCTTTCCTGGGGGAACCGTCGACGCAAAGGCAGGCACGTGGGCGATCTGAGTGTTTCCGTTTCTGGCAAGGTCGGGATACTTATTTTATGCTTCTTCTGCCGTGTTCACTGGCCACCAATACTGCCACTTAACCCAGCGACACAGTCTTCACAAAATAAACCACAACCTGAAAGGCCAAGCAAACACGTTGCTGAATTTACCGCCCTTTGGCCTCGCCAAGATGGTTTGCGAGCCTTACACCGTCTTAGCACCCACTGCTAAATGACCAAGACACTTGGCATGCAGGCACACAAGCATGGTTTCGGGCTGAAGGCTCCAGCTGGCTGTCACCCATTGTTTGAACACCAGATGAAGCCATTCAGGAACATGGGGATATTGTCCAACTCATCCCGACACCATCCCAACACCATCCCAACCAGGCAGCCAAGCACGCCGTTTCTTATTCCTGTCTGATTTCAAGTCTTATTTTTGGCTTCCGCCCGATCGACCTACGAATCCAGTGCGGCGCCTTCTTTCGACGGCCGCCAGCCACGGCACGCCAATCTGATCAAGAATCAGGCACCGGCACGGATACGGCTTCTCGTGCCGTTTGAGATGTCTGTTCTCAGTCTCACCTTTGCGCCTTCCACCCAGTCGCGTCTGTCAATACTGTCCCTCGCCGATCATCTCATTTGCCATTCAGGCTGCTTCACACTCTCCCCGTCCAAGAAGTCAATTACTGACGTTTTGGCGTTCTCTGACGTGCCCGCACCTGCACTCGCCAGCTCCTCCGGGGTCCCCAAGGATCGCCTACCTGATGAACGGACAACTTTTACGATTTGACAAGCCCCGGTCAATGCCAAGACCGGCCTGCCTCGCGCGTCGGACCATTCGCTCGCGCTCACCTTGTCCAGGTTCACAAGGCTCAAGCCCTGCATCCCATTGCCGATCATAATCGACCGTCCGTTGGTGCTGCTCGCCCGCATTGTACCTGCATCACCGAGTACCGGCCAGAGAGAGCGAGACTCACGACTGCCGGCTATCGCGTCATGATCCAGACGTGTTGGCGGCAAAGTCAGAGTCTCACCTGCCATTTTCCACTGCCGCCGGTTAGACATCTCGAATTGTATTATCGACTCTAGAAGAAGCAACCACACGCTTGCGCAACTGAACCACTAACGGGTACCTGCGCGTTCCATCAAAGCTTGACTGACAGTGACTAACCTCCCACGCGCCAACCTGTCTGCTCTGCCCATCATCCAGAGACACTCTAAGACTGTTCGCCGGCGATAGAGTGCTTGCGGCAAGGGCTTTTGATCGTCAGTATCCCTCTGTTTTCATTCCGTTGGGTTTGTCGCCACGGTCTCACATGTCGGTCGGAGGCGGGCCTCAACAAGCCCATCGGCGCATCTTGTCCGGACGAGGCGGCGGCCTCCGGACCGCCCCCGGGCCGTTTGATAGTTCAATCTCAGTCAAGAGCCTACGCCTCCGTCTTGTACCACTTGCCGACTCATCATGCAATATTATCACAGGCAGCTGTGCTTTTCTTCTCCTCGCAGCTGCGCAACATATTACCACACTACGGTTCCGAACCTCGCACTGCATCATGCCCTGAAAAGAGCCAAGCAAGGCACGGTTTTCAGCTGGGGGCCGGACCAAGATATTTCTTCTGCCGGCATAACCCCATAGGCCCGACGCCCTGCTATCGTAAGGTTTCCAGTCAACTTGCACGATCCTCCGGATTATTGCTGGAGGTATTTCTGACGGCTTGCAGCTGCCAAGAGTCACTACGAAGCGACTGAGAAGAGGTCGCTATGCGCTCTTAATTACGCACCGACTGGATTGTCTGGCCCGGTGCTGTGTCACGGTCGCTGGAACAACGGCCCGATCTTGGCAGTCCCGAGAAATCCTACCTTGCGATCCTTCGCTCAATTCCATCTTCTCCTCAATATCATGTGGACCAATCCGTTTTGATATCAATCGTTCTATTCTTTGATCAATGTCCGATACTGTAGCTTGGCAATAATGCCTTTCGGTCTCGATGTTTGTCTAGATCCTTTAGGACCGCCGCCCAACTGAATAGATCATTGCAGAGACACGCTCGCAGGCCAAGTCTCTGGCAGTGATGTTGCAGAAAAGTCACAGTCGTGGATATTCGCCGGTACCCATCGTGGGGAAGAGCCGTGCAAAGCCCTGGCGCATGCTCTCAGCTCCGAACGCTGGCGACTCGAACTAAACCTGTGCTTGGCGACAACTTCCCCCCGCTCTGTATCATTCCCGGGATATGAAACTGTTCGAGTATACGTAGACAAGTCCACAGGTTGTAAGTCTGATACTTGTTGGTCAGGTGTCCTTTCCATAAGACTTAAGAGTTCCCGTGGAAGCCAACTGTGCAAAATATGCGTGGCCAAATCATGCCCGTGGAGATACCCGTGAGTTGCTATTCTGTGCGGACGGGCAGCTTCCCAGCTTTCAGATGCCTTCGGGACACAGCTGGATCAGTTCAACCAACCCACACGGTGATGTTCGTGGATTGGTATCCTCCATAACGTTACCTAGCAGCGGTAATCCAACAGAGCTGGGGTCCTGATTCCGACGGTGAACGGCCCAGGATGGCCTCCAATACGTGATTGGTGTGGGTAGTCTGACGCCTAGGTCGTGAACGCCACGGAGGCTTCCGCGAACCAACCAAGCGAAGATTGGGTTGCCGCCAGACTTTGTGCAAAAGATGCTTCTCGCGCGGTTGAGTCCTGTTGTCAGCGTATTGGCCGACTCGGCGACTGGGAGAAGGCGTCATGTGCACCACCAGGTCTCAAGGAGCATTGCCACCTGGTAAGGGATGATCTCGGGGGTAGTGATCCACTCCCATCAGTGACCCGAGCTAGGTGATCACCTTGTTCAGCTGTTCATGATGAAGACAGTGAAAGTCTCTTCGTGGCCTAAATCTTGAAGGCGTGAAGATCACTTAATGGTTCTAAAATGTGGACAGGTTTAGCACGGTTTTGATTTGATTCCTGACGTCACATTTAGGCGGCCAACATTCATGGTCAAGTCTGAGTAGTTGGTCTGGACTGCGACGGACTCACACCATTCCTCCACGCTGTCCATGAGCAGCTCCTCTTGTCAGTCCAACCGCTACTCAGATCACATCATACGGCTGTCAACCTACCACCTGCGCCCATTCTACTAATTAATTATACAGCACACACCGAGCCTCACATCTTATAACTCATCTTAATTGACAGATTGCACACATCAATCCTCCGAAAATGGCACGCCTCCTCGAGTTTAAGATAAAGACCATGTTATAAACACTGAAGGCGGTTCTAGGCATATGCCCGTTCTCAACTAAGTTCGACAGCAGATTGCAAAGCTCGTCGACTTCCGTAATGAGGTAACCACAGAGCTCGTTAGGAAGGCTGCTACGCAACAGTCACCCGAGTCTGTTAATCAGCTACATGTCGCCATCCATGAAAGCATGCGCAGACATGTTCAAAACGGTGGCGAATTTCCTAGGTAGGCTGTTGTCTTTGGTGTATTGCGAATCGCTATAGACACAGCAGAGAGGTCATTCCTTAAGTCCTTTACTTGCTTTACCAGTCCCTCTTCATCAGCGAAACCTACAGCGAGTTGAGGCGTTGGGAACAGCTTCAGAAATGCATACAAAGTACCACAAGGTCATGCGCATGACCCATGTATTTGTAAACACTTAACGATGCCGAAAAGTACCCTATACACTATTCATTTCAATTCTGGGTTCAAAAACATATTTAACCAAATCAGTGGACACACGCGTTTCGTGTGCAATGTTCTGATTGGAGTCGACGTTGAGCGTTTTCTCTTATCCGAAAATTCGTATTCGAATACGAAAAAGCCGTGTCACTGCCACAGCGGCCCGCTCCCCTGAATCGTGAAGCATTAATGATAAGAGCCGCGTTTTCTAGCATGTTGATTCTGATTCTCTCCTTAGTCTTTGATTTTATTTTGTCTTTTTTTACCATTCTTTTTTGTCTTGCCACTGTGGCTCTTTCTCTGCCATCTTCCCGACTTCCGCCTCGACCACTTCCATTACCATGGTGAACGACGGCGATGGCCCTTTTGGGCCCGTTGTAAACGGCACACAAATTGTCTTCTACGAATACCGACCCAATGCAGGAGCATCCTGGACGTTTGTGGTATTGTTTGCTATTGGTGTCGTGGGACATGTGGGCTACTTCTTTTGGCTTCGCGCGTGGCATTTTCTCCCGTTCATACTTGGCGGCGTGGGTAAGCGCTCTACCTTCTGTTAGACATTCGCACTTGGCCGTTGCCTTTAGCTAAAATGATCACAGGCGAGGCGTTCGGCTACTACGGCCGCGTCAAAGCATCCGAAAACCCGCTCGCCGTCGGTCCCTTCATCATGCAGAATCTCCTCATCCTCGGATCCCCACCACTCTTCGCCGCAACGATCTACATGAGTCTCGGCCGGATCATCATAGCCCTCGATCTCCGACGCCACGCCGCCATCAGCCCGCGGCTCACCGCCTTCTTCTACGTCGTCGTCGACATCGGCTGCTTCGTCAGCCAGGTGTTTGGGTCCATCATGCCGGCCTCCGGCGATCCCTCGGCCATCGATATGAGCAGGAAAATCATCATGGGCGGCTTGCTCGCGCAGCTCGGCGTCATTTGCCTCTTTGCGCTTTCTTGTGCTCACTCGCATCGATGGGCCAAGCGCGAGGCGCCCAACCTGAACGCGACCCACGCTGGGATCAACTGGAACAAGTACTACTTGATGACGTATGGAGTGGCTCTCCTCATGTTTGTGAGGAGCTTGGTCAGAGGCATCGAGTACCTCCAGGGAGAGGGGGGATACATCATCAAACATGAGTTCTTTGTGTACGCCTTCGACGCTGCTCTCATGGTTGTTATCATGGCGTTATATCTCTGGATTCACCCGGGGAGGCTCGTCCGCGATCTTGCTCGGTACAAAAGCGATGCATTCGGAGACGAGCGGAACATAATGTTGGAAAGACGATAGGCGGAAGGTAATATGTGGCCTTCAGCTAGTTGGGTACATGTAAAGCTTTCTTTTGTTTCTTTTCATAGAGTCATATACAACTACCTAATAAGCAAGAAGAATTACCGATGAACGACTTCGATGTGCGAAACAAAGTGTCCTATCACTTTCCTCACTCAGTGATCGTTCCTCTCAAGCCAAGGGCCACAAGCCTTGTACTGCTTGTCAAATGCAGGCGCGATTTCGACGATACGGCGATAGTTCTCCTCGTTAAACCTCTTCGCCATTGCTATGACGCCAACATAGAGGAAGTCGGCGTAAGAAACTAACCCTTGTTAGCACCAATCATCCTGCTGGCCAGGGTAACTTACCTGTGTTCCCGAGAAAGAAAGGACCCTCCGTCTTGTTCAACAAGGCAGCAGCGTCCTCGATGGGCTTCTTGGCCTTCTCCCACGCTTTTTCGCCGCCGTTCTTCTCTCCAAACTCGTCAAGGCTCATGCCCAGAAACTCCTTGCGCGTTCTCCAGAAGTACTCGGCGCTGCGCTCGTTCAGAACGTCGCGCGGGGCCACGGGGAGCAGAATAGGTGCCAAGGCGTCCCAAACCGGGGCGATGTGCTTGAGCGCCTCTTGAGACAGGTCTGCGTCGTGGTACAGGGGCGGCTCCGGATAGTCGGCTTCAATGCGGGGGATGATTTTCTTGCTGTTCATAATGTACGTGCCGTCGGGAAACTGAACGGTGGGACAGGTGAAAGGCCTGATCTGGTCGGGGTCGCCTTTGAGACCGGCCGCCTCAAGTCGGCCTGCAATGTCAGGATACTCGAGCCATTCCGTCTTGTAGTCGACCCCCTTGAAGTTGAGAGCCAAGCGCGCTGATTGCGGATGTCAGCTCTGTTCTCTTACCCGCTGGTTGAATGGCCTACTTTTCCAAGTGTTCAGAGACCAGCAAGTGCCGTCTCTGCTAGGAATGTCGAAGAAGATGAGTTGCCCGGACATGTTGTGCTTGTTTATTTCGCGAGCTCTCAATGGCATGCTTAGATCAATATTCACTTCAGATTGAAATATTGATCATGAAATAGTAAGTGAGGAGTTGAAATGGCACGGCATGATGTAAGGTGTCAACAACTGTCCGGTGTAGGGCGTAGGCAGCAGCGACAAATCCCGAGCGGGGCCGATCCACGGATCCTCGTTGCCACGGACGGTCCGCGGTGGTTGTCCCCTCATTGCTGACATACTGCAGGAACTTTTGACATAGATACGAAAACCACCAATGAAAAGCCCGGAAAACATCGGAGAAGCAGAGGAAATGAGTCTTCACATTTGATTAGTTAGCGCGGGGAGTTTGATTGGTTCACTTTCTTTCGCACTATCGTGTCTGCAGAACGACGCCTAATCATCCAACAAGAGCATTACTTTCCATTTTAAAAGAACAAGCTATTCAATTCAACATCACACAGCAACCATTTCATGCTTCTCGTCTAGTTCAAATTCTCGATGATTAGCTCTACTTCCGCATCAGCGACATCGAGGATGTGTTCCGGTGGGTATTGAGCTTTCCACCCAATCTCAGAGCCACGTCGAGATGTGAATGTGCACCTGTCGAGAAGTCAAAGGTATCAGCATACTATGCATACCATATCCAAGGTTGCTGTGGAGGTTTGATACTTACTTCCCAGCCAAGCCCATCTCAACTAGGGATGCATCCACGCCCATACCCCTGGCCATGATGTCGACTGCCTTTTGATCAGCCTTTACGACTTCGTCAGTGGAAATAATGCCTCTTTTGAACAGAGCCTTAGCCATTGCAGCGTAAAGAGCATCCCACTCAACACTACCAGCGGATGCCAAATAGTAACCGTTCTTGCCGCTGCCAGGATTGTCGCCGTTCAGGATGGCACGCATAATTTGGAGGTAAAGGGTTGCGTTGTCTGACACGTGGCATACTGGCCAAGTCTACCATCATCAGATCTAGTACGTGGAGCTTTACAAAGAGGCGAAGCTTACTGGCCGTCCTGGAGTGATTGAGTAAACACGACCAGCAGCTTTGGCGGCTTTGACAATTTCCCGGGTCTGAATGGAAATGGGGTTTCCGAAGCCCTCATTTTTACCATCTGCGTATTTCGTCAGAGATTGGTCTTTTGGGAAATCGATGGCTGTTTTCTTACAAACGATGCAGGGCGCAAAAATGTATGCTTTCACACCTTGCGCAGCTGCCTCTTCAATGATGATGTTGTTGGTATCAACGGCCTGGGTTTCGTCAGACCGTCACACATGAAATCTCACTCTCAATCGACATTTACCGTTTGCATGATAGGGATGGGTGCCTTTTGCGCCTTCTGGATATTGTACAGATCTGGGTCGGTGTCGAGTAACGGGCGATCTGTGGGAGCTCCAGCGTGGCTCGAGAAAATCTTGGCCCCGGTTGTCTTGCAACACACTCGTCAGAGTTGTTGCCTTCTGAAAGTGCCAATCTGCACCACTCACATGAAGAAAATGAACGTCCCCTCCTGTCAAGCGCTTCACTTCTGCCAAGGCCTTAATGAAATTCTTCTGGCCATCAGAGTTGAGTGCATCGATTAGGTAGTACACAATCGTGATCCGATTTTTCACGACCGCGTCTCTGACAGCAATCTCATCCTTGAGTGAAAAGGAAAGGGGTTCGGCGCCATAACTTTTGACGGCTTCAGCTTGTGAATCTGTCCGAACAAGAGCGAACAGCTTGTCGTAACCGCTAAGGCCGGCTTCTTTCCAGCGTGCAAGAAGTGTGCCACCAAGGTAACCTGAGGCGCCAGTGATGAGGATGTTGTGTGCCATTGTCCAGGCGGGCAGATTGAGGGCGCTCAGTGCTATTGTGATGGCTTGAATGGCAATTGAAACCAATCAACCCAAATTACTTGAGTGTTTCTTCTCACTTGGGTCGATAACACAATTTATTTCAACCGGATCCGCAAGCCGTTGTCTTCACTCCATGGATAATCCGGTGGCCATCGAAATAAGACTACCCGGTTGAAGCAGTGGAAGCAGCATTATCAGGCGGCATGGCCTATTTTGGGCCTCCGCCATTGCACTATCCACAGACGGTCGTTTGAATTACTATTTGTAATCAAAGAGGGGATCACCCGTCGGCGATGCACGAATGATGTCACCCTTGTTCTGAAGGCCGATTACTCAGGTGGCTTAGAAAACCGCGAGATCCTAGGGGCTCTAACCGGAATTAGCGGGGCTGCGCCTGTCCGTGGGCGCCCCGACGCCGGGAAGCTAAAGCGCATGCCGGCATGCCGCCCGCCGATCCCCGCGCCGAAAGAGGCCGTGTGGACGGCCAACGCTCTTTGATGACACAAGATGGGGTTTGTCATGAGATTCATTGTCAATTGGATGTTTCTGTCTTTCTTCATAGTTGATTTGGAGCTAATCAGTCTAGTCGGAGCCCATGAGTCTTGCGTCGTGCCGAGTACCTGAACCTCCCCCTCAAGCTTCCAGTATTACGATGCCGGCCATGACGAATGTCCTCGAAGAAGCCAAACCTCGCGAATCCTTCAGCAGATGAACAGTCTCGCGCCTTTCAAGCGGCTCGCTGGCTTCTCTGATTTAATGCTCATGCTGCACTTACGTATCTTCGTCAAGGATCGGTCCCACAATCTCATCCAACACCTCTCGCTTCTAGGGCTGGACTGTCCCACAATCACACTGACTCCGCCGCATAATCCACTTGCCATCGCAATGCCTTCAACCAGAATTCCTGCGATTCCCCGATGGCACAATTGGCTAGCGCGTCAGACTGTTAATCTGGAGGTTGGTGGTTCGAGCCCACCTCGGGGAGAGATCCTGTGTTTTTTGCGTCATTGTGTCTGACCCTAGTGGTGAACTCATTTTTGGTCAATGTGCAGCCTCACTGATACCAAATCTGATGGGCTGTCAAGGCTGCAGAGAGCATTAATCACATGCCACACGTGAGATAGCACGGCTCGCCGTGAAGTACGAATAAGCAACTCACCTCGCACTGAGCCGGATCGTCAGGGACCGGATCAGGAACGCATGCAATTGAGTTAATATGCGCTATTTGGATCCATCTTGCTCTTGGCAAAGCCGCTCCAGCGGGGACTCTAAATGAACCCCATGCAACACGGGCGGAAGATTGGCCCCATTACAGCGCGCATTGCAACCTTGTGTGCCCTGGCTACAGGGGATAGCTGAGAGCCATGATCCCAATCTAGAAGGCGGATTTGCAACCTGCCAAATGCTACATTCAGATGCTACGACAGGAAGTTTACGCGACAAGGAATCAGCAGCTAATGCACATGCAGACACGAGGACCACCTTTTGGGTGCTATCCGGGTTCTCTTTCGAGTTTCTCAAATATGAAGTCTTGCGAGCCTCGTCGAGCAATGGCTTGAAGGCGATCTCTCATCGTCTCGTGCCTCATCATCATGCGATTTGATCTCCTGATCTGGGCAGCAGCCCTGGGGCTGACCAACGTTCATGCTTCCCCTGGTGACAGACGCAGAAGAGATGAAAGCAAGAATTTCACTCTCTCGGGAACCAAAAAGTTTATCGTCGAAGTCGAATCAGTACGTCAGAAGAAGAGACTTCTACTCATGATACTTCTCTAACAAGTCACACCCAGGGCGCCCAACTAACCGATCTATCCCGGAAAATTGAGGCCACGGGATCCACCGTTCTCAGATTGTTCGATAGCGAGATCTTCTCCGGTTTGAGTATCGAGTCGACCAGCGACAATTTGGACACCTTGCAGAGCCTCCGAGAAGTCTCGCAGGCATGGCCGGTCAAGACTTACAAGCTCGCACCTCTCACGCCGCAGGCTTCTTTCAGCGACGACGCGACAGCCCAGAATTGGTCCATACACTACTCCACTGGGGTAGACAAACTTCACGAAGCGGGAGTCTTTGGTAGGGGAGTCAAGGTTGCTGTGATCGATTCTGGCGTCGACTACCGACACCCTGCTGTAAGTAGTCTTTGTGACGAGAAATGCCGTGGTATCTGACAACGGCTGGCTAGCTTGGTGGTGGTTTTGGGACCGGTTTCAAGGTCTCTGGTGGTTACGATCTCGTCGGAGAAGGTGATCGCGACTTTACCTCTTGTGGTTAACCATTTGCTAACCGTCGCAGAATTCGATGGTTCCAACGAAAAGGTGCCTGATGATGACCCTCTCGATTCTTTGGGCCACGGCACACACGTTGCCGGAATCATCGCTGGGAAGAGTGAGTTGTGAGTTTGACCCCCCTTTTCTGAAGGCATTAGATCTCTGAGACTGATGGTTCATTCGTCTAGTTATGCAGGGGTTGCTCCTGAAGCCGAAATTCTCGCCTTTAAAGTCTTTGGTGCCGTAAGAAGCGTCGATCCAAGTTTTCTCCAGAGCGCTAACTGAAGTACTCCGCAGTTTGAAGGTACTGATGAAGATACACTTATTGACGCAACCATCATGGCCTATGAGTCAGGTGTATGTTCCACCACCCACGCGCACAATGGGAATTCGTGCTGATCAACGTCGGACACAGGCAGATATCATCACTGCAAGCATCGGGCGCGCAGCTGGCTTTTCAGATGGTCCCTGGGCAACGGTGGCATCCAGAATCGTAGAGCAAGGCGTCGTTGTCACTATCGCAGCCGGAAACGATGGCGATGAGGGCCCATTCTACGCCAGCAGCGGTTCGTCAGGAAAGGAAGTTCTAGCCGTTGCCTCCGTTGACACGAGCCGAGTGCCTGCTAAGCCGTGGCACGCAACCTTCAGCAGAGAGGGTGTTTCCAACACAACCCAGCTGGCTTACATTCCGCCCGTCAACAGGCCGCTGTGGAACATCACCGGTCTGCCCATCGTTCCCCTGTCCTTTGACACCAAAGCATCAGCTGAAGCTTGCAACACACTGCCAGACACGACGCCGGATCTCTCCAACGTCATTGTCCTCGTTAGACGAGGAGGATGCACTCAGTACGTCAAGCAGACGAACGTGGAGAAGTTCGGCGCACAGTATATGCTCATATACAACGACGACTACCGACCCTTTGAGCTCGTCGCCAACTCGGCATACAAATCGCAAATGGCCCTCATTGACGCCAAAGCCGGTGCGGCGATTATCGAAACAGTCAAGACCGGCGGCAACGTGACTGCAGACTTCACCAACCCTGTAGATCCCAACTGGGCAGTTGGTTTCTTCGATGCTGCCGGTGGGATCCCCTCACAGTATTCCAGCTGGGGCGGTACCTACGAGCTGGAAATCAAACCCGATATTGCGGCTCCTGGTGCCAGCATCTACAGCACCTATCTCGATAAGACATGGAAAGTTCTTTCGGGAACGTCAATGGCGACTCCTTACGTTGCTGGCGTTGCTGCGCTCTACATCGGTAAGTATGGGGGCCGCTCAGTGCATGGCAAGGGATTTGCCAAGGATCTCTCAAGGCGTATTATCTCCTGTGGGGAGTCTCTTCCGTGGCAGGCCATTGAGCCTCAAGCATTACCAACCGACTTCGGCTTCTTCGCGCCGGTTGCGCAGGCTGGCAATGGCCTCATCAACGCCACGAAGTTGCTGGAATCCAAGACTTCGCTCTCGTTTGAGAAGATGGCGCTCAACAATACGGCATCATTCAATGCTAATCATAGAGTCGACATCACTAACAACGGCGATGATCCCGTGGGCTACACATTCGCTGTGGAACCAGCTGGAGGGTTTAACGCACAAGGCAGGACTGCCCAGCTGCTTGCTGACGTGCTTGACGTCAAGCCAATTGAACTTCTCCCAGACGTTACCTTACCCACGGATGCTTTCATCGTCAACCCTGGCGAGACAAGAACAGCTGAGTAGGTATGAGCCGAAGATATTCCCGAAGACCCACTAACAGCCCGTCAGAATCAGCTTCAAGTATCCCCAAGTTGACGACGAGTCCAAACTGCCCATTTACAGTGGCAAGGTTGTCATTACTAGCGGAAATGGAGATACTCTCTCCGTTCCGTATCTTGGTGAGAGTCATTGAATCATATCATTCGTGTTCCCAAAGCTTACTCGATTGAAAGGTGCTGCATTTGACCTCAAAGCTCAAATGACCGAGAAAATGTTCCCAGATGGCTATCCCCTGCAGAGATCCGGCCCCAACAGCCTCGGTATTGACGCGTATCATACGTGAGTGAACATGGTGTCGGCAACTTGTAATCGCCAAAGTTAATGAGTTGCTAGCTACGCATTCAACACCAGCCGGGTTGCGCAGGACTTTCCAAAGGTTCACGTTCAGTTCAAGTGGGGAACAAAGGAGCTGCGTTGGGATGTGAGTCTCTATCATCTCTTACTTTGGAAATTCTCGAAACTTACATGTATTTCGAACCAGATTTTTGATGATGCATACGAGGAGAGTCAATGGAAGTATCCGCCGGTAGTAGGTCAGGATGGATACATTGGCTCCGCCACATACTCGACATACTCCGTTGGTGCGAGCACGTTCGATCCTGCGACGATGGACAGGGACAAGGTGCTACCCTTCCCCATCCGGGGAATTGAGCGCACCACATCATGGAGTGAGTTGACTGATCGCTTCTGGTGGCTTGGAAAGTTGGCAAACGGCAGCTATATTGCTGCAGGAAACTACACGTACGTTCTTCTCCGACTTTAGTCCCCAATGAAGTCTCTAACACTATTCGATAGCATGCGCTTTGCAACTCTCACCCCCTTTAGTGAGCCTTCGGAGTCGGAAAGCTGGGATATCTGGAAGACACCCCAAATTACCATTCTGCCTTATACACCATGAGAGGGGCTTGTTTTTCTACGTTCTGAGGGAAGATCTACCAAAAGGTACATGTAGTAATACAGCTCTGTCTGAAGGGGAAAGGCCACCGAGCCCTTTTTTTCCTCCTCAGACAAGAGTAAAGTCCGTGAAAGGGACGAACCCTTGTGGTGCTCGCACAGCATACCTCCGGCCCTCACTATCCGTGCTGAAGAACTCGGAACCAAGCTTCTCGTCAACCTCTTCTGCCCAATGTAACAGCTCACTGTCCATAACTCCGTGAACATAACAGTCACCAACAACCTTGTACTCTTCGACTTGCCCAGCTTCACTTTCCGATTTGGACTTCCTAAGCACAAAAGGAGTTCTGAATCCTTCCAGAAGAACAATGTAGTCCTCAATCTCTGCGTTCCACGGCAGAGTTGCCATGAAGTGGTGCTCCAACTCCTCAGTAGCATAGTGCATCTTCCTCTTCGACTCTTTCTTCTCCTCCTTGCCATCGTCGTGCTCGGTCTCCGGCTTTTTGGGACCTCTTGTTCCCAAAATGGCAAAGCGTCGACCTTTCTGTACTTCTTGGAAGGGGACTGTGTAGGGGATCATTCGCCTTTGAAGATCAGCCTCAACGTCCTCGTCGAAGTCGAGTAGCCACACGAATATCCCACTCTGGTGAGCCCGAATTCCAGGGACGTTGAAGTCCTCTGGCGAGTCAGGGCCTCGGGCATAGAATTGCTTAAATGCCGCGACAGCGTCGAAGAACTCGTCTGACGCAGAAGGCTTTGCTTGATCTTCAGAGTTGTCTTCGGTCAAAGATGGTTCGGTCGCCTCGCCATTGTCTTGCACCGGTCTTCGCCCGATCCTCTCACCATGCCAGGAGCAGTCAGCGGTCATGGTGCGCACCAATGCGTCGTGCATGCCTTCCTCGGCATACCGCTCTGCGACATCTTCGACCATGTTTGTTGCGAGCGTCAGAATGAAGTTCCGAGCATCTTCGTCATTGAAGGAAGGCATGTCGAGTTCGGGAGCGAATTCGAAAGCACCAAACGTCGACGCAGAGTCGTCGTGAGAGTAGTACTTCCATGCTGCCCCCACCACATTGACACGTGAAATAACAGCTCCTCGAACTGTCATCTTTGGCTTATCTCCGACATCTAGAACGGAGACCTTAGGTGTCGATGTTCCCACGCATTGGTACACGTGACTCTGGAGGGTTGAGCGGGACTGCTTCGTCCAGTCTGGGACCCACGAAGGAAGGTCGGGAAGGTCTTGATCAATCCCAGCGTGGTGCAGAAGGTCTACAACCCGTTCAGTATTTGCAATTTCGGTAGCTACCTCGGTAAACACCTTCGATGCGGTATTTTCGGGGGAGTAGTCGGGAATGATCGAGTGGGTGACGGCGTCGTCGGTGAGACCAAGCAGTCCGTACACCTTGTCCCTCTGGTCCGTTGCAAGATTGTTTCTGGAAAGACACAGAAGCTCAAATATCGTCGGTTGTGTTGGTATGATCTCTTGCGAAGAACTTTCATCGGCTTCCTTGTCTTGTCCATGACGCTGGTCCCGGAGTACCTTAAAAGAGCTCGCGGGACTAAGGTGCATCACTTTGTTGAAGATGTCTGCGTAGGGGCCGAGCCGGAGCGTGCGAGGCAAACCATGGCTTCTGGCCATATCCCAAAAGTCCGTGATGGCTTCGAGGCTGATGGCTGTAGTGTCGTATAACACCACAACCTTCTTCGCCAGAACGACTTCCTGAAGAACCCAAGTACGGAAGTACCAGTCTTGGTTCCAGAAGTCCATCAGATTATTCCAAACCTGTTGGCCCTCCTCGGTCTTGGGATCAGGCAAGTTGACCTTCTCCCAATCCTTGTCGGACTGAACCTTTTGCCGAGTGTTGTTAGACCATATGCGTGTGAGAAAGGTCATGATGCTGATGGCGCCTTGTGCATTCTCAGAGCTGTACGCGTCGTCCTCTCTAGTTCCTCGCCAGTCTCCAGGCTTTTGGGACATTTCCGACTCATTGGCCTTTTCCTCCCTGGCATCGTCACCGATACCAAAACTCAACATGTCCTGAACTCCCAAGCCGCCCATGCGGTCATCCAAGGTATCTGTTTCATCTTGTCCATCCGTCTCGGGCTCAACCAGGGCGTACTTGTAGTGGCCTGGATGAGCAAGAATCATGGACGCATTCCGATAGATTGCTCCCATGAACAGGACTTGAGAACTCCGCTCGGCTAGGTCGTCTTGGTTGATGCAAATACCATCCGCCCAAAGCCACGCGTCCGGGTGCCGGTTGAGGCAAGTTTGGATTGCATGAAAAAGGTTCCCGGTGACAGATATCATCTTTCCGTTGCAGTTGACACCGATGAATCTCTTAGGGTCTCCCCAAACGTACGAGAGGCAGAAGTACGGCGGCGCTTCATCGAGGCTGAAAGTTTTGAGTTGAAGCTGACTGACGATGCCATCCTCTGATGGAGATGCAAGCCTGAGGAGTCGGAACTGGCGCTTCTCCGGGTCGAGTGGCGTGTATCCAAATTCAATCGCACTGTTTTCAAAAACCACTCGAGGTGCTCGCTTCCAGGTCGCGTCATCTTCGCCCGGCGGACGGACGTCGTCCATTTTGCCGATGAAGGAGTACTTGCTGTTCTCCTGTTCGTTCGCAGACCATGGGGTTGATCTGAGAGACACAGTGTTGGGATCGACACCCTCTTTGCGTGCGAGGTATATTTTGAGGGCTTCCGTATTGCCGGCGGACAGCTGGTCCAAAGCGATTTGAAGCTCATAGCTGTCCGGGTCCAGGTCGGAGGGATCCACCGGCTGGTTGGCCGGAGAGTTTTCGTCAGCCATCTTGCGATTGTCTTTATTCAGATGATATTTTGTCAAGGTCATTGTTGATGCGGTGCAATGGTCTTTTTGAATAAGTTGACGTGGTCATCTGTCGTCTCAGCTCTGCTCCTCTCTAGGCAACAGTAAGTCTAATTGGGCCAGGGATCAGCAAATCACACCGCCACGCTGGAATTTTTAGGCATCTCTCGTAAGCACGCATTCGGTCTATTTTCTATCGCGCCTCGGGTCGGAAACGTTATGATGATTCCGAGCGAGCTTATGAGGTTTCTTGAATAACATGACTGTGCTGACTCGCAATAAGTGAAGCGAACAGTAATTCTCCGATGTGTTGGTGCTGACTTCACTGAGGAACCGTAATTAATTAGGCTTTCGGGCCCCGACGGCTCCACTAAAAACTGCCGGTCGGCGTCCCGCGGAAGAAATTCCCTGGAACAAGCGGCGCGGATGGGCCCGGAAGTCAAATTAACAAGTCACTGAGCATGAAACGACCACTTACATTACCTGACACGCACAGAGTCAAACACAAACACTTGCAACGAGAGATGAACGGTATCAATCACAGCCTGTCATTTTCATCTATATGTTCATCGCCATTGACATCCTACCAATGTGTCCTAGCCCAACCCCATTCGTAGCATTCTCACCATATTCCAGGTTGCGATGCTTAGCTCTCAAGAGCAGACGTGTCGACACCCATGGTGATGTAGCCGACCATTCCGTTCTCGATGTTCTCGCCGTCCAAGGGAACGACCTCGATGATGGGGCTGTAGCCGCCGATCGTGCTCTGGTCGAACAGGCTCTGAGAGTCCTCGACGTTCTTGGTGCGGTTGATCTGGGTGTGAGAGACGTAGGGCTCAAGGGCCATGATCTGAGCGGAGACGTCCTCCTCAAAGTAGATCTGGCCGGTGTTGATGAGGTTGCCGGAGCTGACGGTGCCGTTGGCGCGGACAGACCCTGCCGTGCATTGTCAGCATACGATCAAAGACTAGATGCAGGTCAAGAAAAGAAGAAGGTGAACGTACAGTCAGTGAAGACCTGGGTGTGGATGTGGATAGCACGCTCGACGTAGAAGCCGGGGAAGATGGTCTGCATCTCCATAATGCCCTCCGAGTTGGTGGGCCACATGCCTCTGAGGAAAGTGGTGTCGTCGGTGTGGAGGTCAGTGACGCCGATCTCGAAATCGGTAATGTTCAACTGGTTGAGAAGCTCCTCGAACCGCGTGTTCGGGCTCAGGTGCGTGAACGACGAGTAGCTGCCGGTCGCGTTGCAGTGCCAGAACGAAACGAGGGCGTCAGGGAGCGGCTCGCAGGTGGCCATGTCGAGGATGCCGACATCGAGCGTCAGGGGGACGCCGACCTCGCCCTCGGTCATGTCCATGCGCAGAGTCTGCGAGCGAGGCCAGACATAGGGGCCCTCGGTGACCTCAGGGGTCAGCACGCAGGTGTTGTTCTGGACTGTGATGAAGGTCAGTCGCCATTGCCTTTGCATGCTCTCAACATAGATGTCTTGACTTACTGCTGTCGTAGTAGACACCCTCAGTGTTGATCACAACACTGGAGTTGCCAGCGCGCGCCTCCAACTCGGCCGCACGCTTCGCCATGCGCTTGGCCTGTCTCTTCTTGTGGAACTGAGCAGTCTGTCCAGCACAGCGCTTCGCCATGGCATCACGACGAGAAATCTCGGAGCGGGAGAGGATCTCGTTGTGGGCCAGGGCGGAGGCCGTCAGGAGGCCGGTGGCCAGGAAAGAGCTGAGCTTCATAGCGAAAGAGTGGATGCTCGAGAAAGAGTGACTGCAGAGATTGGAGAACGAGGGTGATCTGCGATGGAGAGAAGACACAAGAAGAGCATTTCGAGAGAAGGCCCGAAGGCTTTATCTACTCTTCCCTACTTACTGAAGCAGCTACGAGAAAGAAAATTCTGCCGTAGCCATGGTTGATACTCACGTCGCGACGGGCATGGATCCCATCATCCCTTGTCGTGAACCCCCATGTTTACACGATGCTGGAAACAACAAAAATTGCCCCCTTTTGATTAAGCAGATGCAACCCTACGCAGATTTCGAAATGCAAGCCAGATCCATCCAAACTCCATGATGAGAAATGCGTTCGAAATGTTTCGTCAATTGGTTCCTCGAGGCCCAGACCGGAGCCACCCCTATGGAGCTCACCCGACCCACAAGGACCGTGTTCCGGCCCCGGTGCGCCGCGCCGCGTGAAGTCGGCACGGGATGTGGGAGGAATGGAGCCGCTCGCGAGTCACGAAACCCGCTCAGCGCAAAGCCCAGTGCGACTTGCCCCTTATGAAAAAGGCCTACCGGGCTCCAGTTAAAGAAACTGGGCATTGCTACTCTACCACAGAAATGCGCCTCCCACATCCCGAGGTCAACTGGACTTCTTTGATGACGTCTTGCTTGGCGATGGCACTTCTCCTTGCTTTTTTCTTCTTCTTCGATATGTGTGTCCACAGAACAACTGGACACCGCCGGTGGGCTGACAAGGTTGCTGGAAAAGGAAGCGCGCGCGGAAGCGATTGCAGAACACCGGGAGGTAAAATCCTGCCGCTTAGTCTTGCACGTGGTTGTTTTATATCCTAGGGGTCCTTGGTATCTTGCAAGGAACATCATCTGGGCTTCCTGAAGGAAGCACTCGATAGACGCCAGGCTGATAAGCATGACAACGCAGAAGCGCGTTCCTGGATTGCCGGCTCTGGAAATGGCCCCATCAAGTCGTGCTCCGTCCTGCCCAGGGGCTAGCATTGATTAGACAACATTGCTCAACCAAACGAAGCCATAAAGGTCCGGACGAAAAAGAACGACTGCCCCCCTTATCGACGCCTTCCATGATGACAAGGCTCCTAATGTCCACCCTGAATGGCGACGTCCAGGGCCGGACCCATACCTCGCAACGGTGCCGATGCTCCATTCTTGTTTCCGACCCAATGAAGACGGGACGATCGACTGCTCCGAGCTGCCGGGGGGTGTTGATGTCAAATCGGCCTAGGCCGCTGGCAATGCCGGCTGAGATCTTGGCGGATCGTCCTGCCCTGGACTGCCGCCGCCAGGGCGGTTGACTCGAGAGAAGAAGGGTATTCTTGGCGAATCGGCGGTGCAGGATTCGTCCTTTGCTGAAAGCTCTGTTCGTGCCCGCCGGATGATGTCCGTTGTGGACGTTTACCTTCTGTTTTCGGATGAAGGGTCAGGTCGTTAGACCGTATGCAGTCTCCTAAGTAAACTCAGATACAAATCTAAACCATTCCTCAGACCAAGCCAATATCTACATTACATTTATCGTAGGAATCAGGATCGATAAGAGGGCAGGCAACTTTCTTTTGAGACCGATCGGTGATAGCGGGATAAAGCACCTGCTACTTCGTTGTGTCGCGTACTCGTGTGGCAATCAAATGAACACCAACTAGGCGAGGGAAAGAATCCCAGCGTGCTTTTCCTATGATTATTTGTTTAGTAAAGCAGAGTTCTTGGATCACACTAGTCTCTCGGTGGTGTGCACCCCCACGCTGCACATGGGGCTGAGAAATGATCTGCCCAGACGAAAAGGATAGTCCATCAATGCATACAAAGCAAGCCATAGAAGACCCGGCGCTAGAGCCCAAGTCACTGTGAGTATCGTCATCGTAACTAACCGGGGAGCAACAGAAGACGAGGCTCACCGCTATGGTGAAGTCGAAAGGTTGTTTTCGATTCACTCTAGGTAGGGTGGCATATCGACTGTTCGATTGGCCAATTGCGATCAACGCGTTGAAACTTGCCTCTTCATGCTAATAAGGGGAAAACTATCCGACCCCCATGCAATAATCCCGCGCGGGACCAGCCCATCCTAAACTCAACCCAACCTCGGTATGATATCTTGCTATTCCAGCCTTCGCCGCTTATATATCAACTTTCCGACGACTGCGAATGTTGCCAAGCTCGCTCACGCTCGATCTGTCCGGTTGCTTTGAAATCAACCAAACCACCCTTCAAAAGTTCATAAGGCATGAACGTCGAATGGTGATCCTTTCGTATTATTCAGCTTGCCAAAGTAAGCAGCTTCAACCTTCCAAAGGGGCCGGATATTTGAACTCTTTTTTTTCGTGAGTCTAGATGTTACTTTCTAACTTACCCTTTCCTTGGACGTATAGCAAACTCCGCAATGAACATCATGTCCTTTCAGAGTGCCGCGCGGGGTCTCGACCGCTTCAACCGAGCGTACATCTCGTCTTCAAAAGCCTTGATGAAAGGCCTAACATTCTCCTCGGCCGCCGGCAACATCTGTGTTGCAAAAAAACCACACAGTCCCGTAGTTCGATCAATCCACTGCCTAAAGTCAGCATTTCCCTCGTTATTCATGGCGGAGACACTGTGACATACCCAAAACACATTCGACGCGCCGCTCCAGATCAACGTCCCGTACCTCCTATTCGGGTGCTTCTCCCCATCAACCAGCAACCCGCCCAGCCCCCAATCATACTCGCCTGTGACAGGAAAGTGCCCAACCGCCCATTCCGGCGTCTCCATCGCCTCCAACAGACTCCTCTTCGCCTTCTCCCCCAACTGCGGCTTAAACATCTCCGCCGTCGTCCCCGGCCTCAGCAACTTCCCATCATCAAGAAGCAACGACTCCAACACCTTCATCACGTCCCCCGCGGTCCCATACACGCCCTGCCCGCCCAAACAGTCCGTCACGCCATCGTTCAGCTCGCGGCCGCGGTGCAGCTTCACCTTCTCCGTCTCCCTGTCGCGCGTGTTCATCCCCCACAGCCGCGGCCTGACCTTCTCCACTCTAAACGTGAAGCTCTCCGCGCCGAGGGGGTCCCAGATGTGCGAGCGCATGTAGTCCTCCAAACTCTGCCCGGTCACAGCCTCGATAACTTTGCCCAGCCAGTCGGAGCTCGAGCTGTACGCCCAGCTCGCGCCGGGCTCGTAGATGAGCGGGTACACGAAGCGCTCTTCCACTGTGGCGCCGCGCGTAGGCTTGATCCCGTGGTGGGACTGCCACTCGCGCGTCGCAGAGTCGAGGAAGTCGTAGCTGTTGCCGGCGCTGTGGGTGAGGAGGTGGCAGAGGGTGATGGGCTGTTGGCGCGGGACCTCGATGGGGGCGCCGGAGGCGGAGAAGCCGGTTAGAATTGGCTTCTGGGCGAGCGCCGGGACGTGGTGGGCGACGTCGCTGTCGTCGAGGGAGAGGATGCCGCGCTCGACGAGCTGAAGGGCGGCGATGGTGGTGAGGAGTTTTGTCACCGAGGCGAGGGTGAGGACATCGTCGGCGGCTAGGGGCTTGCCGGTCTTCAAATTATCCCCAAAGACGTGAGAGTACTTGAAATGTCCTGCAGAGATGATGTATGAGTGAGAAGATTCAGTCACCCGGATCGTACAAAGACTCACCGGACTTGTCCCTGGCGTAGAGCATCACTCCCGGGATATCGGCGTTCCGCACTGCGGAGTCAATGAAATCTTCGAAAGATGACATGATGTGTATATGCCGGAAAACGTCTCAAGAATATAGATCCGCTCTTCCGTTGCCGTTGACCAAAATCAGACAACAAGAAGATGTGATGGTGAAGTCGAGGTGACAGCTGGCCCCGGCATTCTCATACCGGCTTATTACTAATCCGAGGAGGCTCATGCAGATCCCCCGCAACAACCCCAAACCCGGAGGCATTTAACGGGGCCCGGTACCCGCATAATCCACCACTTTAACCTCGGCATCTCCTTTCGTCACCGCGGTCCGAACTTCAGAGCACTCATATCAACATCAGGGTTGTATTCACAGGTGGTGCAGCCGAAGCTGCTCCAGAACCTATACACAAGAACAAGAACAGCATTCCTTCCCCGTTCAGTCATTCACATCCAGTCATCAACATCGCAAAGCCAGAATGTCCGGCTCCCTTTCCAAGTTTTCGGGTCGTAGCTCCAGTGCTCTGGAACCCCTCATCGAGAATCTGCGCTTAGCAGCCGACGTAGATGGCGTTGGCGAAGAGAGAGTACTGTGAAAATGTCAGCATGAATGTTGCCCGCCAGTGGTCGGAGAAACCTTACGGTGTCGGCGTGGTTGAGGTTCTGCGCAGCGGTCAGGCTCTGGACGCAAGAGTATCCGTAGCAGGAAGACTGGTCGGTGGTGCCCTTGATCTGCGACAGGTGGGTGACCTCGTGGACGGCGGTGGTGGCCTATGCTCTGTCAGTAATTCCACTCACTCCAAGGTCGCATCACAGCAAAAACGTACCTGGTCCTGGGCGTGGCAGGTGCGGGACAGCGCGGTCATGGTGAAGAAGGTCGGGCAGTTGACCATGTAGCTCTGGCTGGGCAGCGTGTAGGCGATGACACCCGACGAGCAGGCAGGGTAGATATCAGTGCAGTACTGGCGCGAGACACCGGAGGTAGTCGAGCCGCACTCGCTGGCGACCTTGGCAAACACGCCAGCGACGGTGTTACGGGTAGCAGTCGTGCTGGACTTGAAGTACTCGGTCATCTTGGCCGCAGAGCCCGAAACGGCAGCAGACGACGCGGCGGCAGCGAGGGCGCGGCAGTTGCTCAGGGCGTTGGTGGTCGCGGTGCGCTGGGTGCCGGTGCAGTCGCTCTGGACGACGGTGCGCTTGACGTGCTCGTGGAAGTCGCGGCGGACCTTGGCGGCGGCGGCGCCGTCGACGGCGACGGAGAGCACGTTGGACGCGAAGGGCGCGGTGCCGGCGATGTCGGTCGAGTCCGCGTCCGCGTAGGAGAAGGAGCCCTTGGCCGCGACGTCGAAGGTGCCGCCGGCGGAGAGGTCGTGCACCTCGGCGACGTCCCACTCGACGGAGACGGTCTGGCCGGCGGGGATGACCTCGAAGGCGTCCTCGGCGAGGCCGGCGGTCTGGAGGCGGAGGCGGATGCCGTCGAAGGCGACCTTCTCGGCTATTTTCGTGTTAGCATGCGGTCTTCAGGAGGGGAGGAAGGCGCGAGCGACTCACAGCCAGCAAAGACCTCGGCCTTCTCGACGGCGAGCTTGTCGAGGATGGAGCCGGTCTTGAAGACCTTCAGGTCGGAAGCGCCAGTGTTAGTGATGCTGGCCTTGACGCCGGAGTTGCCGACGGCCTCGATCTTGACGTCGAGGGGGCTGTCGCGCTTGTTGAGGTCGACGACCACGGCGCTGGCGAGCGCGGCGAAGCAGGAGAGACCGGTGAGGAACTTCATTGTCGCGGAGTGCTTGGGCAGAAGACCGAGAAAGACAGGAGGACCAGAGAGAGGGCTGGATTGGGGTGACTGGGCGGAGACCGTTGGCGGGATGAGGGAGTGAGGTTCTCTGGATTGCTGGCCATCAAGGTTCTCAGACGCGATATATATACTTGTCGCGATTCCAATGTTTTTGGTGTTTTCTTTCATCGTTTGTGCCTCAACCGACGCATGTCGACGACTCCCTGGCCATCATCAAAGCCCGCCCCAGCGAAATAAGTCGAATCGACGTCTGCCAAGACGGGAGTCGCGACGAATGAGGAATGTGCGAAGCGAGGGCGTCTATGCTTCTTCTGCGGATATGAGGGGCCCAGGCGAGCCTAATGCAGCGAGTGCCGGAGGCATGGCGAGGATGAGGAAGGCATCGAGCCCTGATGGATGCGACAGTCGATGATGGACGGGGGTCTTCATGTTCGCCAAGAGAAGCCAAGAGAGAAACTCGATCTCTGGGTGCCGAAGGATACGCAGTGAGAGAGAGGTCCAGACTGCGCGGTTGAGATGTTGTGTGCAATCTGGGGAAAGGACGTGGGATTAAAGCTCTTGGCATGTCGCCGCACCGGGGACTTTTTCTCCACACCTCATATCGCCAGACGCGCCCGAGGGGGTGATTAAGGTGATGCAGGATTAACCGAACCTTGAGCTAAACGAGAATAAGGTCGAGGAGCTAGCCACTACGAGCGTGGAGATACGTGATGAGCAATCAGGAACGCGGCGGACTCCGGGTCCGTCTGCCATCATCGTTACTCTGAGAGACACTAGAATGAGATAGGCATCTGGTAAGAAGGTGTCAGAACAGCTAATGGGGTCGGGATAAACGAGTTTCTTGCCCCAGAGGGAAGGCGGCTGCATCGCCTGTGGGGTGATGTGATGGGGGAGGCTGAATAGCGCCCTACCTTATTCTCCCTTTGGAAGCCCGACGGGAAAGACTTCATCCCCCGGCTCTCGTCCGTTCGACTAAGAGGGGATAGATTGATGAATACACGGAACTCCTCCGCGTCTTACTGGTCGATATATCACTCGTATTCAAGCACGTACCCGCGCAACGGATATATGTCTGGATCAAGCACTTGTCAGGGGTTGAAACAAGAGAAGACGGCGGGAAGCTTATGTCGTTGATCGATATCCCGTTAGTAGCGTCGCATCGTCTGCGGGGTAGGCTAGGCCGTTGAGAAGAGCGAGCTCCGGAACGGCGTGGTTGTCTTTAAAAGCAGACCCTGTAATACCATCGACATGCCTTTTTCGGCATCGTCAGTGGTGAGACGGCTTGTAAGTTCTGTCGTCAGATAATGCTCGCTAACATCAACCTTCCAGTTAGGTTACCATTGACTTGAGATGAATGCAGCTTGCTGACAGCGTGAACATACCGACCCCCCTGTGAACAGTGTCCCGCGAGCACGGCACCGCGGCACTTTAGGCGTCTGGGCAGAGATGCATTTCCCCCCCGTTGGCAGTTGTTGAGTTGCTCCGATGTCGTCTCCAATCAATTGGAGGCGGGTCGGTAGCGCGACCTTCCTATTCCGATCTCATGTGCCGGGTCTAGACGCTGGCGCGACTGGGGGCGGATTGAACATGAAGTGGCACGAGTTAACTTTTGACACGGCCTTCGAGCAACTCTCAGAGTGTTTTTATTGCATGTCAATGCCGATCATCGGCGGGAAAGAGACTTGGCGGAATGGAATTGCTGGGCGAAGACGGGAATCGGATGCTTATCGATGTTGCTTAATTGACAAAGGCTCTCGCTTCGCTGGTTGGGTTCAAGACCCCTGGCCCGCTGTGCGGAGATGGGTGACGGACGCCGTAGGACACGCTGTTGATGTACGACGAGAACAAGAGTTTACCGACCTTCCCGAATGAACGAAGATGGTCATTAACAGGGTTAGACTGTTACGTTGCTGAGAAACGGAGTCATCTTCTCCGGCTGATTCTATTTCGCAGGTGCTTTCTTGTGGCTGTCGAGAATTGCCTGACCGGACTTACATATTTCGTGAAGGTGCTACCGTGATGACAACATCTCACCGTTGTGACCCCATAACCACAAGTTTTGGATACTCTTTCTTCAAATATGACAACAACATGTCAACTGATCACGTCTGTCAAGCTACACATCCATGAATGCAGTCACCTTTTCTTCAGCAGCCTCAGTCTTGGCATTGACCTCTTTTCCGACGGCTAAGCATTTGCCAAGTTGCCAAGGCAAAGTGGCAGCTGTTGATGCCGCGCTGGTTCCAGGTTGCAGGTCGCAGACCGCACCATGCCCATACAGGAAGGCCTTTTCCAAGATGCCGTCCTCAGCATGAAAGGAATACACAAGAGCGAAAGCAGAAACTCATTTCCGATTTGACGATGCAGGGTGATGATGATTACCTATACGATTTTTCTGTCCGAAACACCTTGCCCCCCAAAATGCAACAACGGAACCGCCATACCTCACGATGACCATCACGACCGTCGCCCCACCATGACGAGGGCATCTTCAGCCAACCTTTCCAAACACCTCCCCCGATCTTGCCATCTTCCACTCGACATCTCACAACTCCATCCCCATCCCAGGATCCTCAAACGGGTCATGTCCCCCACCGCACCCAACCAACCCACACGCATCAGGCGGACTATCGATATCCAGCACCAAATGCGCACTCACAACCTGCCCGTCCTCCCCCGGCGCCAGCCTCACATACGTCGCCACCACCTCCCGCCGCTCCAGATCCCACTTCGCATCCGTCCACACCCACCGCGCCGCCGCCGCCGGAATCCGCCCCTCCATATCCATCCCGCGCTCCTCCAGCATCACCACGCCCAGCTTGCCCACCGCCAGCGCCTTCCCGTCCCACGCCCCGTCGCGCCACGACAGCGCGCGCATCAGGCCCGCCGCCTGCATTCTCAAATCGTGGTTGCGGCACTTGGCGATGATGGTCGTTAGGGGGGTCGTCAGCCCCTCGGCGAAGGTGAACGCGACGCGCGAGAGCGGGAACTGCTCCTCGGGCGTGTCGGCGCGCATGAAGCGCAGCGTCAGCCGCAGCATCTCGCGGAAGTCCTCCTCGTGCGCGTCGAACGCCATGTCGCTGCCATCCAGGCTCGCACTCACCAGCACGTACATAATCAGCCGGTGTATCCTTATCATCTCCAGCGCGCGCCGCGTCTGCGCCTCCAAGCCCGGGTCCGCGAGGTACGTCTCCAGAATCGCCTGCCACAGCCGCAGATACGACAGGAACTGCCCCCTCTCGCGGGCTGCGTCCGCCGGCGGCGGGAGGTGCTTCATCTGCGTGTGCATCCAGCGCATCGTGTACGCCACCGCGCGCGTGAAGAACTTGCCCCAGAGGACCTGCATCTTGGCCGCGGGGGTAACCCCCGGCTGCGGCAGCTCCGGGGCCGGCGTGCTGTTCATGCGCGAGATGGTCGCGCGGTGCGAGTTGAAGAAGTGCGTGAAGCCCGACATGAGCGAGAGGCAGGGGAGGAGGTGCTCGATGTCGTCCATCTCGTCCTCGCGCGGGGGTGCTGCCACCCTCACCTGCGGCTCCTCGCTGTCGCGTGAAGAAGACCGCCTCTTCATCAGCGTGCTCGCCTCCTCGATCAGCCGCATCCCCGTGCCCATCAGCGAGTCGACGCTCTTCATGTTCCCCTGGATGAACTCGAACGCGATCAGCAGCAGCGTCATGATGATCACCGACCGCGGCGACGACCCCGCCGTGCCCATCTGGATCCGCTGCCTGTACACCGACACCGCGCGCAGATGGTGCTGCAGCGCCGCCTTGTGGTGATGATCCAGGAACCCGGCCGCCCCCGCCTGCAGCATCTCCGCGCCGCCGCCGCCGCCGCCCCACGGCTTCATCCCCGGCGGCTGCGTGCTGCCGAGCGTGTTGCCCCGCGCGGTCCGGAAGAACAGCGTCTGCGCGATCGCGCCGATGGCGAGGACGGACTCCTTGACGCACGGGTCGCGCGCGCTCTCGGCCATGACGATGCGCGACCAGAAGTCGGAGTGCGTCGAGCCGGCCAGGTCGCGGACGAGCTGGTGGCGGAAGAGGTCGTAGTAGCTCACGTCGGCGGTGTCGATCCGCACCTGCGCCGGGTTCGCCCGGACGAGCACCGGCCCCGGGGTTGCGGCGGCCGGGCTGGCGTCTGCTGCTGGCCGCGGGAGGAGGACCTTGTTCCTCTGCGCGGCGCGGATGACGGCGTCCCGCTCGGCGGCGCGCTTCTGCTCGGCGGCGTCCTTGACGTAGCCGTCGCACTTGATGTCGGCCTTGGCGCAGCGGGTGCAGGTCGGCTTGCCCTCGTCGCACTTGACGCGGCGGATCTTGCAGGTGATGCAGCCCGATCTGACTTTCGGTCTGCTTGCGCGCTTCTTCTTCGCGGGCGGTGGCTGCGGGACGTGGACTGCGATCGGGAGCTGGTGGTTGATGAGGACCTGCGACGGCGGGGTCTTGGGCGGCGTGTGCGGGAGGATGGGCAGGCTGAGGAGGTTCTGCTGCCGGCCCCCCTCCGCCGCCGGGCTGCTTGAGGACGGCGGAGGGGTGACTGTTGTCGTCTGCTGCTGTTGGTCCATCATCACGGGCGGCGAGGCTGGGGCTGGGAGAAAGGATGACAGCACCGGGTAGTCGTAGCCGCCCAGCAGCCCTGGCTGGAAGAAGTCTGACGTTATCGCGCCGCCGTGTCCATGGGCTTGGGCTCGCCGCGAGAGGAGGGGGTCGCTGCTGACGGGGAAGATGGCGGTATCGGACATGGTATGTTCTTTTCTTGTGGTTTTGCTTTCTTATCTGCCTTGCCAGGGCGCGGTTCCACGATAAGATCAGGTCAGATCAGATATCAGTCTTCTTTTGAGAGGGAATCTGGTGCAGGAAGCAGGCAGAGCTGTGGATGTGTGATGGTGTTCAGGCACGCAGGATAAGGTGCGAATGACGGAGCTTGGTTGGGTGTTTAAGCATGCTCTGCAATGATGCTGCCTGGCCTTGCTCTACCCTTCCACCCCAGCAGATCAGATCAACAGATCCCCGACTTGATTAAAAGAAGGGAGAGATGAGAAACGCCCACAGGGCTGGGTCTGGGATTGGGAAAACCGGAAACTAGGGAGCGGCGCGCGCACTTGGGCTGACTGCAGGCAAAAGGCGCACCGCAACAACAGGCAGACACCTTGAGACATAGACAGAGACAGCGACAGCGACAGGGTCCATGTCTCCAACAGGCGTAACGTCTTGCTTGGCCCTGCACTTCGCTTCCGGGGGGCATCGGGGGTAGCGCGCGCAGCATCGTTCGAGAAGGCGGGCTTCGATTGGCAGCAGAACGCCGCGGCCAATCATCTTGACGCGGTGGTGATGCCCCCTTGTGTGACGTGAACCGCATGCATCATTTGGTCTCACACGAGATCTTTTGGCCTGGGCTGCGGGTTGAGTCAGCGCTTGACAAGCCTCTAATTGGGGGGCATGGAATGCTACATCCACCTGTAGCTACCTTGCATACAAGAGGTGGGGATCCGCGTTGCCGCCACACATCGACTGTGATGTGTTCTCGACTGTTGTTGATCGTACCTTGATACTTACTCTTTTACGATGCACATCTTACGCCGAGAGGCGACGCCCCGGGCTTATTTGTTCAGCTGCGCAGGGCACCGCACCGGCGGGCCTTATGGGGCGACACCCGACACGGCGAGCCATGCCCTGCCGCGGACCGAGGCGCCCGCTGCGGAGCGGGAGCTGTGTGGCTTCGTTCGTCGGGCAATCGGCGGCGTTGTTACTCTTCACATTCTTCACATGCTCACCAGCGCCGTCTGTCAGGCTGAACTTGCTGTGCATGCCAAAAAAGAAAACACAAGACCAGTGTCTACGTGGCAGCTGGGGATTGTTCTCCAAGACCAGAAACCTGATGGGGGCTGTTTTCTCATCTCGCTTCCCTTCCTTCGGATGCAGTGGGAGGCCGGCGTCCCCGGTCTTTGGGGACGACGACAGGGAGCTGTTGGCGCACCCGATGCCGAGTCCTTTTGTTGCATCCTGTTCTGGAGACTTTCTGCTCATCACTCCTGCGCTAATTTTGCAGTGCCAGCTAACACTCCCAGCCGGCGGCACCATTGATCTTTTGACGACATGTCACTGGTTGCTCTGTCCATGTAAGATGAGGTGGTTCGATGACTGAAGCAAATATGTTGTTTAATGACATGCTGCATTTGTTTAAACCCCTTGTTCTTTACTATGAATTCCATGTTTGTATGACACGCGAGTAACTATTCCCGTTCCCTCCCGAAGAACATCTAAATGTCATGACCGCATCCGAGATGACGCTCCCCCAGCGCCTCCAACTCCTCGATCCGAATCACATCAGGCTCCAAACTGCGCGTCTGCAGATGGCTCAGCATGGTCGCATTCACAGACGTCTTCGGGATCAACTCGGTGCCGTTGAGAGACAGCACAGTCACCATATGCGCCGCAGCCTGACAAACACACAAATTAGCCTCACCCTCTTTTACCCATCTTCACGAAAGAAAACTCACCCTCGCATTCACAGTAATCACCTCCGGGTCCGGGTTCGCAATCGTGTCGCACGCCTGGTGATAGCACGGGTCCTGCGCGACCGCCGTGCCCGTGTGCAAAAACCCAAACGGCTTGTTGAGGATCTGCCAGAAGGACGCGTAGTCGCTGCCGTTGGTCAGCACCGCCGGCGTGACAGCGTGCCCCTTATCGGCAAAGTACGCCTCGTAGATGTGCTCGACCACGTCGGACCCCGGCGGCGCGACGCTGCCGTGGCTGCTGCCGTCCGTGTCCGCCACCCCGAAGAAGCCCTTGGACACCATGTCGAAGTTGAGGTACACCAGCAGGTCGTCCACGTCGGAGGGCGGCAGGTTGGCGCAGTAGAACTTGGACCCGAGCAGGCCGTTCTCCTCGGCGCCCCACCACGCGAAGCGGACTTTGTTCTTGGTGCGGTATTTGGTCAGGGCGAGGAAGAGCTCGAGGAGGAGGCTGGTGCCGGAGCCTGGGGGGTTGTCAGTCTCTGGAGAATGTCGGGTGGTGAAGATGGCTTACCGTCGTCGTTGATGCCCGGGCCGGCTTGCACGCTGTCCAAATGAGCTCCAAGCTGCCTTCGTCAGAACACACTCTCCAGCATCAGCCTTCAGGAACATACCATGACGACGTTATGCGGATCGCCCTCCTCCGTCTCGACAAACACGTTCTGCGTAATCCGCTCCTCCACAATCTGCGTCTGCTGAAAGCGCGCCGTTACACTCTCCCCACTATCCAACCTCTCCTTGATCCTCAGCCCGTCCGCGAGGTTAATAAACCCAGCCGGCACAAATCCCTCCGGGTCCGGCGCGCTCAAACTCCCCGCCGTCGCGTTCGTCTCAATGTCGTGATACACAATCACAGCCGCCGCGCCCGCCGCCGCCGCAGGCCTCACTCTTCCCGCCAGCGTGCCTCCCGTCGGGCAACGGAAGCGCTGCACGAGCACGATCTTGCCCGCCACGTCCAGGCCGTCGTAGTTCGCCGCGTCGCACCCCGCGGCACCGTCGGGGCCCAGCACGAGCTCCGCGGTGATGCCCTCTTCGCTGGTCGAGGGCGAGTACGTCAGCCCGAAGACGTAGATGGACTCGTCGTCAATGGAAAAGTCGATCGAGACGACCTGGCCAAAGGTCGCGGGGAAGTCTTGCTTCCAGGCACGGGTGGCGGGGATCGAGGAGATGCGGTCCCAGACGTAGTCGACCGAGGCGGCGTAGCCCGGCAGGCCGAAGGCGCGGTTGCCGCCGTTGGCGAAGGCGATTTCGTTGAGGGCTTCGAGGTTGGCCATTAGGCTGTGCCGCAACGTGTTAGTGATGATCAGGAGGAGGCATCTTGCAGGCTGGGTCACCTACTTTTCAGTCGTCAGGTCAGCTTGGAGCTGCTCCGAGTCTACCTTGGGCCGGCACGTCTCGTTCGTGGCAGCGGCAGCGCCAGAGGCCAGCGACAGCAACGTCGCGGCGGTCGTCTTGGAGAACTTCATGGCTGCGGTTTGCGAGAGGCAATTGAGAACCAGAGACTGCAGGAAACAGAAGCGCAGCGACGCAGTCTACGCAGGGCGGCAGGCTGCATTTCTATCTCATTTCGCGCCGCCACCGCCCTTCAAGGTCCAATTGACTTTTCGCGGCTGCCAGCCGGCTTTGCGTGCCACCGCAGCAGCGAAACGACCATACCAACAAGAACATCGCATGCTCATCCCGGGCCGCCGAGAAACTTGGTCGTCGCGAGAGTCCAATCGGCCGCGGGTTGCGGGGGTGAGCTCATGAACCGATGGTCGGATCGGGAAGGTCGTCGGGGCGAGGTGAGGGGAAAGTCGGGCCCGCCAAGAGCCAAGCACTATGAAATGTGAAGGTGTCAGCGGGCTTGGCTTGAGATGTCGTCAACACTGACCGATGTTTTGATTTCAATTCTTTCTTTTCTATCTTTCTTATCGGTGGTGATTGATTCATTAGTCACCAAGCTCACGTGCCTGTGGCACGTTCCTCACGATACCTAGCTTACCTTCTGCACTTACACCAAGTGTTGCGACGGCGACAACTAATTTTTGGATGATTTGAGCCTGGAGAGCGCACCCGAATAAGAGAGCGCAAGCCTTTGGTTTTCAATAACAGTTCTCAAGCATGTAGTCTCACTCATTTTGGAGCCCTCCATGCTGGAGCGTGACCCGAATTATGTCAATCATCACGGGATTGAAGAGACCCATTTGCTGGACTGTTCAACAGCCCGGGTTGAAGGCGCCGAACACAAATCTTCCACTGTCGTTGCCTGATTCAGATTAACTTAGATCCACATCAACTAAGCAAACCAATGAATCCGGAAAGGACAAAAAGACGCCTAGACAGACCTTTTAGTACATATTCGGGCGATGCATCCCTTATTGGTGGCAGGACGAATACCGGCGTGTTTCCGCCCTGCGCGCGCACCAGAAGGGAAGTGGAAAGGATAGGTGTTGGACACTGCTATTATCGACGAAATGACCCGCGGGGCATATATTAGGTACGCGCAAGTTGGACTGTGCGTCGATACTCATTTCTCTGGTTTTCAAGCCTGGACTCAAGCTATTCTCATGTCCGATGCATTGTGCCACCTTCCCGCCGCGGACTTCGGGCATGTGGGGCCGCACTTCGGCGGTCAGTTCCGAGAGCACCAGGCGTCGCAGTCCTGCTGCTTGCGCTAAACTTGATCGATCATCATCGGGCCCATGTCAGCTGCCCGCTGAAACTCGCGATTCGTTCCGCAGTTTGGTAGGCTTCACGCACAACATTCATAGCGGGAGTCGTCAAAGGATAGATGCACAGCTCAAAGCTCTGAGACCTACCGTTTCCGCCGTGGCGGGGGGAATGGCTTACGGGCCGGGCCGGTGTCTCCGCTTCCCAAGGGTTCAAGCCACCTTCACGACGATGCTCCTTGATTGGCGCTTCAACCTGTGTCGTGCCTGTCGTGTCTGTTGGCTTGACCGCCTCGAATAAACTCCCGAAAATGGCATGATGAAGATGGGATGCTCCATACCAGCTGCGATACTACAAGGAGGGTGAACCCCGCAAGGAACAGCGCTGAAATGCCAAAAGTCTGCGCGGCCAACTAATGCAATGAATGAATGATTGCAACCCTCCAAGTTTCGATGCCTCTTCGGCGATTTGAAAGCCCGCCCGTAGAGATCTGTCACTCGTCTTACCATCACAGATATGCCTCCCGCAATGCTCCTCACTGCGTCATCGGTCGCTGGTCAATCACTAGCCTGAATCAGCCCCTGGAAACATTGCGCAACATGATGCGCACATCTTACCAGGTTCGCGGGTCACCGCTCCACGCGCGCGACTTTCCACTCCCAGGTATCCGGATATCTCCCCCCTGGTCATGTCTCTCTCGCTGAAGAAAACCCGTTGACAGAATCCTGAATGGCTAGCGACCTCGTCCCAATCGTCCACTCACAAAGGGCGCTTAAACGCCCCGTTCGTCGCTCCCACGTGTCGGCGATTCAGAGCCACCCTTGCGCGGCCGTTTCTGCAATCGCTAGTCAGGGACTCGCATCCCATCAGCGTCCATTGGAGGAGCTTTCTGCTAACGAATACCCCCGCTGCCAACTGATTTCCGGGAAGCTGGGCACCGCACCACACCACACCTCAGCACACACCAACACACCTTGCAGCAGCGACTCCTTTAAACCGGTGTGCGGTGTGTGATGGAGGGCGACGGTTGCTCACGCCGAGGGGCAGGGAATTGAAGGGGCACTAACCCTTGGAAAGTATGGTGGGGATGGGACGGGGGAGGGGGGAAGTTCTGCTCAGCCCAGTGGATAAAACACTTGGATCGCCCCTCGCAGCGAGCGAACTCACCGTGCCCACCCTTCAGTACCTTTTCTCACAAACCTTCACTCGGTAGCTGCGGTGTTTAAACGGCGAACGACTATCCACAGCAGCATCGACATTTGGGCAGGATCTCGCGTGACCTTTGCCTTCTTCCAGCAGCGATGGCAACTCAGGGAGAAGAGACGCGCTCTTCCCCGCCGGCAGCGGCCCCGCCGGCGCCCGCGATCGCCCCAGAGGCCGGGGAAGCGGGCACCGCGGCGGGTGCCGTTACTGCTGCCCAGGGAGCGGAGAACCCGGCGACGGGTATCATTGTACGGGTCCGAGTGGGGAGGGGCTAGGTGGAGTGGATGTGCTGATGAATTATCGTGAAGGCGCCGGATGAGACTGAGACCGACTCGGCCATCAACGTCGTACGTCTACTTGACTCGTCTTCGTCGTTGCTGTTCAGCCATTGATCTAGTCTCCTTCACAGTCCGTCCGCGATTCCCTTACTTCTATCCGTTCATCCGTGCTCAAGTTCGAAGACGAATACGGCCGTCTTTACCATTCTCAATCCCGAGGAAGTATGCAACCCTTGCGGACCAATGTGTCTTGATGATGAATGCTGATGTCGTCCAGAATACTACTTCCCCCACGATAACGTACGTTCAGACTTTGCTAAGCATCTTATGCGACTAACACACGACTCACAGGTCGAGCAAGACCGATTGGACTTGCAGCATGAGCTGTTCATGAGGACATTCCGCGGTTACCTGTGTACCTGCCCGAAAGTGAACGGGGCCAACAGAGTGCTCGACTTGGGAACAGGCACTGGCATCTGGGCTTTGGAGTATGGTGAGTTTCACTGCCGCGAGTCACTTCGATTCTTGGGCTCATGACAACTCCACTTGCAGCTGAGCAAAACCCGGAAGCTGAGGTCATCGGCGTCGACATCAGCCCGGTGCAGCCCGACTTGTGAGTTCTTCACATGCCATATCTTCGGCAAGCCCGTGCCTCAATATTGATGCTGTGCTAGCATGCCCCCAAATTGCTCCTTCGAGATTGACGACATTGAAAAAAACTGGACCTGGTCCAAGAAGTTCGACTTCATCTTCTCCCGCACCCTTAGCGGCAGCATCCTCGACCCCGTAAAACTCGTCGACAGCATTTACAAGTAAGCCACATCCCACCCATCCCTCCCATCCTCCACACCATCACTCACCCCTCCCAAGCCAACTCGAGCCCGGCGGCTGGTTTGAAGCCCAAGACGTCTGCATGGACGCCCGCAGCGACGACGACACCATCCCCAAGGACAGCTTCCTCGTGCAGTGGGCCGTCGAGGTCGTCGACGCCATGGACAAGATCAACCGCACGCTCCGCCTGCCGCTGCTGTGGAAGCAGCTGCTCATCGACCGCGGCTTCGTCGACGTCCAGGAGACGGTGTACAAGTGGCCGACCAACACGTGGCCGCGCAACCGCATGATGAAGGACATTGGCGGCTGGGGGCTGGCGAACCTCGACACGTTCCTGGAGACGGCGGCGCTGGGGACGCTGACGAATATCAAGGGGTGGTCGAGGGAGGAGGTGCTGGTGCTCTGCTCCCAGGCACGGAAGGAGATGAGGGACCCGACGATACATGTTTGGTGGCCTGTGTAAGTTTTCATACCTGGTGGTGATTGGTGTGGAGGATGCTAATATGTGTGGCAGGTATGTTGTCTCTGGTCGTAGACCCGAGAACTCGTGAGCGCAGGAAGCTCTTTTCGATACCTACAGTCTAGCTATGAATCTCTGATGTTTTCAGGGCTGAGAAGGTTTCAATCCTCCAGCGTAAGTATACCCGAGTGGCCAATTCTTAGTGAAGTATCATGCCTCGTTGCCCAGACCACCTCCGGGTGTGCAACATACAGCCACGGCGGGTTCTCTTGAAGCCTCTTCAGACAGGCCGAGTAAGCCTCTGCCCTATCCTCTCTTGTGATTCTACCCCTTGCCGCCTGGAACAAACCCTGAACGTCGTCATCATGGTAACCCAGCCACCACGTCGCGTGAGACGAGCTCGAGACCTTGTCGTCCAGTACTCTGAATGTGCTATTAGGCGTCGAATCAAACAATGCAAGGTCCCCAATCTGCTTTTGAAGGCCAATCTGCCGAGCGTACTCTGGCCGGTTGGTCTCAACCCGAACCTCAACGTCAAACTCAACCGCTTTCAAGGACTTGGCGACGAAGCTGGAGATCTTCTGCGCGTGCTCTGGCATGTATGTCGGGGTCCGGAGGATGAGCGGCCCTGTCGCGTCCGCGTCCTTGAGCAATTCCCTCGCACGTTCTGGGTTGAAGGGAATAGGCTGCAGCTGTGATTCCGGGAAGCCGAGGTGGAAAGGACTCACAATAGTAGCCGACGGAAGCGCGAAACCCTTGTACACCTCCTTCACCAGGGCATCGTTGTCCACAGCAAGGTTGACCGCCAGACGCGCCTTCGCAGACCGGAAGATGCCCTCGGTGCAGTTGAGGTAGTATATCGCAGAAAGGGTACTCGTAACCCTGCCCCATCGCAGCGACGCATCAAAATCCAGTAGGCCAAGGTCCTCGACCCTCTCCAAGTTCAGCGCCGCATCCACCTCCCCGTCGCGCAGCTGCTGCAACCTCTTGGCCGCATTCCCCTCCTGCGTCGCAACAACAACATGCGGAGTCCCATGCCGCGATGGACTCACCCTTTGCAACCTCGCCCTTCCCACCCCATCCTCCCGCTGAAACTCCACCACGCGAAACGGCCCCGTCCCAAGCACCGGCTTGCCATCCCCGTCCACCCTCACCGGCCAGAACTCGCAAAAGATGTCAAGCACATGCGCAAACACCTCCGGGTTCTCAACTCTCACCGTCCGCGCGTCAGGCGCCGAGAGCGTCGCGCGCGCGAAGTAGCGGCTGTAGCTCCAGCGCATGCCGAAGTAGTCGCGCGAGTCCAGCAGTCCGAGGATGTAGCTCACGACGTCTTCGGCGACGCACGGCTTGCCATCGTGGAAGACGGCGCCGTCGCGGATGTGGAAGGTCCAGGTGCGCCCATCGTCGGAGTGCGACCACCGGTCGAAGAGGCCGGGCTGGATTTTGCCGTGGGGCTGCCAGCGAAGGAGCGGCTCGAAGACGAGGCTTTTGAGCGCGGTGACGCTGGCGTCGTCGGTTACCTGGGTTGGCAGGCGGAAGTCGACGTTTTCGAGGGATATGCGCAGGGTTTCTGGCGTCATTGTGGTGGTTTGGTTGGGGGTATTGGTTGGCCGGGAATAGGATGGGTGGAAGCGTGGGATTGATACCAAGATGTGGGAGATTTCGGGAGGTTTCAACCCGATATCGACGACCTACTGCAGCAGTGTAATTGAGGGAAAGTGATAAGGTATCTTGACAAACGCTCTGCGGCGCATGGGGTTTATGTGCGATCGCGGCGATGATCGACCCTTGCGCAGAGCCGGCCGGGCAAGTGGCCGACGCATGCTATATCACCGGGACGTGTCTTTGTGGCACCGGGGAATCTCATCCACGCGGGCTGTAGAAGCCGAGATCAGATTCTAATACACATTCTCACACAATTACAATTCTTTAGTTTACGGTCGCCGACACCGCAGAGACTGCAGATATCCTACTACCCATTGCCTGGTTCAACCCGGTCCTTGAAAACATGAAGAATATGTACAAATACACACCGGAGAAAACGTACCGAAATTCTGCAAACACAGCAAATGATCGGAGTCGGCACCGGCATACCAAGCCGGGGTTAGCAAGGCGACAGAGCGGAGCGAGATAACGACATTGCGGGGCACCTATCACGACATGTCGGAGTCGAGCCGCATATGCAGTCGCTATCGTCCGACAGCGGCAGTCTTCAATGCCTGCCGGACTCCTCTTCGAACTAAAGTCCCCAGGCAAATTCGAGAGACACTGGCAGGTCCAGCCCCCTTATCCACTTGCAGCATCGACGGCGCCCTTGGAAATGGGGCAGAAGGATTTGACGACTTTGGGTCGCAAGGAACACGATGACACCATTTGCAGCAGCAAATCAGGACCTCGACGATGTAAAAGCCCATGTCAATTCAATATCTAGTTTCTATGAAAGTGGTTAGCATGATCGGGAGAAATCGTTGCGCTCGCAGGTGTCAAAGTATATAGCGATCTGGGCTGAACGGAGCTCCGACCTGCAGCTGCGCATCAGAGGTGACTGGAGACAGGCGATTACGTCCAGCCCTGATTTTATCTTTTGCTATTGGCTGCAATGTCCGATTCGAAGACCATCGCCCCTGTGGCCGTGTCGGATACGATGTCTGACCTGGACAAGAACTCCAAGGAGACGAGGCCAGTGAGCATCGCCGAGGACCCTTCAGGCGATGTGAAGACCTCTTCGTGGTGGAGAAAGATACTCGGATATGTGTGGGATTCTGTCGAAGGAGACCCGGAGTACCGCGCATATGTCCAAAGACTGGACCTCTTCTTCTTGTAAGTTTCGTCGACTCCGATCTTTCACCGGAGCCTTGCCTGACGCATATGCAGTCCTACAGTCTGTCTTGGGTACTTCATCAAGTACCTCGACCAAACAAACTACAGTAAGTGCTTCTCTCCCATTTGGACAACCACCGCTAACAGCCTGCCAGGCAATGCCTTCGTCAGCGGTATGCAACAAGATCTCGGCCTCTACGGCAACGAGCGCAACTGGTTAAACACCTGGTTCAGCCTCGGCATCATGGTCGGCAGCGTCCCCGCCCAGATGACGCAGCTCAGCTTCGTGCGCTCCTCCGTCCTGATCCCGACGTGCGAGGTCATCTGGTCGCTGCTCGTCATCGGCATGGGCTTCGCCAAGAACATCCAGACCATGTACGCTCTGCGGTTCTTCATCGGCCTCTTCGAGGCGTGCGCCTTCCCCGGCTACATCTCCATGCTCGGGGGCTGGTACGGGCCGAAGGAGCTGACGAAGCGGCTGGCCATTCTGCTGCAGGTCGAGTCTATCGCCAGCATGTTCAGCGGGTATCTGCAGGCGGGGCTGTACACCAGCATGAACGGTCGTCATGGTCTTGCTGGGTGGAGGTGGCTGTTCATCATGGATGCCATCATCTCGCTTCCGATCGCCATCTGGGGGTTCTTTGGACTACCTGATCTCCCGCACAACACCAACGCCTTTTACTGGTCAGCTGAAGTAAGTCTTCTCCCTTTCAACGTCATTCCAGGGGTCTATTCGATGCTAACGAAACTGTAGCATATCAAATACGGTGTAGAGAGAATCGAGCGGTTCGGCCAAAGGGCCCAAGAAAAGCTGACATGGAAGGAGGCCAAGCGCATCTATCTTGGCTGGGAGATCTGGGTCTTTGTTGTGCCATACACGTAGGTTGCCGCCAACTCAGACTGTCATTTTCAAAGCTAACAGTGACGGTCTAGTATGGTCGCGGCCTGTCATTCAGCGACGAGCTACTTCAACCTTTGGCTGAAGTCGGCGGGCTACTCGGTTGTGGATGCGAATATCTATCCAACCGGTGGAAGCGCTCTGAATATCGTTGTTACCATCATCTGGGGCATCATCGCCGACCACACGGGGAAGAACTATATGATGATTGTCATTGTGCAGGCTTTCATGATCCTCTCCAACATTCTGCTCTCCGTCTGGACCATTCCTAAGGGTGCTCTCATGTTCGCATACTATCTTTCGTACGCTGGTTCGGCTGCGACGCCAGTTCTGATTGTGGGTCTATCTCTGGAAGTGCTGAAGCTTACATCACTGACATATCACAGAGCTGGGCGAATAGACTCAACGCTGGTGATCCCAGTGTCCGTCAACTGTTGGTTGCCACGGCCAACGTGGTTTCTTACGCCTTTGTGCTTTGGGTGCCTTGTAAGTTTTTAACTACTACTGCATGCAAATCATGAAAAACAGCGCTGAACATGTTGCAGTGGTCTTGTTTCCTACATACGATGCTCCCAAATACAAATATGGATATCAAATTCTCATATTGTTTGGGGGTCTTGCGATCATCAGCGTAACTGTCATGTGGTACATGTATCGACGAAGAGAGTAAGCTACTAGGTCCTGCGTCTTATAGACAGTATTCAAAGGCTAACTCATCCCCGCGCAGTCAAAAGCGAGCCCAGCAAGAAGTTCAGGGTACAGAGGGGGGCCAAGTTGTTGATAATGAACGCCTATCCCATTGACCATTGGGCTTGTGAGCAGAGGATAAGAGATGAATTTCTCGCTTTCAGGCGTGAGAGGCAAAGGGAGAGTGTCAGGAAACAGGTACGAACATGGACAAGAGGACAATCAGTCTAGTAGAGGCGTGGCAGGAACGTAGTTGGTGACCGGGACCACATTGATGATAAAGACAACAGAGCTGGTGCAGTACCCGGGCAGAAACGACGCTCCTTTTGTTCAACTAGATGACTTATGTCAACAATAGAGAATGACGTAAAAAGTCGCGGAAATGCTGGACCGATTAATCCTCGTCCGTCATGATGGTGATTTTGGACCTGGAATTGCCAGCATCTTCTCTGAGACACCTACAAAGCCCCATTAGCCATAATCTCTACACGAAATACTGGTCTTGAAGAAGAATTAGCTTAGCGCCTCGCAGTCAGTCAGGCAGATGGATCAAAAAAATCGAGGCATCCAGGGCCCCCTGGTTCCCCCCTCCGGTTTCGTGCCGATGGCGTCCCCGCACTAGACCCGAGAGATCGGGTCTCTCCACCGGGAATATCGGTATATAAGCCCGGCTCATCGCCCCATCGGTGTCTGTTGCCGGTTGTGTAGAATGTTGTGTATGAGAATTGCAATATGGCCGACCCATTCTTGGATACTATCAAAAGCCTGCGATCGAAAGCGGCAGCATTTGGCAGCGAGCCACTGCTCACCCGACCGGATGGCACCGTCGCCGACCTGGCCAACGGCTACATACCACTCCTAGCAAACTTTACCTTTGAAGACAAAGCCGCCAAGGGCTTACGGAAACGCAAAGCCGGAGACGAGCGCGAGGTCCCGGTCTACTTCTCCGCTGTCGAAGTTGTACGCGACAACAGGATCCTGTTCCTCACTGGCACCGGTGGGAGCGGGAAAACTACATTCGCGAAATATGTTAGCTATCGGATGGCAACAGACGGCTTCCGGGAGTCCCGTGCAGTGATTCGCAACGAGCTGGGGGATTCGCACGAAGAAAATTGGAAACCTGGCAAGCTTGAGCCATATTACTTCTTCGTCGATGGGGCCGACTCTCTCCGGACATTTGTTGAGAAAATTGTCCCGGAACTATTGGCATCGAGGGGCGTCCATGAAAGCGGCTTCCAAATCATCATAGACGGGGTCGATAGGGCTGCGGTTGAGGCCACTGAGCTTCTGGGCTCCGTTAGTGTCTTGGTGAAGTCGGCAACTAACGTCCGGCTTCTTTTACTTGGGGACACCAAAGTTTGCAGCTGCTGGGTGTTACCGTCAGTCGTGGCCCGTCACGACATACTACCGCTTCTGATAATCCAAAGAAAGCGAGCAGCTCAAGAGCTTTTGATTCAGGACGGCATAGGATTGGGCTCTTCCGCATCGAATCCTGCCTTGTTCGCCTTGGCACTTCGAGCTGGATGTGTAGCGGAACAAGCCGAAGACATCCTCGATGAGTGGATTAAGGTCGTTTATTCTTATGAAACTTCTGCCGAATACCTCCCGTTGAAGGCCTATGAGGAGGCTTTGAGAACCAAGGGAGTCGACCAGCGAAGCACGTCGGCTTTGCCAACATCGTTGTTGACTCCGGCCTGGTCCTGCAGTGGGGTTCAGCAATTACTTGCAGCTCGACACCTCGCAACTCTCCCAATCGAAGAAGTACTCGCCTTCTACTATGCAAATCCAGGCTCTTCACAGCCAGTCATTAGAAGCTGTTTGGTCCGTCTCGCAGGCTCTCCCAAAGCGGAAACACTGTTGGAACGGTTGCTTGACAGGGCGTCACCAGAATCTCATCGCGCTGCCCTGCTTATTGCCGACCTCGTTCCCAAAGACTCACAATTAGAACAGTCGGTAGCCGAACTGGTGTTGGAAGTCGTGGAAAGGGGCTTGTTGAATCCTATGGAGCGTGAGAAATCTGGACGCATTCTTTCCTCTCTGGGCGACCCCCGCAACCTGACGGCCCTCGCACAAATACCCGCTGGAACATTCGTCATGGGCTCTGAAAGTCATCCCAACTCGCAACCACAAAACTCTATCTCACTCGGTAGTTTCCGCATTGGCATCTATCCAGTCATCAACAGGGACTATTCGGCGTTTGCTCGGGAGACCGGCCGAGACTGGCTCAGCCCGGATGGAACGGACCCGGAAAGGTTGAACGCGCCAGCTACTGATCTCACCTGGCACGATGCGTGGGCTTACTGCAAGTGGCTGACAGAACGGTGGCGGTTGAGCGGGAAAATACCGCCAGACCACGAGGTCAGACTTCCAACGGAGCCCGAGTGGGAGCGGGCGTCTCGCGGCGACCAGTTCGAGGCTGGCAGCGAGGGGCTGGTGTATCCCTGGGGCACTGAGTGGGAAGCCGGTGGTGCAAACTCAGAGGAGGTCGGTTTCAACAATACTTGTGCAGTTGGGTTGTTTCCAAAGGGTCGCTCGCCCTACGGGTGCTATGACATGGCGGGTCAGGTGTGGGAATGGTGCACGACTCTTTGGGGCGAAGATATGGCAAGCCCGGCGTTCAAGTACCCGTGGAAGAATGACGAACGAGAAGCGTTGCAAGGTCCAGAGAAGGTTCGTCGGGTACTACGCGGGGGATGTTTCTCCAGCCCAAAAGTCAAAGCCAACTGCACGTACCGAGGGAGTCTTGAACCAGCGGGGTTCTGGAGGGGGAACGGGTTTCGAATTGTCGTTGCGCCTAGTTCTGCTCACTAAGAGTCCATTAAAACAGCGGACAGGCGTGCGGCAGTCACTCCGGGCATGCTCATGGCGTTATCTTATGAGGATCGGTGATATATGCCGGCCACGGCCGGGTACCCACTCTTGAAGGAACGGCGCTGTGGAGCCACTCCGGCCGGTGTCGGAGATCGTGGCCGGCAACACCATAGTGGATCGGTATTACGCCATTATCTACTAGCAGAAACCGCGCCTCATAGTCTCTAAGGAAAGATGCGCTTCGCATTGTTCTTTCCTCTCCCTTAAATCGCAGCTTCCTCTGCTTTCATTGGCTCAGCAATTTCGTCGTTGTCTCGCGAAAGTAGCCCGTCACCGCCAAGATGCCCATTATCTCAACCTTCACGCTACCGGACTCCTTGGAAGCTCTTGAACTGCCTGGCAATCCCGATGCACCCTTATTCATAACATTTACGACTTCAAACCTCCCGGAAACAGGGGAGTCATGGTGCCCGGATGTCAGAGCTGCCTTGCCACACATCAATGCCGCCTTCTCGGCCGAGAAGGCGCCGAACATGGCATTCGTTGAAGTCGGTCAAAGGCCCGAGTGAGTGGATATCTGCTGGCATATGTTCAGGCTCCGATGTGTCGTTTCTTGGTAGCTCAACTAACTCCACGTAGGTGGAAAGTACCCAATAATATCTATCGGACCAAGTGGGACGTTCACAACGTCCCAACCATCGTCCGCTACCAGTTGGTCAATGGTGAAATCAAGGAGACGGGACGGCTCGTAGAAGGCGAAATCCTTGACAAAGGCCGACTGCAAGCGTTGATTCAACCATGATGGAGAGGATAGAATTTGGGAAGTAGTTGGACAAGAAAGACGATCACAACTATTAGTTTTCATCAATTGACGTAAACCTGGGGCATTCTGAGCGATAAAACTCTTCTTCATCTTTGATACGTCGGTATCTACTTATTGGTGGGTGTCCACTATCGCTGGTGCGGACTGCCTGGATGGGCGCTCCTTTAGGGCGTTGTTGTCACCGCCAGTTGTCACATGTGGCCTACTTATCTCAGTTCATCTCAGATCTAGGTACCGAATACCAAAATTCCTCGAATCAGACTTTGGGTTCATTGGATAGTTCGAGAATAGGTCGCAATCGTGATGATCTTGTTTAAGGACAATGAGTTGGGCGCCTCAGCACGATGCGACCCTGGACAGATTATGACCGGGCTGAACTCATGATGAATTCCACCCTTGTGGATTTCTGGGCAAATTCATGAGTCTACACACCTGGTATTACGCATCCTTGAGGGCAAATTCGTGGCCCCATCACATAGAAAATCTTGAACTACACGAACAGCTCCAGATCTCATGTTAGTATAGCAGCGGCAGGCCATTTGCTATTCAGACATCTCACTAAAGTTTCACGTGAGGATGCAATGAAAGCTGGTTTAGAACGCTGCCTTCCCCCGACTTGGAATGCCCCCCGGAGCTGCCTTTGCGCGAGATATGACAAGAAGGACAATTGCTTTACCGACCTGACCAACATGAGGACGGCGATAATTCAATTCTTGTCGATATTCTTTCGGCGACTACGCCTGGCGCTCCACTTTCTATATTCATATAGCTGACTACATCGTTGCCCTCTACGCCGAACATTGCCTCGAGTCATAGAGCTGCGTCGCGGCAGACTTGCAACGCAATTCATACGCCTTACATGATGCTGACCGCCGGCCTTGGCCCTCAATGATGTCGTCGGTCTCGGGACTTTTCAAGCAACAAACTCGAAGGCCTTGGGTTGAGAAGCATATTTAGTGGTGGCCTTTACGGATTTAAATAGAGTTTAGAGCTGCAGAGTGGCACCTTAGTCCCAAATCGGCTCGCGTTACGTCGTGGAAAGCTTTATGCTCCCGGCGGAACTTCCGAATGAGAAGGTCGTTCCAAGTTATAAGGGGACGTGCAAAATGCGAGCCCGATATTCCGCGGGTTTGTGGGAAGTTTTCGGCTAGCGGCTCGATACAATACGACCAGATCAGTAAAGAAACCCACCTGCCCTGCCGTCATCCCGGGCAGGTTGCGAGGGCCTGAGCGAGTGACCTGCAAAACTGGGGAGCCCCCGACCACTCACAGCATAAGTAGCCGGAAGGCCTCTCCGGAAGCGTGTTTGAAGGCGAGCAGACAATATAAGGAATTATTAGCATTTTGGATGATGAGGGAGGTTTTACGACAGAATGTGTCATTGTTGATTTCTTCCGGTATTCACATGAGCCAAGATGTGCTAGATAGGCGAATATGAATATTATTGAATGGTTAGCAAAGTAGAAAAGACATAATGCAAATTCATGGAGCTCACGGGCAGCGGTCATGGAAGCTTTAGCCGCATATTCAATGGGTCTTGCTTGCAGCACAAGGAACAAATCCCTCTTGATGCAGACTGAACAACGTGGATCCCACATGCGAACTAAATCTGATCTATTCGCTGTGCTGCCCCCTGGACTGTTTGACTGAACTTTCTTCAACGTTCACGTAGCCCGTGCCCGGGTTCCAACCGGTCTCAGCTGTCAGGATAGAGTCCTTATCACACAGCAGTACTCTGGATGCCTTCGGCGACGGTCTGTTGAGAGTAAGTTTCTTTCACCGCAGGTCGGCCGACTTGAAAACCCTGCATCGATAGCCCGCTCTTTAGCCGGCGTCTTTATCTGCGGAGGCAAGATCTCACTTTCTCGGATCTGGGGGAGTAGGGCCAGCTGCAAGCAAGATGCGACGTGCCTAGCGCATGCGATTGATCACATACGCCAATTGTATCTCTTCTTCAATGGTGATAGTTGACAGCGCATGCTGCTGCCGCCCTACGTGGCTGAGGCCAAGAAAGCTTGTTGCTTGCTCGAATCACCGTTGGAACAAAAGACGATTGGTTTCGTTCATAGGGTGTGAACGCGAACTCATTGAGACCGCGGGCTTCTTCAACCTGTGTGGGTTGCAATCACTTAGTTGAAACCAATCGCGAGAACGACCATGTCATTTTTGAGTTGAAGTCGGGGACCTCGGACTGGAACTGGCAATGGCATTGGACACTTCAGCCTTTGAACCAATGGCTTCAAAGTGTAATGGCGCTGCGATGAGGGGAATCTGCTTGTGTGTGAGTGTGAAAACAGCGATTTTTGCCCCGGTTTCCCAGAGCACCTCGGCCATCTCAAATCTTCATAGTCATCGCGGGTGTGCATAGAAGCCAGGAACTCTGTCATGACGGGGCAAGTTGACTAGCAGCCCCGAAATTGCGTCGGACAGGGGTTTTACAGTGACTGTAGCGCCTAGTCATGATCGACACGCTTCCGGGATTACGATTGCAGAGTTTCCTATGGAGTACCAGCTATTCGGCGAAAGTTAGCCAAAAATTGCAACCAACTGACAAATCACTTGTTTAGTTCAATCTCGGTATCGCTTTCACGGTCTAAAAACTCAACTCTCGTACGCATAAAGAGCCGTTAGGGGAAGGCCAGTGAGGGGGAATCTCCGCAGATGTGAAGGCCGTAGTTTAACCTACTCGAGTTTAAATACAAAGCCCCTGTCTCGGACGTGTGTCCGTGCACTCCGCGCTTTCCACGGAGACCACGGAGCTGAAAAACAAAAAGGCTCGCGAGGGACCGGCAAAACGGACACAGCACCGGGCCATACGTAATTCAGAACACGCGCAGAAGCCAAGTACAGTGTGCGAGAGGAGGAGACCGTCCGTCCGACCCTGTCGGTTTCTCTCGGCTACGCTACCACCATGGAGCCGGAGCACACGCCAAAGACCAGTGTTATTCCGAGAGCGGTAAGTTCCGCCTAACGGGATCGCCGCCCAACGCCGCCTACAAGCTGATACGGCGATACTAACACGCAATGATTGCTAACCACCAAAATGTTGTCGTCGTTGATAGTGCCATAATTGCCGGATCCGCAAGGTAAACAGAGACATTCTATTCATCACTTTGCCCATCTTCGGACTTGCAGCCCGCGGGACGCGCTCATCGAACGAACCCCCTTTTCCTCGCTTATCCCTTTCGAATGATTGCTGCGTCTAAACTCCGTTCAAGCTGACACTACGCAGACGCGATGCAATCGAGAAGTCCCTTGCTCAAACTGCGTGACGTCCAAGATTCCGTGTCGTCCGGCTGGAAGGCAACCAAGCCAGCGAGCTTCCGCCGACAGACCTGCTGAGAGGTGACCGGAGATATGCTCGCGGAAATACGGTTCAAATGCTGACGCGATGATAGTCACCCTAGCATTCAGCAACTTCACGAACGGTTGAGAGCCGTCGAAGACGCCCTCCGAAACCAGACAGAAAATCACGCAAACAGACACACCCCAAATTCTACGCCAAATACGACACCTAATGTCGAAGATGACTCCTCAACGCATCATTGTCTGTGGGAAGACCAACCCGTGTCTTTCGAAGGCGACTCATCTTTCAGGCAACAAACGTACTTGGCGAGCCAAATAGAGGAGTTGAAAGTCGAAGCCGCTCAGTCACCGATTGTAGTCGACGAGCTGGAGACGTTACGAGGAATTTGCCAGAGCCATGAGCGAACTGAGCCGAAACAGATGCGAAGACTACCCCATGTGGGAAAAGGCTCGCAGCTGCAACTTCCACCTTCGGATTTGGTGATTCGGTTGCTCCGAACTGTTAGTGGTAAGCCGCCATGTCTTCCGTTCTCAACCTTGTCATCATTCACGGTTATGAGCAGAGACTGATCTGTGCATGACTCAGAACAATCAATACTATTTCTCTTCTACGCAGTTGAGAACCGAGTGCAAGTCGAAGACCTATGTCGCAGAGTCTACTTCTCCGTGGACCCCGTGACCATCGGCGAAGTCACGCTCCTAAACGGCTTCTTGTCAGTTCTCTTGCGCGATATCGATTTCGAAAAACACCCAGAATTCGACCCCCAAGAAACAAGCCATGTGTATAACATGTGTCATGCAAACTTCAAGTCGGGCATCGAGACCTACGAGGTTATGGCGGTACCCACATTTGAACACACTCTAATACTTTCCATAGCGGTACGTCGAGTTTGATGGTTGCAAATGGAACTTGATGGACTGTTGCGGCTAACAAACCTTTTGTAGTCATTACGAGCGCAGCAAGACGGAAACCTGGCATTGCAATGGACAGTAATGTCAGCAGCTGCGAGACACTGTCTGGCCCTGGGCTACAACCGGAAAGCAAGATTAGCGACGCTGTCAAGAGAAGAGGCCCGCAGAGCGCGACGCCTTTTCTGGCACGTTTATTTCGCAGACCGCGGCCTGACTCTGACCCAAGGCAAAGCCGCAATTATCCAGGACTTTGATATTGACGCGGAGCCTTTCGAGATCTCAAATAAGCCAGAGCGACGTCCATGGGACACTTCATTTTCTGCATTTATCGAATTCGGACGGATACAATCCAAGATTTACGAGCACCTGTATTCCCCGGCGGCTTCCAGGACGAGCGATGAGGAACGCGGTGCTTCAGTTGCGCATTTGACAAAGCGGCTGTCGGCGTGGTACGACTCGTGGCGAATTGTGGACTACACGCATGCTTATCGCAAAGAGCTATTTCAATTCACCTTTGAGGGACTCGATGTGGTCTACTATTCCATCCTAACACTAGTTCACCGCGGAGCCAGCTCATCGAACTCCGCGAGCTCCATAACCGAGGAGTGCTTCGACGCGGCAAGAAAGGGGCTCACGGCCCATGCGACCGCCTTTCCCCGGTCCGCGTCTGGCGGTTACGCCGCGTTGTTCAGCTATGCAGTCTGGTAAGTATACTCTATTTCTCCTCCAAGCTTCTAGTATTGTATGATTCTGGCTAACTCCAATTTCGCCAGGACACATCTCTACTCCTCCTTTACTCCCTACATAATCACCTTCCTCCACTGCATCAGACACTCCGACGTCGAAGACCTCAACCTTCTCCGAAGCACTCTGGAAATCAGCGAGCGTCTCAGCGGGTTGGTCGAGTCATGCAAGCGGCAGTATGAGCTGTGCAGGTCTCTGTACCGCATCGCGGAGGCATACATCAAGTCGAAGAAGGGCATCGCCTTCGTGGACGGGGCGCTCGAGAACACGATCCACCTGCCGCTGCAGCAGCCTGCCATGGAGAATTGGCCAACCTTTGACTCGCAGTTGGAGCCGAACGCTTTCCCGGACCTACACGTGGACGAGTGGAATAGTACGTACATGGGGCAAATGTCGTTCACCTTGGACAATCAACTGGGCAAGGGTAATGCGTAGTCTAGGCGAGAGTTTATGAACCTGCGGCTCAATTCCTTTGGCAGCAAATATTACACGATACCAAAATTATACTCCAATCGCAAGCTTATCGTGGCTGCAAACAGTGATCTTTTCCTGTTCTGTGGGTGTCGTTGAATTTCAACCGCATAATTATGCTAAACTTCGGAGACCTGTTACTTGCCAAGCTCACCAAAGCTGCATCGGTGTCCAACCTCTGGAAAGCAACTCATGGGTTACTAATTGAAATGCCATATTCCCACGGAGTCCGCGGCGTCAATGTGTAGGCGGACATTTAGGCCGCTGTAGTTGCGTTTTTACGGAATACATATCCCGCGTTTGAAGGAGATGTTTTTACGGAATCCAGATCCCGACTCTACACAGAGCTACGGGATTGTCGCCGATACGCCAAGAAGGAGACTACATAAGCGACCTAAACTACTGATCAAACGACACAAGAGACTAAAACAGCAACCTTCAGGTCCACGATCGACAAGTTGAGTCATGGAGCCCGGCTCATATTGGCGTCAGGACGTAAATGACGAACTGTATCAAACAAATCATAAACTCCGCAGCGTAGACGAAATAGACTTTGAATTTTCTCGTGAGTATGGCTTATTCGCGTTGACGATGCTGGGATACAACGTCACTAATAGCATTTTTAATGTCGTTCCGCCGATACCCTCCTAAAGCTGCCACATCTGCAGCATCAGGCTCATACGTGACAACCCCGTCCCCCGCATAAAGTATCGCCCGGGGCAGCAGCGGGTGGTCCTTATCCAGAACCGGCAGTTTCTGCGGGTTTCCAATGGCGTGGAAGAACATCTCGAAATACTCTGCGTACGTCAGGTTCTCATCGCCGACCAGAATCGATCTCCCAGACACAGCCTCACTGCTCTCAATCGCCCCAGCGATGGCTTCGGAGAGAGACTGCGTCGAAATAAAGTTGAGCCCCCCGGCGGGTGCAAAAGAAGGGATGGGTAGGTTTCCCTCCGCGTACTGTATATAGGCTTCGAACATTGGTGTCTTCATGCCAGGGGCCGTGCCAACGACTATCGGAGGATCCAAGCTGCAGGCACGGAAGTCGCGCGTGGCAAGTGCAGCGACCCCGTCGGCCGCTAGCTTGCGGGAGCGAACGTAGGGACTCGCATGTACCGCTTCGGGCACGATGTGAGAGTAGGCGCTCCCGATGTGCACAAACACCCTGACGCCTGCTTCCCGAGACAGGCGCGCGAACGCCGGGACAGCCTCGACATTCGCTTGCAGGTAGTGTTCGTCGGCCCCCTGGCCTTCCGGTACATGCCTGACGTCGCTCCCGGCCGCGAACACCACGGCTTCGAAAAGGGCAAGCTGTTCCGCAGTAATGTCACCGCGGAGGTAGTTTCCTTGGAGTAATGGGAGCTCAAGGAGCGCGGGAACTTCCGTAGGTGCTCGGCGGCCGCTAATGGTGACTTGGTGACCTTTGGAACGGAGGTGGAGGGCGGCGTGGCCGCCGATCATGCCGGTTCCTCCTACGACAAGGATCTTCATTTTTCTTACTCGGCAGATCGTGGATGAGCTCGTTGGTGATGTGGGATGAGGACGAGTGACGTGTAGTTGGTGCAGTAATGGTGGTCCACCAGCAAGAGTCGCGAGAATCCAAGTTGGCTTTTGGAGTCGATTTTAAAGTCTTTTCGCTTTTATCACAACTAGAACATCGGCGGACTTTCATATTTCTGATTTATAATAGATCATGGAGTTCATACAGCTGTGTTCTTGTAGTACAAGAGAGGACGAGGATTCGCCGCGGAATACACGGAATACGTGGCGAATCTGACGCTAACATCCTGCTGTTGGTCATCAAACCCCAATATCAACGGAACACCTCTTGTCGGAGAGGGGATCAAACTTCACATGTCCGCAAAACGAGTGCGGAGTTTGGGCGACGCTCCGGTCTTAGCAATTCTTCAATTTCATGACTATGGATAGCTTTCATTGCGTCTGAGTAACCGGGTTAAACGAACGTGATGATCAACTTAGAAGGCAGACTTCACCGGAAGTAGTCCGACTGACAAGTGGAAGTCAAGGTAACGATCTTATTCAAAGGGATTTCGCAGTTGAAAGAAGTCACGTATCCGGAATGCCGGCCTCGCAGCAGGCTCCAAAGACTGAGCTCCGGTCGGGAAAAGTGGGGATCCGGCTCCGTCCCGGGAAACTGCTTGACCGCCGAGAATCTGCGTCAAGTAAGTCATGCCTCCCTGCGTAGGTCATCACCTAGCCCCAATGGAAATTATAAGCCTATCTGTCTTGGGCTCCTCTATGCTTGCCCATACGGCTCTGCCTTGGCCTCCATTTGAGCTCACAGAGATGAACAGTCAAGGAATCGCCCTCGAGTCGTCCTCGTACGGCGGACTTTCCAGCAGTCGTTCACGGATCAATGCTGGAGTCTGTGTAGTCTCTCTCGCATTGAAACGAGACGTGTTGAGGGTTAAAACCCTCAGCTAAGCGAGCAAAAGGACAGACCGTCGAAACGAAGCACTTACACCAGATCAAACCCGCCAGTCGGCGAAGCAATGTGGCCTTTGTCCTTGTTATCTCGCTCCCAAATGGGAAAGAAACAGGAGTCATTGCAAAATCTTAAACTCGTCACATGATGTTTTTCGCCAGTATACTGCAGCGTATACGGCTCCGGGCCCCCAAGACCGCCGGCGGCCGCTTCAACCTGTGCCACGAGCTTTGAGATGGACACGTCCGCATATAACTGTCAGAACGGTTCCTGGTTGCGCGTGCAAGAAAACGTACGATATCGAGCCATCGTCACGGTCCGTGTTTGAAGGTATCTGCTAAAGCTTCATTGAAAGTCTGAGATGGGGAGCTTGAGGCTAAAAACTTATTTTGAGCGCAGCTGTAGATAGGTGATTAAAATAAGGCTTTCGGGACCTAGCGGAAAGTCGGGTTCTGGGGCTTTTCACAAGACACCTTCAGATATCCAGCAGAGCATACAGCTTGCGACGTGGAAGTTGGTGAAGGGAGTGGAAAAGGGTCTTGCGGATGGTGGTGATGACTCTCGAAGTACGACGGGCTGTGGATTGTATGCCGCAGATATCCCATTTACACGTTACGTTCTAGCGGCCCAGCTCTGATCACTGCAAATTCGCTGAAGCTGACTAAATGACGCTGAGACCTCTACGTCACATCAAGTCGGACCTTTCAACTGCTAGTGCATGCTCGATGAACTAGTGATTGGAACCAGAGCTCCGGGATCGATGTCGTAGTAAGCCGTTGGACAGCGGCTGCTCTACGTAGCCAATGCCTCGTCAGCTCGGAGACCGCCCGGGCTAATGCCCGGCGAGATGCGTAAAGTCGGGCATAGGATTCGGCCGGCAGATCAGTTTTGCTCTCGCCATTCGGCCCTTGCAAGGATGCAGGGAGCCGATCCAATCCGAACAGCAGCTGAGCGCGGATACCCGCAAAGGCAAGCACCCAGACCAGGATGGGGGAAGGATAAGCGCCAACAGCCACCACTCCCCGCGTTGGCAAAAGGCGGATATGCAGGAGACGTGTCGCCTTTTAGGCTAAATGCTATTGCCGGTCGTGATCGTGCTTGAAACATGGGGTTTGCGGCCACGCGGGGTAGTCGTATTCCTTTGGGGAGTTTTCGCTAAGCTGGGCGAACAAGCTCGCATGAGTACTATCCAATGAGCAGCCTGGAACCTTTTTAGCATGTAGGGCAAAATGGTTCACGTTGGGATGCCGATGCTTGTCACCGCAGCGTTGGGTCAGAGTCGCACCGAATATGACAGGGTCTTCACGAAAACGACCCATGAAAGCGTGAGATCTTCAGATGCTTCTGTGGTCTGGCGATATGCAGCTGAATCCTGCATGGACGTCGCATTTAAGTACGCGTCTTCCCCGTCAATACTCATGCTAAGCTTTTGGTCCACTTCTCTATCTTTTGTCGCGTCTTTGACCTCGACTGGGACTCCCCAACTTCCAATTACAGCTTTAATCCAACCACCGTCAGGCTCGCCTGTCGAAGACTGACAATATGGGCGGCCATTCTTCGGGCAACGCTGCCTACGATGCGGCTCTGCAAAGGAGACAAGCGCTGATGGGCGCCAGTGGGGCCAGAGCGCTCGTGAAAAACTGGAAAGTCGCTCGCATTGCAGCCTTCGCCTGCATTGGAGGTGTTCTCTACGGCTACAATCAGGGCATGTTCTCTGGTATTCTAGCAATGCCATCATTCGATAAGCGTGAGTCAATTGACCCAACGACACGGAGGTCTGGAGCTGACAATTGTGGTGCTTGGTAGACATGGGAGGGTACACGAGAAACCCTACCCAGAAGGGATGGCTGACATCGATTCTTGAGCTTGGAGCTTGGGTTGGCGCGGTGCTGTCGGGATTCATTGCCGAAGTTTGCTCACGAAAATACGGCGTTCTTATTGCAACCGGAGTCTTCATCCTCGGTGTCATCGTTCAGATAACATCCATCTCGGGAGGTCACGAATCCATTCTTGGAGGTCGTTTCATCACGTACGTGTTCCACTGCAGAAACGTAAATGACTATCAATACTGACTTGACAAAGTGGAATGGGCGTGGGCAGCTTGTCTATGATCGTGCCCCTGTACAATTCGGAGTGCGCACCGCCAGAGGTTCGAGGTGCCCTCGTAGCCCTTCAACAACTGGCAATCACCTTTGGCATAATGATATCCTTCTGGATCGAGTAAGTGTCCCAAAGGGTCTTCCTAACATGTGTACTGACGGGTATCTAGTTACGGTTGTAACTACATTGGCGGCACGACAGTAGAGACGCAATCCGATGCAGCTTGGCTAGTGCCTATCTGCCTGCAACTAGGCCCGGCCGCCATTCTTTTGGTAGGCATGATTTGGATGCCATTCTCCCCTCGTTGGCTCATTCACCACGGCCGCGAGGAAGAAGCACGACGGATTCTCGCCAACCTCCGAGATCTTCCCGAGAATCATGAACTCATTGAGCTCGAGTTCCTTGAGATCAAGGCTCAGTCTCTGTTTGAGAAGCGCAGTGTTGCGGAGCAGTTTCCACACCTACAGCAGCAGACAGCGTGGAATACCTTCAAGCTTCAATTTGTCGCCATGAAAGCTCTGTTTACGACAAAGGCCATGTTCAAACGTGTCATTGTTGCCACGGTCACCATGTTCTTCCAACAATGGACTGGAATCAACGCTGTGAGTATTCACTTTTCGAGAATGAGTGAGGACGGCTGGCGCTGAGGATAACTACAGGTACTTTACTATGCTCCACAGATCTTCAGCCAGCTAGGCCTAAGCCAAAACACCACAAGTCTGCTTGCCACCGGCGTAGTAGGTGTGGTGATGGTGAGTCTTCACTACCCGCTTGCTGCTTTGATAGCCCTAAACCCCTGACACCTAAGCCTAGTTTATCGCTACCATCCCGGCCGTCTTATGGATTGACAGGGTAGGCCGAAAGCCAGTTCTCAGCATTGGAGCAATTGGCATGGGTACCTGCCACATCATCATTGCCGTCATCTTGGCCAAGAACATTGACAACTTCCACGAGCAGCCTGCGGCTGGCTGGGCTGCCGTCTGCATGGTTTGGCTTTTCGTTGTTCATTTTGGATGTAGGTCCCCGGTATCTGACCTGTGTATGTGAGAGTAGACTGACATCCAGACAGATTCATGGGGCCCTTGCGCTTGGATCATCATCGCTGAAGTTTGGCCCCTGAGCACTCGGCCATATGGAGTGTCGATTGGAGCCTCCAGCAACTGGATGTGAGTAGAATGATATCATTCAGTCTTGATTAGGCTAATCATTTCCCTTTAGGAACAACTTTATCGTGGGCCAAGTTACTCCCGATATGCTCGTTGGCATCACGTACGGCACATACATCCTGTTCGGGCTACTGACCTACCTGGGAGCTGCCTTCATTTGGTTCTTTGTCCCAGAGACGAAGCGACTATCACTCGAAGAGATGGTTCGTCTTTCTTCGATTGCACTCATAAGATGAATCACCGGCTGACACTTTCTCAGGACCTTGTATTCGGCTCCGAGGGCACCGCTCAAGCCGACTTCGAGCGTATGGAGGAGATCAACACCGAGATTGGCCTCACTGCTGTGCTGAACCGTGGATCTCCGGCCGGCGGATTCTCGCATTCCGGCGACTTGGAGAAGGAGAAGCTGGATAGTGCAGCAGTCGAAAGCCGTTAAATTTCGAATCTGCGACTCCTTCAAACTTCTGCGTCTATCGGGAAGGCATTGGCGCATCGCATTACCAAATTGAGTCCGAGTGAGAGGCACGCCATATTTATAAGTAATAATGATAGAATCAGGCAGCAGACCATAGGCAGCAGGACGCCAAGATCGATCTAATGTTGCATGTGTAACGCTGCGTTACCCCGCTTCTCAACATATCGTGCTGACCACTCTTTGTCGCAATGCCGCAATCCGCACCCCGAATTTTCGTCATGGAATATCATGGAATCTTTCGGTAGAATATATGGCGCGGAACCCGAATGGAAAGCAATCTGTTTCATCGACGCAAAGACGCCACAAGCCGTATGTCAAGTTAATTTCCAACTAGTGGTACTCGACGGAGTCTTCGATGCGCTTCGCAGTTTCTAGACAACAGGTCGTGTATTCACATAAAAAGCCGCTTTTGTCACAATAGATGCCAAAAGTTTTATGTGCTTCATGACATACGGGGGAAAAGTGCCACATTGTGTATTTCTATGACTTTCTGCGGAGGTTCACAGTGATCATTCTGAACTTGGGCTTTCGAAGGCGGAAAAGCCAGCCCCATTGTCTGCCTAGAATATCTCACACTGTTCTCATGCATAGTCCTAACTAGCGTGCGCATATTCACATTCATGCCTGGACTAGTTTTCGCATTTGGCATCTGATTGGGCATATCGCAATCGCTTTGCAGGTTCTGCTTCTGTGCTGTCGCACAGTCTCACGTCTACAAAGCCAAGATCTCAACAGCATTAGGGCTGACATGGAGCAGGCCATCTTAATAGCCCCAAAACAAGAAGGGGGCTGAAGAGGATGCACGGTCACAGCTCGTGGCTGCATGATAAAGTGTGTTATGCAGATTTAAAGCGAAAGAACCTGCCCTTCATCTTTTCCCTGGGTTCTGTCTAGCTCCACATTGACATTATCAGCCCGGCCGCACAAAAGTCACCGCTATTCGAAAAGCCCAATATGGCACCCAATTCTGACTTGTGCGAATCGTCCAAGCTTGAAGATGACCTCTCCTTCTCTGTCATCGACCGTATAACCGACACCATTCGGGCTGAGAAGGAGGCCATGATCAGCCAAGAGGATCGCGATGCCATCGTTCAAGACCTCTACGAAGGCCCCAAGAAGTGCCAATGCTGCATCAACTGGATGACCGAATGCCCTCATGGGGTGGATCTGGCCGCTCTCGAGAAAGATGAAAGTGACGACGACGAGTCCAACCCGATCATCGTGAGACGCCGCGTCACTCCCGGAAAGGCAGGCAGTCTCGTCACGATCCATTCTATCGACATACGCCACGCAGCGACTCGCAAAGTCCTCATTGATGTCTTCCAGCCTTACGACGGCATCGTTCACTATCTCAAATACCTTGCTTTCCTGGCGCCTTTTCATCAGTTCTTCTGGCGCTGGGAGGCATTCGAGAAGGCTATTGCCGATGAGGAGGACGAACAGGTCAAGAAGATCTTGATCATTCTGAGATCCATCGTCAAACGCGAGCTCGCAGGGGCCTTTGCGGTCAGCAAGGAGCTCATCAGCCACGGCATGGTTACGTACGACTACCTCTGGACTCTCTTCCCTCCAGGCGAGCTTGTCTACTCGGATTGGCGCGTCGACCGTGACCGTTTGTTTGTTGTTCAAGGACATGGAACCAACCGCATGGACCCGAACAAACTCGAACTCTGGCTCAACTACGTCAATTACAACAGCGACGATTTTGGAGTAGCCGTCCAGAGCGAGTCCATTCCCCGCTTCAGAGGCACACGACCCATCAACGAGCTGGGTCTTTACCCTGCAAAGTATCACGATGACTTCGATGGTGTACAGAAGCGTCTGATTGAAAGGGGCCGCAGATTCGCCAGTCTTGCTGGGAAGCACTACAAGGCCTATCGCCCTGATCGATTTGATGACTCGGGTGCAGAAATTCGAGTCATGATTGATACGGACTACGATAGATGTCCTGGTGGGAGCTGCGCTGCGTTTGGAAATCGGGACGACAACTCAGTCTTCCTCCAACGGACACAGCTGATAGTACAGGGGCCTATTGATGCACCGCCAGCAAAGGGCCATGTACCTCTTCGGCGCGAGCGCAGCGGAGATGAGAATGACTCTTTCTACAGTGGTGAAGAACATGTTCCACCTCCTCGAAGGCGTCCCGCCCCCTTCACACCACTCTTTCCAACGCCTCCGTTCGACCCACGTGCAACCGCTGGTTTCCAACACAGGCCACCTTCGTTTTCACCGACGTCATCATCATCTTCAGATCCACTATTCCCACCACGACCAGATATAACAGAGGATGACTCAGACGCGAGTCGCCCTCCTCCTTTAGGTCGCTGTAAGCTTCGCCGGTTCTGTCGTCTATGCATTGTTACTAACATATAACCTAGTTGAAATAGAAAGTTTCAGGATCAACAGGGCTCGAAATCGACTCACTGACTTCCGACTGTCACTGTGCGTTCCTCGTGTACTGGGATTCAATCTCAAGGAGAAAACATGGGGTAAGTCCAAGCCAGATTCGATCTCATATAACCAGCCAGCTTATTCGAGTGAATGCAGAAAACTTTGAAGTTGACCGGATCCATGACATCGAGTGGAACACGAAGCCATTCGAGAGCCTGGTACTTCCTGATGGGTATAAGGAGCTAATCCTTGCATTTGTGGAGAGCCAAGTCAAAGACAACGATAACTTTGACGATGTCATCAACGGCAAAGGTATACTAAAATTCCTTCGCGTGTTTCTATATGCTAATTTTGCTAGGCGGTGGCCTCGTTGCTTTGCTTGCTGGTGCTCCTGGAGTTGGCAAAACTCTTACTGCTGAATCAGGTATGGTTTCTGAGCCTCTATCAACCGCAATATCTTACTAAGTAACATGTCACAGTCGCGGAAAAGATAAAGGCTCCACTCTTCAAGATGGAACTGGGCGAATACAATGAGGACGATCCTGATCATTACGATACGCCGCGCCACCCGGCTCGTCGGCCTGGTGGGAGAAGTGTAGCTGTTGGGGTCCAGCACAGAAGAGGGGACATCGCCGGAGCATTCGAGCTTGCTGCGAGATGGGGTGCTGTCCTCCTTATTGACGAGTGCGACGCTTACCTGGAGCAGCGCAGTGACAGCTCGTCTCAGCGAAACAGTTTGGTCGCTCGTAAGTTGACCGGGCCAGACACCCGTAACTAGAAGATTTTGTCAGATTTCTGACATACTATGAATAGGATTCTTGAGAGAGCTGGAGTACTACCCCTCGCTCCTATTCCTTACGACCAATCGCGAGAAGTCCTTGGACCCGGCTGTCCATTCTCGTGTCCATCTGACAATCAACTATCCAGCTCTTGATGAGCCGTCCAGGCAGAAGGTCTGGATGACCTTCCTCGAGAAGTCTGGGTCTAAGCTTTCTGACGAGAAGCTAATGGCTCTCTCTTACATTGAAATTGATGGTCGGAAGATCCGCAACATTGTCAAGACCGCCGGTATTGTGGCAAGAAGGGATAGCCGTTCTATTAGATTTGATGACCTCAAGAAGGTCATGAAGATTACGGAAGGCATCGAGCTTAAGGAACCTGGCCATTGAACGGCTTTGACCACCGGCCATTTGGCCCGTTTCCTTATCGTTGGTTTTCTTGTGTCCTGGAGTTCTGGCTACAGAAATTCCGCATCAAGACTCAAGGTTTGATGGATGATAAATCGAGGTCTGATGGCAATATACAATGGAGAGAATATTTGCATACGGGAGAATGTCCAACAAAGTATGTACAGATAAAAGAATACAGAGGCTTCAAGACCCCCAACCGCAGCCTCCCGAAAGAAACAGACTTTCATAAAGTGATAGCCATCTAGACTCAACTAAACAAACAGCTTTGTCCACTCTAAGCGAAATGGGCATCGATGGTCTTCTTCATATCCTGAGCAATCAACTTGTGGCCTGCCGTGGTGGGCTGAATGAAGTTCATCCAGAAGTATTGGTTCGCATTGCCCTTGACCATACAGTCGTCCCACTGCGCGGTCTCATCACCGTCACAAAACAGGTTCAAGGGCTTGGGGAAGCCATAGGCCTTCGGGTTGTTCAGGATCTGCACCATGTAGCTGAAGACGTCGTAGTAGATGACCTTCTTCCCGAACTGGCCCAGGCTCTTCTGAATGGCGGCGTTGGCCGAGGTGATGACTTGGCCCCAGGTCTTGACGCAGTCGGCGTTGGTACCGCAGAGGTACTTTGGTGTAACCGGCGCAAGATGCTTGGGGTAGATGTTGGCGACCATGACGTACGGCGCGCCCTTGTCGAGTAGGCCCTTAACTGAAGCTGTGATCTTCGCGGCGGCGTCGGTTGCGAATTGCACGTTCTTGGCGTCGCCAAGCCAGAAGGCGTCTGTGTGCATGCTGAGATCGTTTTCTCCGAACCACAAGAACTGCAGAGAGGAAGCAATGCCCTTTGAACCGGTTCCAGTGTAGTTCGAAATTTGACCGAGCATGTCTGTTGCCCCGGCGGGCGACTTGGTGTAGGCGTTGTCGAAGGTCGCGCCAAAAGAGCCACCACCGCAGCAGCCGCCAAATGCATAGTCGGTCATAGGAACCTTGAGGAGATCCGCGAGATAGGAGACGGCGACCGGGCCGTTGGTCCAAGTACCGAAGCCATAGACGTTGGCTGGGTCGCCAGTGATACCGTGAGCGAAGCTACCGTTTCCATTATCGGAAAGCTCATCACCGTATGCGACGAGGTTGTTGAAAGGGTAAGCGGCACGAGGGGCCTTGATCGATCGCGCTGCGACGAAGGAGAGAAGGAAAAACGTGAAGCTAGTCTTGAACAGCATTTTGAAGCAAAGTTGAAAAGAATGTGGTGAGTTGGAAAGAGAACGAAAGAGAAGTTGAGGAGCTGGGAAGGCTTGGTCGAGGAACATTATATCTGTTGTCTTGGCGGCAGGCTTTGGGTTTATATCAGCCACGGTCTGCGCATGAATCTTTCCTAAAATCCAGTGTTGCGTTGTTAATCCTCCGGGATCACTCAATTTCCCTGCTCATTTCTTGCACCAAGGAGTTGGATTCGTGGCGTCGCTGGGGCGCGATGAGGGCGTCGCACCAACGCCACGGAGTGCGCTATCTTGCCATGCGGACAGATGAAACATTGACTGGTAGCTACGCTGGTGTATCAGAGCTGAAATGAGCTGCAGTGCTTTCTTTTGCGATTTCAAGACTAATTTGGGCGCCTGAAATGGCCATGGATGCAAGCACGCGAAATCTCGGACGGTGTTGTCGCTCACAACAAACAGCTGCACCGAATTGAGAGGTATTGGCAGGAAGGATGATGTGTCCCAGATACATCCAGACACAAGAAGGGAGGCGCAGATGAATCATTCTTGACAGCAATGGGTCAATTAAAGCATGACAATTGGGAATGGGCGCATGAAAGAGTGAATGAGTCAATGTTTTCGTAAGTGTAACCCTCTTGTTACTGTTTGCGACAAATCGTCAGCATCTCCACAGCAGCTTGGAAACAAACAGCTCAGGAAACAGGCCGACTGGCGCAATGGTAGCGCGTCAGACTTCTACTGAAATCAGTGATCTGAAGGCTGCGGGTTCGAGACCCGCGTTGGTCAATTGGGATCTTGAGTTGCAAGTGCCCGAGTATCATTTTTTCCTTGTTTTTGTGTGTGAAGATTTTTCACTTTGTGCGGGGCCCGGTGGGCCGGCCGATCGGTGCGGAGACGCGGAGCGGGGACAGTGGGGTATGTCCTTCGGGGTGACCCGGCCTTCGCTTTCGATCTCTGGGCCCGGAGAGGTCATGTCTTCCACGACGGCTTCCTCTTCTCGGTGAAGGCTGCAATGCCCTCTCTCGAATCAGCGGCTCTGGCATGCAAGGCCATGACTCTCCCCGCCCAGCTCGCCGCATCCTCGTACCCGTCACCACCCTTCCCGTCGTGTGCCTTGCCGTTGATGCCGAGCTGGGTCCAGAACGCCCATTTTCCAAGAGCCATCGGCTGCCCTGCCGAGCCCGCCAATCGCTCCACCACCTCCGCGACACGCCCCTCGAACGCTGCAGCGGCCGTGTCAGTTGACTCTGCGTGCTCAGGCTCCGCGACCACGTCCACGGCATCCCGCATCACGTCGGCAGTGACCGCCTCAGCCGTCAAAAGCATGCGGTAGGTCTGCGCCGGTGGGATGCGGCGCGACACGGCCGTCGCAGGGCTCGTGCACGGCAGCCCGATGGTTGCGCCGGGCAGTTGAAACCTGGTCGTGGACAGGGCGATTGAATAGTCCGTGGAGAGGGCGAGCTGGAGTCCCGCTGCGGTCGCCAAGCCTTGGATCGGGCAGACAACCGGCGCAGGGCTGTGCCGGATGAGAGACATGACTTCGGCGCAGAGGGCGAAGGTGCGCTTTACCTCGGCGTGGGAGAGCGATGCGAGCTGCTTGAGGTCGTGGCCGGAGGAGAAGACCGGGCCTGAGCTGCGCAGCACGAGGACGTTGGGCAAGGCTGCGCGTTCTTCTGCCCAGGCGTTGGCGTCGACGAGCCAGCTGTGTTCTGAAGTTTCTTTTGAGTCCGGGGCTGCGCGTTCGCTGACTCTTTCCAGCTCGTGGACGATACCTGGCTTGAATGGGGGCAAGGTCATGAGACGCCCTGATTTTGGTGAAGTTAGGTTCGTCAGTAGCTGCGATCGGAGGTCCTCAAGGACCTCGAGGCTCAGGGCATTGCGCCGGGCCGGGTTGTTAAGATGGATGTATGCAGCTCTCGCTGGGAGCTTTGGAAAACGCATATTATCGACTGCTCTGTCGTCGAGATTGAGATGCTCGGCAGAGGTCATTGATGGCGAGGGATCCCCCTGGAATGAGTGAGCGTGGCGGTTGTCTGATTACCCCGCAACGGCACGGGACCTAGGGATCTGGCGGCCGAGAGAGCGCAATACCTGATCTCGTTTGGAGAGGCGACATTATTGTTCCGGGACCCGTCGCCGTTACAACAAGCAGAGGTTCACTGTGACGCTCAAACACGGATAAAATAGAGGAGATTGAGAAACGCGGCTGCATGTGCTGCATGTTCGCGCTGATTTGGCTCAGTGTCGTTAGGCCCATCCAATGTCTCAAGGTCTGCTCAGTGAGGGGCATGCTAAGGGACTGAGCTCACGAAGCTTCAGCACGCTTTTGCCACAGCATCCCCCAACGTTTGTAGCCACAGATCTTGATTGGTTTACTTGCAACTGTAACTTTCAATCGACTACATCGTTAGTATGCTTAACTGAAAATTCCATGAGCTCTGTGAATAAAACCAAGTTTGAATAATCGTTTCGCGCTCAATTAAGCAATTGTTGTGTTGCAATCGTTTGTCATATGCTCGTGGGGCTGGCGATGTCGGGCACTAATAAATGGCCAATTGTACGCTCAAGTTCAGCATTGCTCGACCGCCATGGATGACCTCACTAAACATCCCCATCTGCCTAGATACTCATCACTTTCAAATACTGCGTCTCTGAGATTGAATTCAATACTGTTATGCTGATTATTAAGGACCTTCTAGGTCAGTTTCGTTGCATTTTCTGTTGAGGGTATGCGTAAGACACGGATTTTTCAGAACTATACGTGAATGGGAAGTGTCTGAAAACAATGAAAAAGGTTCCTAATAGGCCTGTTGAGAGCAATTTGAGAAACGCGTCGTTATTCTCCTAGTGCATTAATGCTTCGGTTTCCATACGTGCGAGGCAAATTAGCTAAATTGGTCCACGAACTAAAGCCGAGGGTTGTACGATCATCAATGCTTGTAAAATCTCTTAATCCCCCTTCCAGCTAAGTGCCAAACCAACTTTGACTGCAGATAGGCTGCTTTACTCTGATTTTGACTGGGGATAAACAGCAAACTCGTTTTTCAATTAAAATATGTCCGTCTCTGACTGGCAAACTCCATAGGTATACATCCGCCAGCCTCCAGTTCACAGAATAAAGCAAACCATACATTGTACGATACTCGTACGCCAACCACTTGACTTAAAACATTACTCGTGACGACACTTGGCTGGCTTTTGAGCAATATAAGGCAGAGTGTTGATTTGGTTTCATCATGTCTGAAGGCACTGAACAGAAGATCCATGTTCCCCTACCAAACCAGCCCGAGTCCTGTTCAAAAAGCTACCACGGGAGATGCCGTTTTGGCTCACAAGTACTACCTACTCGAGATGTTCCATGTTCGTAAAGACTCCACTGTGTCGGGGCTTTCTCAATGCTTCCAAACCATTCCGGCGAAGGATGCCTTGACGTCCTTTGGACCCCTAGTTCACGACTCATTCCCCTTCTCGCCGAGTTGGGGAGATTCGATCTCAGAGGAACTGCCCAAGGCGACCGGATCTTTGCTGATGAGATGTTTTAGAAAAGGAAACATGAAATGACCATATTCTGAGATCTAAAGGAATACTCCGTGCAAGCTTTCGGTGATCCCCTCTTGCTTCTGTCGCCTGTACATGGAATTATTCGTAGGGATTAGACGCTCTCGAAACCAGATCAGACCAAGGGATTAAGGGTTTCCACTTCTCGTGGAGACTTTCCTGATTGATCAAGGACGAGGGGTGTACCACGACGACGGGCGGGACGCTTGGACTGGCCAAGGGCGACTCGTACGACGCTTAATACGACGCAAAACTCGACCTGGACCACGTCGATTCCGCCTTATCGTACGATCCGCCACGTTGCCTCTCAGAAGTGTTCGGATCGACCAGATCTCGCTGAGGATACATGTTGCTATCCACGTTGACGGCTTACCCTTGATTCAATTCGAAACATCCATCATAGGGGGTTCGATCTAGTCGGCACAATTATAGCAATGAGGGGTGGTTCTACCGACTTGTTGGGTGTTTCGACATCCAGCTCACTTTTGAAAGCCTGGACATCTCAAAAGGTCCGTTGGCCGAGATTCACAGTTTCTGCCCTTGGGAGACCCGGGACCTGGCAAAATTACGATTATACTCGCGATAGCAACCAGACGCATTTTTTGATGACCTGTTTTATGAGATTTCACGATGCAAATATGCTTGAATTTCAAAAACATTATAGTCTCATTCCGATTATCTTGTCGAAGAATCCAGGCGTGATGAAATGTCAGAGTAATCACTGCAACCCCTTGGAGTCCCCCACTTCGAAGAAGACAATGAGATAGTCACATCATTTACAGATTATTGAAGGCTATGTGTATTTTGTCACAGGCTCTTCACCTGATGGCCTCTCTAGCTTAATGCTGATGCTTTTGTTTTGCTTCGTGTTCTGCGACTTGGCAATGCTATGTACTTTTTGATCCCGCCTGCGGCAGATCTTCCGTTACCAACCTTTCTGTCTACAGAGACCTCTCGTTTGTATCCACCCAGTTGGCCTGCTCACAATGTGTCGGATTCTGGGGTTTTCGCGTAGTAACAAGCCCCTCAACTGTCTTTCAGCTCTGGCGTCAAGTCTGGCATGGGTGGAGCCTCAACGTTTGGTGTCTCCTTCGCGATTTTCTTCGGACTTGTGTTTGTCCATTGAATTAGAAATGCCGTGATGAGAACTTGGTTGAGGTTAGAAATTTTGAGTTTTGGAAGGCTCAGACTCTGTGACGTTTCAACCTACTGTCGGTGTTGCAACATGCCAGACACAGCCATACCACTTCACCGCCAAGCGCGACCAGCACCGATAGGTTCCTGCAACATCGGTGAGTAGTTTGCGAGAGGTATATACGAGAGTAGTCTCACGTCAAGCTGACGGTCAAAGTGAGCAGAGCGCCAAGAAAGGTGCGGAGGGCTAGTCTGCGAAGCCGGACGTTCGGTGGAGTACGGGGATGCCTGTGGTTTGAGCCCATCGTCCATGGCCTCAATATTGATGCTTGGATAGAATGCAACTCTGATTGCGTAAGCTTCAGAAGAATTGAATCGGGGGTCTGCCGGGCAGCAACTTACTGAGTAATGGGATCAAGAAGAGGGAGGTGAGGTAAATCTGCGGGGCGCACATAAGCTTGGTGTTGGGCGGGGTCAAGGGCAGAAAAGCTTCATACGTTGACGAGAGCATCAAAAACAATAATGGGTATCAAGATTGCTCGCTCGAGGCCGATGACGCACATGTCGCTTGTTGAATCATAATATGACGCGCGGCTGGACAGAGTGTTAGTACCGAACGTGGATTTGTTTTGGAGCTTTGATCCCGGTACTTACAAGTGAAAATTGAACATCGTAATGAAGCCGTATGTACCTGTTCGGCGAGTCTGTTAGATGATTAAGGTCCTGGCAGTTCAAGAGTCAAAAGCATACCTAGCATGAGAAGAGTGTTGCATGTGTATAGCTTAGATCTGTGGCGTGCCTTGATCGCTCCCCGGATGATATGCTGAATGAGAGTGAGCAAGTGGCAAAGCCGTGGTGGAATGAGTCGACAACATACCGCTTTCTCAACAGTAAAAAGATAAACAAGCTAGCGACTCGATTGTCAACATGTTGATATACTCGCCTTGGATTAAATCACTCACTGCCTGAATAGTTATTAGTTGACACTTCATAAGGGGTAACAAATCGACTCACTTTTGTTCCCACGTAAGCGCCTAGACAGAGCGTTCCAGCCATGGAACAACCCATAGCGCTCATACTAATTCCCGCTTCAAAGACAATCTGAACTGTCCAGGATGCAAACACAAAGAGGAATGCGGATAGGTAAATTAGAAGAATTACTGCAGTATTGTCAGCTTCCATGAACCTGGCCCTTTTTGTTCCGTCCAACTCACATTGTCGTGCCCATGGCAGAGGGCGCCAATACTTGACGGCGAACCATTCTTGACCTGCACCCAACACATCAGATCCCAATCCTGTTGCCGACATAGGGGTACCGCTTACGCAACAGGTTTCCGAGAAAGGCCGTTAAGATTGTCGTGATAATCAGGCTGAGAACCTGCTCAAATTGAGCCTTCGTCGATTGCGTGTCCGCCGTACTACCATGTGCCGTAGCAGACGTTGGCAGCATCATATCTCAGAATATTCTCGGTGGGATCGGTTTCCAGGTCCACCAACATAGAAGTCGCCCCAATTGTAGACTTCTGTCGAATCGGCTCCGGAGCTGGGTGATCAGTGGTCTGTCATGCTGATGAGAAGCAAACTCCTTTTCGACTGAAGAGTATCAGCCCAGACGGACGGTATATGTAAGTGCATCTCGGCATGAGGAGCCGATAGAGGACCAGAAGCTTTCCATCCACCAGCTCTGCCCTGTGTGTCCCTCGGGGCCGCCCACAAGCCTATGCTAGACCACCAACCCTCTTGATATAAGCTTTTGCGCTAGGTCGCCCTACGACGCCCGTAACGACTCGGGATCCCGTTTTGTCTGCCTAGGAGGTGCCGAAAACGGCTCGTCTGGTTGAGAGTTCGGATGGGCACTCCACATTGGGCAGATCTCGGTATCATCGTCCGGCCGGCACATTATCAGACGAGGCGTTATTGGCATTTTGACAGCTAGAATCATAGGGTCAAACCGCAGGAGTCGTTTTGCCGGCAGGCAGAGTATTGCATTGCCGTAGCTTGCGAGCTACCAATAAGAATTGGGCCGATGGGTGCGCAAGCTTCATAAGACATGCAGTATAGGTTGATGCTAATTATGCCAGCCATTTTCCACGGAGGCGGATCATTCTCGGTGAAGACGGAGGTGTTGGCAACATTTCTGCCCTGTATCAATTCTACAGCTGCTGATAATGAATCATTAAGCTCAACACGTGTGAGGTGTTACAAATGACTCTGGAGTCGGAACACCAAGACTCCTCCTCGTGTGGTAGCCATTCTGTTTCGCCAATGCCCTCATGATGGCGGGAGTCCGCGTATCGACGCGATGATCGCGCTCTGATTTCCAGCGAGCTTTTGAGCGAATGCTTGCACACCCTTAAGCTCGTGCGCACGTCTCCTGAACTTTCCAGCCTTTCGGGAATCTCCAGTATCTGATAAACTTTATCCCACCCGGTTGAACGCTCGACTAGGCACCCATCGGGCCTCTGCGTTGTGGGAGGGGCGAAACAAAGCCACAGGGCTGATCTCACTCGAGACTGTCATAGCTCCCTTTTCGTGGTGTGCTGAACTAAGCGGGGTCGGCCTTCTCTCCGCAGGGATTCCTTTCTGACTTCAACGGCCTTTCTTAGCGGCGTCGTGGTCACGAAACAGGGTTTTCTTCTCGGGCAGGAGGCTTCGTAATAAGTTTAAGGCTGAATTTCAACTCACACCTCGGTGTTTCCCGGTTTTGTGAGCTGCAGCATATCACGATTCTCGGATTCTCCCGAGCAGCAAAACCCGCCAGTTCATTCCCTAGCGGAATATAATGATATTGCACAAGTACCGCCACGCAAGTACATGGTCTTCTGCAACGAAGAGTGTGCATCTCATTATATGACTGGTATAGTCATTTACCACCACGTACCAGTTTATCAGATCGTGTTCACTATTCAGGGGCATCAATACATCAGAAGTTCATGGTTACGAACCCCAACCCTTTTTGCTTAGCTAACCGACGGGAAGTCTAATGGAGTGATCCGCAACCCCGACCCTTATTCAAACGACCAATACCAACGTAACTTCGCTGTCAGTCTCAGTATCCGAGCTAGATGGCAGCATATCCTTGAATAATGCAATGCAACCCAGCCACTTCTGCCCCCTGACCGGACAGGATGAGTTACCCGGCCGTATGTGAAGCCATGAAGTCCGGAGATATTACTATCTAGCTGTGTTCAAAGGCCACTGTGCTCATGGAGATTTGATATTGCAGAAGGAAATCCGGCACAGTGCCGATGAAGCTCAGACTTGTCACTGTCAACTTTGCGGTATCCGTGGCTTCGCGCAAATACTCTCGAATTGCACAATCCGGACATTCTCGATCTTAACTCTGTCGTTCTCAATGTTGTGGAAATACATCGGACCACCAGCCTTCCAAACTTCGTGCAGAGCAATTCAACCGCGGGAGAAATGACCCGATTTGGTCACAGGCTTGGTGGCGAAAGTTTGGAGGTCTGTTTGAGTTTTCGAGCCAGCCACGACGCCTCAAGACTTGGGGAAATTTCAGCCCGCGCCTTCCCTTTTCAGCCCGGGTCGGCTGAATTCCAGAAGGGATCTCTGACAGACCGCCCAGCCCAATCATATTGCATAGTAGATAAAGTACTTATTGAGAAGTCCGTTCTCGTCGAAGGTAATCATCTACCGTGAATACCGGCAAATCGGATCCCCATGATCGCCTCACGTTAACATCGTACTCCTTACATCGTCAAGTGCCGGGGAACCCTTTACAGTCCTGCGCCCCACCTAACCATGCATTCTTGACACCCTCTCGAAGATTATTCGATTCTCCAAGCTATCTCATCCAGCCCTATGGAAGGGAGCGGAGTTTAAACCATGTGCCATCCCAGTCGACGAATTTACACATCGATAAGCACGTGGTGAGCCCATTATACTTGCCTGCCCCGAAACTGCCAGGCCCAAGACCCTGTGATCTCTTTTACCCCTCCCAATCAGACTTTGAGTGCCCTTTTGATGCCCATATGCCCTTGTCGCGGATATTCCATGCCGTTTTGGAGGTCCGACCTAACCGGTTCATTGAGGTCATTGATCATGACTGGAATCTCGTTGGGAGCGCACGTCAGCTTTCTGTCTGACTAGCAAGCGTGTGATACCTAGCCTGCGACATTGAGGTTTTAGTCGTGAGCACGTTTACAGACAGACTCTACCGAATGATCGAGAGCAGGGTCGAAACGTGTAGGAATATTGGATTCATCAAGCCCAAGAAAATCCACCATGAGTACGCGTGATGGCTTTGATGACGATTGTCAAAAGTAAAAATGAATCCACAGGTGCCGTAAATCATATAAGCTGCTTCCCCCGCTGCTCGGAATCCCACGCGAGATTCTATCTCGCATAGGTTGAACCATACGACTGAAGGTCACTGACCGCCAAGTCGTCTGAGCTGCGAGACGGCGCCAAACTCCAGACTGCTAGGCTGGACGCAAAACATTGGCTCGACAGACTGAACACGTGCTTTGCATGTAGAGAACCTGAGTGGTTTCGAACTTTCCAAGTGGTCAATCTACTTACCCTTTTGGAATTGGTCCATCTTGTTGCCCTTTTTGTCCCCGTCGACATGGAACTCTACACCCCTTAAGAAACGCAACTAATAGCTCGGACCGCTTGAGTGCGACCAGGTCTAACAAAACTTCGGATTTCTGCTCAAGGGTTCGGAGCGTCTGCCGGCGGCATCTTAGCTTTTTAAACTTTTGACCGTCAAGAGGGAAAGTGAACCCGGCGGGGAAGTCTGCGGCGAGGGCAGTCGGCTCGGCATCCCGAGACGGAGCACAGCAGGCCGACCCGGGCCTAGGTGGAGACTTTCTGCCCGTCAGCATGGGCGGCATCGCGAGCAGTAGAATTCGGTTCCGTCGGGTACGTCCCCTGCAGTGCGGCTGGACGCTAAAGTCTCAGAGCTAACGCAACTCGAAGCCTGCTCGCTTTGCCCTGCGTGTGCCTCTCGTGCCCTGCGTGTTCCTGCAAGCGCCTTGCTAAGGGGACTTTTACAGGGGAAGAAGCGGTCACCAATTCGCCGTGCTTCTTCTATCTGAGTGAGGCCCCTTGCGATAATTTCTCTCTCCCAACCGAGAGCCATGAAAACATGCCCGTGCCAGGCTAGCACCCGCGTCGCATCTACCGGTATCCTGGAATACGGTGAAGCTCACGATGCAAACATGATTCGACTTCTGAGTTGCTGAAGATTCAGGGCCTATTATTCAAGGATGCAGCGTTGCAGAAGAGGCTCTTACGGCCGTACTGCATCTTCTCAGCTGGCCCCAACACCACATTATGGATCCACTCTCATCGATCGTGTAAGCGGCCCGCCCGGTGATTCGAAGTCATGACAACTGCCTGCGTTTACGATCCAATCATATGAAGACAGCAGAATGGATCGTGCTGCTCATCGAAATCTGCGACTGGGCTGGGTTGTGTATGAGAAAATGGTAAGGGTAACGAATGATGAGTGAGGCTAGCCTGGAAGCAACCAACAGCCCACCGCGTTTCTTTTTCTTCAGCAGTCATTGATCGATCAGATTTGACATTTCGGCAGAATGCGAGATGATCGGTGAAGTGGCGCCGCCACCCGCCCGATTGATAGACAGTTTTGACACAAGCCAACAGCAGAAGAGCCGGAGCCATGGCCGCAAGCCTCGGAGAGATCCCCGGTCAGCACGTTGAAGGCCTGTAAAACGGCCGAGATGTTCGTAATCCGACCACAGAAATTTCTTGCGTCTCTTAGCTCCAACGGCAAAAATTACGATTTTCACTCGTGCTAAGACGATGCTATGAGCGAGGAGAGAACATTCCGAAACAGCCTAGACCAGATGGTTGCGAGCTCGCGTGGTGGGCTAAGAAACTGTCAGACGCCACATTCCTGGCCAGGCGCGTTGCATTCTCGTTAAAGCTGACCAGCTTCGGCCTAGCGTGAGAGCCCACAACGTGGGCTCCAGGAACGCAGCTGAAGACGCAGTAAAGAGGAGACAAAACCCTGTCCGCGATTGCGTAAAAGACAGTGAATTCAACAGCAATAGGCAACAGTGAAAACCCCACAAGAAAGATTCTAGGCTTTCGATTATCGCACCATCAATCCGGCCCAACTATGGGACTCTGAGCAACAGTCCGATGTCAGATTCATGCTGACGGGTTCCTCATGACGCTTAACACTCCAAAGGGGGTAAAGCTGCCCCTGACCACGATGCGAAGTTCTCCAATCACAGCTTGCAGTGGCGCTCAGCTAAGGTTTGGCTAGTGTTGCTAGCATCAGTTCGCCAAGCGTTAGCTCAGCCAGCCCTCGTGGCAGGGCCCTGTCTTGAGCAAAGCCTTCACTCATTACCCCTTGGGAAATGAGATGTGAGCGATGGTCGTGGAAGAGTGCAGCCTCTACGGCCGTGTTGAGCGACCGTAATGCCCATCCTGTCTTATTTTGAAGAAGTCTCGGCCTCAACGTGGTATTTGTAGTTCGCCTTACTGCGACTTTACTGGCGATAACTGAAATGACAGCATGGGTGACGGATGTCATGGAAAGCTTACAGCAGCTGGCAGTTGAGGTTAACATTTGCGGATGAAACATCACCCACAGGAACACTTTCCCCAGACGGGCGAACGCAAATCGCCCCTCATTTCCCCCATTTCCTTCACTTGTCTTTGATTTTACACATGGGTTTATCTGCGATGGGGAAGACGACCGATCTCACGGGTTTGTCTCTTCTTTTGGGCAAAATAGACCCACAAGACCCCTTCCCATATGATTCCTCATGGCGCTACGTACGGAACTCATCCATGCCGACATGGTTCAAATCCCCTGCTAGTCAGTCATCTGCAGAACCAAATCCCATCATGGACTTGGTGGCCTGCCTTCTTTTCTCCATCCACTTAGAAGTGAGGGACTTTGCATCCAGGGACAGGGTCCCGAAGATCGTCAACCTTGGCCTCCGTATCCGTAGGCTTAGGTTCTGGGCCGGACCATCGCTTTCTGAGATCATTTATCATCTGGCTTGCAGCCACTTTCTGCCCAGATGTAGCTTTTGGGATGAACTCGTCATTCTCCGGCGTTGACGGTGTCACGATATCACGACAGCTAAGTCTGTCATCATCCAAACCACTGGTCTGGATGCCAAGTTCATCGCTAAGGTAGGCGGCTGTCGACAAGTTGAACCCACGCCGCCTGTCTCGCGCGCCACCCGGCGCTTCCACCTCCGCGCGCCAATACAATGGACCCCAGCAGCCAGACTCTGACGCCACTTCCCAGCGTACTTCGACACGGGCTGACGGCTGTTTCTTTCTTCGGCTTCCTCTCATTCCTCACGACGACGGCGCTCTTCTTTGTTCTGACATACCGACTGGTGTCATGGTACCTTTCTCCAGCCTCCGAAACGCCGGAGCGTATGACGGGGGAGCGGAACCCAGACGCAGCCCTTGCGGAGGAGATGGGTCTGCCGGACACGGTCTATGCCGGCAGCCGGAAGAAGAACAAGACAAAACGGGACGCACCGAACCAGTTTCTAGTGCTCATTTACAACCTCCTGTTGGCTGATATCCAACAAGCCCTCGCATTCTTGCTGAACGCAGCGTGGTTGACTAAGGATGGCATCATTGTTGAAACCTCGACCTGTTGGGCTCAGGGGTGGTTCATTTCCACTGGCGACCTGGCTTCCAGTGCCTTCATCACCACCATCGCTGTCCATACGTACTTGGCCGTTGTCAGAGAGTACAAGCTTCCGACATGGCTGTTTTACAGCATGATTTCCTTCGTTTGGTTCTTTGTTTACGCTCTGGCTGTAGCGGGTGTAATTATCACCAATAATGGCGCTGATGACGGAGGTCTTTATGTTCGCGCTGCTGCCTGGGTATGTTTCACCAAGACAATCCCGTCAACTTCCCGACTAACTCCTACTCCAGTGCTGGGTCAACGTCCGCTATGAGGCCATGCGTCTATACCTCCACTACCTTTGGATGTTCGTCTCTTTCTTCGTCACGGCGGTCCTTTACATACTTATCTTCAACCACATCCGCCGCACCGACCCCTCCCTTCAGCTCCCCTCCTCCTCAAACAACTCCTCCGCCTCGAAGACCACCCGCGGCCGCGAACTCGGTCACGCGCACACCATGTCTACAGTATCTCAACCTAGTCGTCCCAAAACTTCGTCTGGGCAACAAGGACCAGCCACCTCATCTAGCAGCGCCGGCCACCATCCGGCTTTCTTGATATACCCTATCATCTATATCCTTTGCACTGCGCCCCTGGCTATGGGTCGTGTTATCACCATGTCTGGCAGGTCAGTCTCTCTGGAGTACTTCTGTCTGGCCGGCGCCATGATCGCATCCAACGGATGGCTTGACGTGCTTCTCTTTTCCACGACGCGTCACGTCATTATCTTCAACGCTTCGCCTGACTACGAGGAGACTGGCCTCGAAACCTTTGCCTTCATGCGTACTCCGGCAAACCGCAGGTACGGCAATATGGTCTGGGTCCAGGGTGGAGACGGTCAACCCCAACACGTATCAAACGGGGATGAGGGCACCGGCGGTTGGCTACGGAAGCTGTTCCGGAGGGGAAGCCGCCGGGGTGTGATGAGGGATGGTCACCGCCGGAGTGGCGCACACAGAAGTATCAGCCAAGAGTCACTACGGAGGCGCGGGGCAACGGAAGGAATTCAGATGGAGACCGTAACGACGGTTGTGATCGAAATGGACGGCCATCCGAGTTCGAAAAAGCATGGCGGAAGGGCACAGTCGATCGAGAGTATTGACAAAGAACGAGCTCATAGTGTCGGAAGTATTTAAGAGCTGGTTCGGGCACGCATTGTCGAAAAGGATTGAGGCAATTCGATCCGCCGAGATCACCCTATCGGTACAGCCAGCGTTTTCTTTGTCGAAAGCTATGACACTATCCAGCGATATCGGTTGTCGATCATGGAGAGTATGAGCGTTTCAGCGTCTGGGCGGACTCGTGTATTTCATATACCCCTTAATGTCGATTATGCGAATAGCTACAGAAAGTTACAATGATTTGTTGGCATCATCGTCATTTCCAAGGTCTGGAGCAGTAAGTCTGTGTGTGGGCAGATGACACGCATCACAGTAAGCTCAAGCTATCGTCAAGGATAGCAGCTGTTCGGCTCGTTTTCGGGTCGGCTGGGTAACGGAGCATGGTACTCCGACTTGATTTCCCACGTCCGCGAAGTCAAATTCATGTGCGCCTTACACCGATTTGGTAATCAAATCGTATTTGGGACGATCTCAGATCGCACACGAAGCTTTGTGCACTTTTAGTTCCCCGGGTGTCAGCCCATGTTCTAGATCATCCAAAAGATTGTCCCGGGTTTCACCGGTGCCCCATGCAGTCATTTAGAGTCGCCAAGAAGTCGGGGTATCATGGATGATCATTGTTTCCTATCCACGGGAAGTGGGTTAAGTTATGGGTCGGCAATGACATTGCAGCCATCTTGTTCATGACCTTGGGACCTGGGTGTGCTTGGGAGACACATATTCTCCGATGCTACAATGGTCTAAGCCGTTTCCACGAGGATGATGTCCGTAAGTGGAAAGAGCCAAGTACCAGTCTTTCTTAATAATACACGAGGTGGCACACTTTGAATGCCGTGACAGACAGTACTCCCGAAGGGTTTCGTCTCCTGATTCGCAGCGACCCTCCACTTTGTCCACGTTGACCCAGACCAGAACTGCGGGATTCTGCCCGAGACCAGGGCGAAGTAGTCATGCAATCTCCAAAACTGTCAGCTTTTGACCATTAAGTCCGGGTGCTCGATTAAAGCCCAGGTTGACTCCTTCTGAGGGTCATCTCGGTCAATCAGACCACGGCCCGATGCGCTCCTTCGGCTTCCGAAGCTGGAGAATGGGAGATGACTCGTGGATGGCTCACCAAACATCTGACTCGTCGTCAAATAATAAATGCCTCGTAGGATGCCGGAAGACCATTATCGGCCCCAGATAAGCAAAGCTAATCAGAAAGATCTGGCTCAATATTGAGTTGCCGGAGTATACATGTCGAGGTTGAGGCCGCATGGAAACCAGAACATAAATGGAACAAAACCGAAACTATGTTAGAAAAGCAATAGGGAGTTTGCTTTCTATATTTGCTCAGTGGCCGGTTATTGAAGAAGCCGAGCTGTCATTGGAATTGAGCATCCAGTCTTCGATCGACAGGCGGCATTGCTTCAACAACCTTTACTTTGGGTGTCACAGTGAGGGCTCACTGTCAATTTCTCGCCATCCATGGGATGACGTCAACCACGGTTGGGTGAATGGTTGCCAAATTGATGCATCTACCTTTGGAGAGTGTCAAAGAATCTTTGAACTGCGACCAATGTTTTTCTCTTCCCGAGACGACGCCCCCTGGTAAAGGCAGTTACCAAATTCGTATTCCGTCGACAGTGCCGAATACACATTGACCCAAAAGCTCTGGGATATCTATTCAGTAGGCTTCCACGGTTACAATCAGTGGTCTATGAACCCTGGCAGAGATCGTTAGTAATGTTAGAAGGCTTCTACGACAGCTGTAAGTTTGGACGGCTACAATTGCTTTCTATTGGTCAATGGAGTACTCATTCTTGACAACTCACATCTCGATACCATCAAATATTATTTACCGCGATCACTCAAGAGCGTCTCAATCTTTGAGAACACAGACGAATGCATCTTGAAGGCGCACGGTAGGTTGAAACCTCTCATGTCTGACATGTGGCGATCCGAGTTGCCAACTCTTGGTTGTATCTTTGCAAAGAGGAGCCTCGACTTCGAGAAACTCTCCGTTGCATTCTTGATTCACGCGAAAGACTTCTTTCAGTCATGTCAGCGAGAGTGGGTTTGGGAACTTTTGAGTCTGCTTTGCCTCACAACAAGAACACTCACACAAACTAATCACCCAGATGTAATAGCAAGGACTTTGAAGAGTGCTTCTGCAGCTGCTCTGTCAATGCCTTGTCTCCATACTGTGGTGCTGTGGAACAGTGTTCAGAGTGAAGCATGCAAATTCATTTACTGTGCAGAATCTGGTTCAACCTCTCTTATTTGGAAAGGAACCTGGAATCTGCACATGGAACCCAGCATGATATACGATTGGCAAAGGGTTGCTCAAAAGTACACTCGATACGATCTCCAGGTCATTCATGAGCCTGAGACACTGGTTCAGGTTGAACCACATTCACACGCGGTTGAGCTCCTAGAATTGCCAGCTGAAGCAATTGACCCCATCTCGTTGTTGCAAATGCGAAAGGAAGAACAATTTGGGCGGCATTGAAACCACATTTGTCGCCGAATTCTCACATGGAGATAAGCGTAGCTGATCAGTTTAGAACATACGTAGGGCACCACATAGCACTTCAAAACTATATACTGGCAGTCATCCCTTCATCAACAGCGCGCGTGCCTGACACATCCATGCATACCTATCTCTTTCAATACTGTCCAAGGACCCCCAAAGGTGTCGTGAAAGTAGCCCAATCCTCAGACAGGCCGGGATCACCAAATGGCTTGAGAGCAGCATACCGAAGTCTGCCAAAATGACGTGTGAGTCTCTTCTGCAAAAGAACAAGGAGGTGACAAGTGTGACTTACGTGTAATTGCCCAATGCAATCTGACTGCCATTCGCAAGCTTTCCAAACCACCAGTTTTCGGAGTTGCCGCTGCCCCGGGGCTGTTCAACCTTTGGATACGATAGTGTGTCGTCGGGGTCCCATCGGCTCGGGTCAAAGAATGGTGCTTGGCCGGAGCCTGCCCAATATGCGCCCGATCCTATGTACCCATTCTCGCCAACGACTAGCGGATATGTCCAATCACTTTCGGTCCATCCGTCCTCGAATATCTAGCGACTGCGTGAGCATCCATACAGATACCATGTCGATAGTTGCAAACCTACATCCCATCTAAGCTGGCGGGTTCCCCAAATAATGTTATGGAAGATCTTCGGGAAGTCTTGAACCCCGAGTGTCAGGTTGAAAGTGAAGCTAAAGAGGTGTCAGCTCTTAGCCTCTTATCAGGCTTTCTCTAGTTATGGCAGCCTTACGCTGTTTTCCCAATCTGAGCCGGTTCTCCGGAAACAACATATGGGAATCCGTTCCGGAATAAAGGGTTTACCTCTTTCTTGAGGTCGGCCCCAACACCTGAGAATGACAGATCAGTGAGTATACTTGCATACTTCTACTACCACATAGCCTTACCTGCGTAGGGTACGGAGAGCTCGTCACCGTTGTCTCCCGAGATCAATATTTTTCCACTATAAAGGGGTAAAACAGACGCATCCCATCCATGAGACTCGGGGTTCTTGAAGTTCAATCTTTTTACGTTCTGTTAACGAAAGCCCCATGTCGGTTCCGGGATTTAGATTCACTTACGGTAGGACCTTTTCTTCTCCAGGCTTCAGCGTGAAATCGTCGGGTAAGCTGACGTCGACTTCGAGCTTTCCGGGCGCCAAATCTGACAAGCGTCGCACTGTCTTGTCGCCGTTGGCAGTATCCAGCAGCAATGTTTCAACCCCATAGGCATCCTGAAGAGATACATGATATGTGACATCATTAGACCCCCGGTTACTGACAGTAATCGTATGCTCTCCTCTGAAATTGACTGTGTCGTTCAAAGCGATGGGGCTGAAATCCAGTGTCGTATTGGAGTGAAGTAGCTTGAAAGCATCAACGAGACCGTTGCCTACCTGAGGCACGGGTGCCGGGAGGTCGGTGTACGCCCCGTCGTGGTACGCGAGCACATTTCCGCTGGCGATGATTTGCTTGCCTAGTTTCAATGCAAAATCTTTCCCATGCACTTCCCGGCCTCCGAAGGCACTTATGTAGAGTGCAGCGACGCCTGCAACGTATGGACAACTCATGCTCGTCCCCGACATGACTGTCCAGCCATTGTCAAGGTACGTGCTGTAAATCGAGCCTCCGGGAGCTGTGATGTCGGGCTTAACGCTGAGATCATTCAGCAAGCCCCAAGAAGTGAATGAAGACGCGCGAGTGGTGTTGATGGCTGGGGCATCAGCCGACGCAATTGCGAGGACATTCTTTCCCGACGAGCCGCTGCTACCGTAGAAGGGCCCTATGGATCCGGAGTTTGCAGCTGAGATGGTCACGACGATGCCTTGTTCGACCAGGCGAGATGCAACTACGGCCCAGGCTTCTTCAGCCCAGCCGCTTGAGCCCCCTATGCTTGAAGTGATGATATCGATCTTTTTAAAAATCAGCTTTCAACTGATCGACTAATAAGTTGGCGACTTATAACCTACCCCGTCGTTGAATGCGGCTAGAAACGATTCAATTAGAGTGGCCGCATCGGTGGACCCCTGCATACTACTCAGTCGATTGCGTTGAAACGAAATCAGTTGGTGACTCACCTGACGAGACATGACCTTGTAGGCGTAAAGAGTAGCGTCGGGAGCTACTCCAACGAAGCTAATCGTGGTGTTAGAGATATTTGGCGAAGAATAATCTCCTTACTGAAGATGAAACTCACTCCTCTGTCTTGCCAGCAATGATACCGGCCACATGAGTGCCGTGTCCGAGCAGGTCCAAAGGATCTTCGTCGGGTTCCTTCTCATAGCCAACAAATGGCCAATCTGTGCAAGCTTGTTAGCTTTTTGGTCTCGTTTAAACAGTTGCGAGGGGCTCCTACACTGATCACCAACGAAGTCGTACCCTCCAGCAACCTTGAAGCCCTCTCCAAAGCCACCGCCAAGCTACCACGAGATCCATTAGTATACTATAAAGAAGCCCCAGAACACCATCAAACCTACAGCATCGTGATTGTACCAAATTCCTGTGTCCACGACTCCAATCTTTACTCCGTTGCCATAGATTCCCTTCTCATGCACCTTGTCGACTCCAGTGACGACATGGGCGACCGCAGGCACCGCTTGCAGGGTGTTTTCTTCCTGTATCAGTGGTTCCAAGCTCACAATAGTATTTGGCCAGGCGTTGACAATGTCTGGAAGCTCCAAGAGACTTTCAAGAGTTAGGTCAGCGGTTTCCACACTAGCTCCTGTGAAGATCTCGCTGTCAAAATGCTTCACTATTCGAACTCCATCGGTTGAAGAAAGTGAGCTCTGCCGACTTGACTTGCCCTTTTATTATGTCAGGGATCATACTGGATTAACTTGGTGTTGAATGTGACATACATCTGCGAATTCCACAATGTAGCTTTTGGCGAATCGGACGGCGTTCGGTTCGGCGTTATCTTGGGACTGTTGGCTGGCCACGAGCCCAACAAGCAGCCAAGCGCATAGTTGGCGTGCGATCACCATTTCAAAGTGACAATTTGCAGAGATTTCTAGGGACGGGCGTAGCAGCTCCAATTCAAATCTGTGAAATTCTAGCCAGGAGCAGATTATGGTACTTATGTACCGCACAGTCATGCCCGAGAGCTCGCTATCAATACTCTCATTTAAAGTCGCTGTATTCGTATGCAGTAGCCTGTATTGCGCAAGAAGGGTTGCACTGTCACCAATATGGCCAACCTTCCTTGTTTAGGGTGTGATCACACCAGAAATACGGGTTCTGGTCTTGGGAGACCGGGGTCGTTCGCGTGCCGCAAAGCTGTATCTAGCGAGCGGTATTGATCCAAACCTCGCACCGCAGGATGAGAGGTCATCCCTGAAGTAAAGAACGTGCAATACGAATCAGTTCAGTGCGCGAGTGAAGTCCGCGAGTGAAGAAATGGCTCTAACTATTTCACTATCGTAGCAGTAATCGTAGCAGTAGGATCATCACCCGTCAGCACTACTACGACATAGTCAGGCCTGCGAGGTTGCATCGTCAGGCGGTTAAAATATTGCCAAGATATTCAGAGCACAGACGAAATCACCTTCCAACTTTGGCGTCCTGCGCTCTTGCATGATGCATTGCGTGCTGGGCATGCATGCTGTATTGAGAAGCTCACGCCGCCGTATTCACCACAGAGGAGGTAGCAATTCTTACATTCAGAATCCACACTTGCTTCAATCAGTATTCCCGTTAATTGGCCTTCATTAACAGGCTACCTGACGAGCTTTCGCCATGAGACTTCAAAGTCATCTAACCATTAGTGATACGAAGAGATCAGATTCAGAGTTTGATTGTCTGTTCGTCCTGAAACGACACCGCAATTCCCAGTAAACAATGGAATTCTTTCGCCGGTCTCCGTCTTGCACAACGATCCACTTTGCATAAAGTCACTTGTGATCGTTGATCGGCATTCATGTACTTACATCCTCGAATAGCACATTGCGATCCAAGCTTGTTATAAGCAGTTTTTCTCTCTAATTGGATCCATTTTATTCTGTTTACGTTGTTTTTTCCAAGTTCTCGTCGTCTCTATCATTGGTTGGTTGTGGGTCGCAATTCTGGCCGATTGGGTTGTGTTGGGCTTTCCCTAGGGGTGCCGCAAGCGGTAGGAAGCGACACGCTATGATTCGTTGACGTAATCCATCATCCCCACCAAAAAGTTCTCCCTCACTCTCCCGACCTCCAGCATATTCAGCTCACTCATCAACAACCTCATCCAACACCAAGGTATGTGGCCTGCTGAAAATTTACAGAATCGATCAGAATAATTGACAGTTTGTAGATGGAGCAATTTGCACTCCAGTCGGCGCATTCCGGCGCTATCAAGCATCTCCACCTCATTCAATTCTCCCCGAACACTGCTGGGCTCGCGAGGGAAATCCGGCTGGCCGTGACTGTCGTCGTAATTGGCTGGGTCACCGTTACCGGTATCAGGGCATTCTTTGAACGTGCAAGACGTTAATTTGGACTCGCGCACACCCAATGTCGGCAGGAATGTATGTAGGCTAGATGCCATACAGTCTCTGTGGCCGACTACGGTCTTTGTCAAACTATTCTTTCCATGCCACGATGAATCAGCGGATAGAATAAGTCACCTGGATCACGTCTCGCATATAGCTCTGTGCCAGAATATATCCAGACTTTGGTGACAACTGCAAGTGTTGAGCATGTCAAATGTCAGAGTAGACCAAACAATTTCAATTATAGAAAGCCACACATCAATTAAAGAACTCATATGGCAGCCTTGTCAATGCAACTGCTTTACGCCTAAGTCAGATGCTGAAACCTTCTTCTAGCCGATGTACTTCTTGCCCATCATCCACTCGTCCTTGTTGTAGGACTTGGGCCAAACACCACCTCTTCCAGGGGCTAGAATGCCGTTGGGGTCGAGGTTATCATGGATCTCCTCGTGCATCTTCCACAGCGCACCTTTGTTGAAGTCGTATGTATCGGCCACTTGGTCCATGAGTCCGACGTGAGTTCGGAACACGCTCCAGCCGTTCTCCTTCCACTCCTTCAACAATGTACGAGCCAGCCACTGGGCGCGACCTCGCATATCCTTGTCTTTGCGATCGTAGGGAATGATGCAGACGTTATCTGAATTCGTGTCAGTGGTCATTGCAGAAATATTCTATCAGGGAAGACTTACGCATAGTACGGAAGTAAGCCACGTAATGGCTGATGTAGTCGATACCAGCCTTGGCGAACAACTCCTTGGCCCGCGAATATTGGTCCCAGACGGCGCTGCCCTCCAATCTAGAGATAGCGGCCACCATGATGACGGAACAGTTTGGTAGCCACTGCTTCATCCAGGCAAACTCACCCATGGACGAGATGCCCTGCAGATATGTGGCACGAACACGGACAAGGTTCTGCTCGTCGGGGTTCTCATCAAGGGTAGCCCACTTGCTACCAGGGACCTTGGTCATCTCACGCTTAATGTCCTCAATGAGTGCCTCGCGGACCTTGTCAGAGCCAAAGACCGCACCGATGTAGCGCCAGCGACCGGTGTTGAGCTTCTTAGCCATCTTCTCGAAGTCCTCCTCCGGGATGACCTCCTTGTGAGAAGCATTGGTGTAGCTGGAACGGGGGCCGTAGTGTGCAGCTTCGAGAGTAAGATTGCGCAGACTGACTGAGCTTTGCAAGGTGCCGTTCTGGTGCGTTGTTAGATGGTTCCATTCCGCAAATGCAAGACAATCTTACCAAGTCGAGGGGCTGAATACAATCAACCAGTGCCTTGAGGTCTGATTCCTTCTCGAAGGTGATGGAGAAGGGGGTCATGCCTTGGGGCGCCGGCATCAACTGTGTGGTGTTAGCATCACCGAGAACTCACGAACGTGCGAGCTCGAGAGGCATACCCAGAAGCCCATCTTCGTAACAATACCACTGTTACCCTGCGAGAAGATACCATCGTTCATTGGACCCCAGCCGTACGGGAATAGTGCGAAACACTCATTGAGCGCCTGATCGGCCGGGTGAACACCTTCGGCGGCCTGCTTGCGACCCTCGGGGCTCTGAACAGCACCCATGCCCATTCTAACGACTTCGCCATTGGGCAAAACGACTTCCATACCGCTATGCTTTCCCCAGCGATCGCCATATAAAGAAGCTCCGCCGCCGCGGTCTAGGGCATTACCAATCATAGAGCCCCATCCAAGTCCAGATGAGTCGACACGGATCCTGTCGATGAGATTGTGCTCCTTCAGATAATCACTCATCTGCATGAATGTCACACCGGGCTCAACGATGCACACGCATGCCGTGGTATCGACGTGAAGGATGCGGTTCATGTGCGTGCTCAAAACCATCACAAGTGAGCCAGGGACCTATGAGATCAGGTTAGCTTGAGATTCATGAAAGTGTGCTACGCAACTGGGGTGAAGTCATGAACGCGGCAAATCATGATCCAAAACCAAAATGACCATAATGACATACTCTTGGTGCAGATCCACCGTAAGCAAGGTTCCTGCCAGTGCTAATGGGCCAAAGTGGCATCTTGTGCTCATTGGCTGCTGCGAGAATCGCTTGGATATCTTGAACAGTTCGAGGATGGCAAAGTGCAGATCCAACCAGCTCCTGTTCATCATCAAATGAGCGGTAGTAGTCGTGTGTCCGGCAATTGCGGCCAAAGTCGTCATCTTCGTAGCCGTCCAGATCCATCTCTGGTGTGATTACTTGGAAGTTGTCCTCGCCGACCACATCAATGACCTTCTTGGCGAACTTGTCAAATGACGCCTGCGTCATATTCGGGGGAAGAAACTTCGGCGTGTCCACATCTTGGCTAGACCCGTTGGCACCGCCATTGGCAGCGCCCTTCTTCGAGCCCATCCAGAAGTGACCTTGGGTAAGGTTAGGAGGCACCTGAGCGGTTGTCATGACTGCGGTCTCAATGAATCTTGCGGTCGTGTGAAGAATGAAGGACGTTGGCAACAGTAACTATTAGAATGAGCAGTAGGTTTGGTGTGACAGCTCCAACTCCCATGGTGTACTCAAGCCATATGTATATATATGGTCACTTAGCCAAATGAACGGCTTCTTCGGACAAACGACATGTCAATATCAACTTTTGCCAGGCTAGGCATGTCTTGCTGTCGTTACTTCCTCCGAAGCAAAATGCTCCAGACTCCGTTCCGAAATGCCAATCGGGGCGGGTGGAGTTTCCGCACACTGTTTATTCTACGGACATCAACAAAGAATAACAGTAATACCGTAGTTGGAGTTGTGTGGTTGCCATATGCAAGTCATCAGGCTAGTCGATGGAGTATTGTGTTGCAAGGTGCGAGAGTCTAAGTTGGCATGTACTAATTGCGTCAATGTATCGGAGTTCCCCCAACTTTGAAGTCAACTAGTGCACCCCTCATGTTCTTGGCATGTTCTTGGAATACCTGAGGGCTATAATTTGTGATACCTTTTATCTCGTCTCTTTTCATTTCAATTCGCTTCTTCAGCTCGCGTAAGGGAGATGGTGTGCATCAAAGTCTACACCCTCCAACGCAGTGTCCGCGTCTGGGAAATTTACTTCTCATTGAAACTGCAAGAGCGAGGATGGGGAACCTTTCAACTTAAACCTTGTAGCTTTGGCCCCTGAGCCGCCATACATACAATACAAAGACATCCGAAGTTTCCGAGTGCGTTTTGACCATAGAGCGAACCATCCAGCATTAGCCCGCTACTGCTATTTTGATTGGCTTCGCCAACCGCACGGCAGTAACCGCGCAGCCGTCTAGTGTTTGGAAAACCGATCACCTGGGACACCCATCCCTATGAGCTGGTCTTCCGTCGGCTGGCCACGGAAGGCCGCGGATGAACTTGCCCGCACAAGATGAGGCGATTAGGCCAATTGCGACTGGTATCATCGGCCATATTCCTTTGAGCAGTCTCACATCAAGTCGCGTCTGATATGGGTCTTTCGCGAGGGAGCTAATCAGATCCGGCCGGCGATATTGCAAGGCGTGGGCCATCAAACGAAAATACGCTGGCCTCATTCATTTCCAAATAGCCTTCGCATGGAGTTGGTTCCTAACGCTGCTTGGCTGGCAACTTTGCCCAACGTCGCAAATACCTTTGCCATCATCTTACTAACTTTAGTGGTGCGTGAAACGAGCTAAAGGGGGGTTGGCATCGGCTAGATACGTCAGACCTACGCCTTGGCATTCACATTGAACGACTTGATCACCCAAATAGGCTTCAAAACTTCAATCTTAATATCGTGAAGATGGTGAGCATCCAAGTGGTGGCGCCATTGAAGTGGTGTCCATCGAGATGGTGTGCTTTAATAACATGTGTGCCTGGGGCGGTGGGAAAGATTGTATTGAGTTCTTTAGTTCAGTCTGGCCGATGGACTGGATCTGCAACCTCCACGCTTGCTCTCAGCCCGCCACGGCCCCACTGCCATGCCGATCAATTGAAGCCTCACGCGCCGTTTTTCGGACTCCGCGTACATGTCACATTGAAGATTTTCTGATTTTAGCTCGCAGAGTTCCATCTTGCTTCACATGCACCCTTCCCCGAGGCAGCCCGTCCAAGCATTCGGAATTAAGTGACAGATGTATTCTAGGTTTCCCGACGGCAAGCCGCCGGTCTAGCGGTCTTAGACCCAAGGCCGTCCCTGAATGAGGCAGGTGAAGCGTTTTTCGTATTGTTCGGCGCATGCTAGTCAGTTCAGGATTGGATATATTCGCCGCAGGAGACGAACTGGTGCAAATCGTCGAAGGCAAATATAGGCGAATGGAAACGTGTAAGTCCGTTCTCGCATTGTCGCGATTCGCTCGTATAGTTACTGTGTAAGGCGAAGCCAGGAATACCCGCCGTATATAGAGTGACTGGCTCCCACATACTCTTTGAGAAAGTTTGCTGCACGCAATATACTTACTTGACAGCTGGTATCCATCAACATCAACAGCAACTCATCATCCCTTCAGTCTCATCTTTACAACCGTTCACTACATCATCATGTCATCTTCAGTCGCACCCGCACCGGTCTCACTCCACCCTGCGCTATCTCGACACTCTGAGAGGAGTAACTCCGGGAGAAACTCCCCAGCGCAGAAGAGCCAAGGTCGCACTCGGGAGCAGATCTTGTGGCAGCTTCATGGGCAGAATGTCCGCATCCCAGATCTCGGGAAAATGATGGCAGACTGGCCCAAGGACCAGAGCATGCACTTAGAAGCCGTCAACTCCAAAATCCTTCAGATTATCGAGACGTAAGCACTCAAATTCTTTGCGAGAAATCAAGACGAACTCGACTGATATGTTAACTTAGACATGCTGTCAACGACACTGTTCGCATGCGCCTGACTAAGGCCATGCTCTCATCTCAGTTGGCCGGCTGGTACCCATACGCCTCGTGCGACCGCATCGAGGCTCTCACGTCATTCCAGGCCTGGATGTTCATCATCGACGACATGCTCGACCAGTACTCGCTCGTGCACAAATTTGACTTTGCGTCCTTGCACGTCATGTTGGCGGACTGTCGTGACTTTGTTGAGCGCAGCCTCAATGTTGCCAACACCACGGAAACCGCCCCGCTGCAATACAAAGATCACGACGCGGTTGTCTCGTTTGATGAATACGCGCAAGCCGTCTGCAAGTCGTACAGTGACAACCGCCCGTATCGTGCGCGCATTGCCAAGGAGGCGATTGCGACTCTCGACGGGTACCGACAGGAGGCCCTCAATCGCTACGCGGGCCGCATTCCCACTCTCGAAGAATATCTTGGCTACCGCGAGGCGTCTTCCTGTATTATGCAGGTTGCGGTGAACCTCGAGTTCGCTAACGGCATCAGCCTACCTGAAGAGGTTATGGAGTCCGAGGAGATGCGCGAGCTTTACCGTGCGGCTGTTGCCGTCGTCTGGGTTGTCAACGACATCGTGAGCTTGCGCAAGGAAATTAAGGAGGGCTTTGTGGAGAATCTTGTCGTGCTACTCTCGCATGGCAATGCTCAGAAGGGCATTGATGGGGCTGTCGCTAGACTGGAACGCGAGGTCGCTGCGGTTAATGAGGCATCCGAAGCTGCCCTCAGGCGGTTCGCTGACACGCCGCACAAGTATCACGTCTCCCTGCTTGCCAGAAACTGCAAGAACATGTGTATGGCCAACTGGCTTTGGAGGTAAGTCTGGACATTCCGCTCGCTTTTTGACAGTCATCGCTGATACAACTTCCTACTACAGCATGAAGACACCACGATACTGCCTGTGGGACGTCAAGCCGGACGCCGATGGTGGTTATAACTGGACCGTGGACGCTGAGCCCGAGGAGTCCTAAGCCTGCTTTTGACTCGATGCTGGACATTGGTATTAGCGGCACATATGGGATATGGTGTCAAGTTCATTCTTCATTAGACTCTCATGCTATCGATAGTAAAAGCACAAGAGACGTTGGAAGCATTATTCATCTCACCTGCTCAACTGCCGTATTGGGCCTGTTTGGTTTCACTACGGGATAAGCCCTTGTTATGCGGTGCCGTGTTACCAAGTATGGTACTTCAACAGATTTTGAATGGTCAGTGAAATGTGGCGCCGCCTACTTGGGTCTGCTGTCGCTTTTTGAAGCCGTTCAAGTATCAGCCTGGGATTATCTTGTGATGATCCTGCCAAATGTGATGACAGGTCGGGAGTAGCCTGGCATCTTGCGGTTTGGATCTGCTTGTTCAATGGCCCATCATCTTCAGCTATGTTTCTGTCAGGGCTACATGATTACTATGCTTGCCTATGTAGCCGCAAATCTTTTCCTTCGAGTCAGTTCTTGCGTCACGGGGTAGTTTCGAGGTTTGCAATTGATATCTCGACATCACATTTGGGCAGGTTCTTCCTCATTCCATTCTACTCTTTTCAGCAGCTCGATTTTTAAGGATAAGTACGGATACCGGGTTGCTCTACCGAATTATTCGTCACATAGTCATTCAGAAACAGATTGATAATACAGTCACGCGGCGAGCCATGCATGAAGAAAACATCTTCGTTGGAAAAATGCGAATGCCATTGAATAGAATCAGCTACACCTCATCCTCAACCCAGCATCCGCTACCGATGCTACTTTATCTACCGGGGTTCGTAACAGAGAATCCCTTGATGGGGAAGTTGAAGTTGATGTGGTGCCTCTCAATATTGCCAACGCCTTCAGGAGTGTAGATGGACTTGTCCGCCTCCTTGCTCGACTCGTAGTCTCTCCATCCGACAAATCCAATCCACACAGTTCCGTGGTCGGGAGTGTCTGTCGCACCAATGCCCGAGTGAGCAGCATGGCACCCAGGCAGGGTCTCTGCTTTCTTCAGAGTCTCCGCCATTGCCTCACGGTTGCCGGTGCAGTTGCGGATGGTGATGACCTCGCAGATGGGGCTGTTGATCAGCTGCGGGGGCGGGGGCACGAATGTGCGCACATCCAGGTCGAAGCGAGGACACTTTGTGGGCATGGGCCCGGCTATGACGGGCTTCAGCGCCTCGATGGCCTTCTGGTGGTGTTCAGACTTGCCGAAAGCGGCGCGGTTCTCGAGAGGAGCCCAGGCTGTAAAATCAGTAAGTCGGCGGAAGCCACATCTGGATAGCCGAATTCACGAACTTGCAAGAATCTCCAGCTTGCTTGGGTCTTCCTTCCAGGGTCCCCAGCGGTAGCGGAAGTAGCCATCGGAGTCCTTCACCGACAAGAGGAACTTCTTGTACTCCTCCTTCCAGTCCGGAACATCACCCGTGACGTCGAGGATGATACGCGTGGGGCCGAGACTTGGTGGACCAGACATGATGAGTGACGATGGTATTGGTTCAGAGTGGTTCAGTCAAGCGTTGTATTGTCAATAATATGTTTCTTGAGAGCGAGTCAGCAGGCCCGGGGGACAAACTTGGCGCCATAAGGGTCTTCAAGTTCTTTATAAGTATGAATGGTGTTCGAGAGTCCGAGATGATCCCACATCTTCGGCGTCAGATCATCAACGCAATGTTGACAATGCGTATGGCGAAATGCTTCTCCTTCTGGAAAGCGAACAGGAGTTTAACTTGCCTAGTTTCACGCATGGTTGACCCATGTTCAAGGTGTACCGCAACACATGCCCTTTTGGTTGGTCCGTTCAGGACGTCCGGATGGCAGTTGAGATGATGGAGGGGCGCACGTCCGCCTGTCAGATAGGAGAAGGGCCGGGGGTAGCCTGAACCGAAAGTCTGTTTGGGTTTTGGAGAACGAGACACGGGTGTTGAAGACCGGATACGTAGAGGAAATGACGTTCACAACACCCTCTTGCGTTATGCCTTTAAGAAGCCAACCCCTCAGGAAACACACAGACTGGCGCGGCTTCAGTGGAGTTTCTAAACGCGAAGCCCTACGAAGAGGACGCGTTTACCCTGCGAAGATGAGACGGTTGATCCCGAGCGGGAGGCCTGTTCTGGAAGAAAGCTTGGTATATTGGAAATACGCAAGCTGGCATTGGTTTTGCTCTGGTAATCATGCCGCCATGTCCCTCCGTCTGTGCTGCGACCCCCCACCCCCATCCGAGCATTCACACGAAAGCCGTGCGAGCTTTGGAAGTGGGTGTAGGGGACTCATGGCGCGGCCTAGGTAATCCATGTATATGATAATGTTCACGGAGTTCCGTTAAAACAGAGACAGATGTCATTCCAGATCATGATCTCGCGCATCATCGACTGCGGGTACAGCAGGGTCGCTGCTTGGTGATGGACGGGCGGCTGGGGCTCGAATAGGTCTTGAAGTGGTTATACGAAAACGGGAGGCCGGCACGAGCGTTGCATGACGTCTGGCAGAGATGGGGATCCGGGGGATATACTGTTAGCAGCATTGCAAGCATGACCAGGATGTGGTATACAGATTGATCTGTGCGGCATGTCAATACATTCGACGACCGCCATGAGCCTGTCTATGCGCGCTTCTGGAAGACGACACCTACTAGCTGGTCTTTCTAGAGCATATTTACTCCCTTCTTATGACTTAGACAAATGGTACCTGCAGTAGATGGAAAGACTTCAAGTCAAAGGACTTTGAGCATGCCAAGAAGCATGGCTGCGAACCCCCCTTTGTCTCCGTAGAGGGGGTGGTGCGAAAGCTTGATGAGTAAACATTTCAACCAACCCAGTCAAGGTTTATCGTCACAAGTTGCCAAACCCCCCACCTCTTTCCGAAGTTGGGGTACCGAAATGCCATGCGTGAAGAGAGTTCAGCGAGACTGGAGCTCAGCTCACAGGTTTGGACCCGCTGACTGAACGGGCGGAAGGGCTTTGGGGGAACCGATCGCAGGCAACAAGCTTTGGGGCGGAGCTATCTGAAGCTGTTTGAGCTGGAGCTGTGCCTTGGGAAGCTGGCAAGCTGTTTCAAGCTTTGAGCTGAGCTCCGTCTCGGTGATATCTTGCGTCAAGGCCGAGATCATTATCCCGATGTTAGTTGATAGTTGATCAATTCTTTTGTGGCATGCTATCGAGCTACTACGGAACTGGCTATGTTTCCTCTCCATCGTCTTGTTCTTCCCGCTCACTCGAGCTCACCCTCTCAAGAATCCGCTGTCTCGAGTACGCCTCCACAAGCTCCGTCTCCCTCCGATTGCGAATCTCGTCCAGCGCGGGCTGGGCCGTCAGCCAGGCGGCGATGAGCATGCTTTTCATCTGCCAGTTTGAACCGAAGCGGCGGGCGGTGTACCACTCGACCCCCAGCCTGCCGAGCTCCGGTTTCCAGGGGAAGTTGGATACGAGATGGAGGCGCAGGATGGACGGGTACTTGTCCAGCTGAAGCAGCGCTTCCTGCGAGGCGGCAACGTACCACCTCGTGCTGCCGAGGACGAAGCCGAGGGAGGAGCCGATGATGAAGGGCAGCCCGGCGGTGCCCCAGATGCTGGCGCCGACGAAGGATGCGGCGAGGCCGACGACGGCGGCTGTTGCTGTGCCTGCTAGCATACTACGCAGCATGCTTTTGACGGTGGTCAATTATAGATTGCGGTTATTGAGGTGGAGGCTCTTACAAGAGACCCGGGCCACTATCAACGGTTAGAGATCAAAGAAATAGTGAGGAGAAGCGTGGACAAGGTGCGGCCCGAAGCGGGGGTTAACAAACTTGACATTGCCCCAGCCGCCCAATATCCTTAATAGGTTGAAATGCGGCTGAGCATTCTGGCTATACTCCGTCATCTAGCACCATGTTGGCTCAGCTGTCCTATGCTTGGAGGCTTGAAGCTGCGGGTAGCTGGGGCGGTCTTACAGCGTATTCCTGCATGGCGACAGATGCACCGAACACCGACTAGCTCGCTGTCCAACGTCGATGGAGGAAAGGTGACTAAAACCGTGATCCTGGTTGGTCGACGAGAGTACGTTGTCGTCTGATTGCTACAGATGTCCGGTGATGTTGGTTGCGCCGCTCCACCACCCCCAACAAACTCAAACATCTGCCCGGCAATGTCTTGGCGAATCAGATGCGGCGGAGGCGCGTGCCGATGGAATGCTGCCGGGAACAACGCGCCTCATGGCCTCAGGCTACCGAAGGAATGTGCCAGGCAGCAGTTTTCTCCCTTTCTCATCTCAGTAAGGAAATACTGCGCTTGTAAGATTTGTATGCAGCACCCTTGACAGCAGAGGTGCCTTCGCTGTGCCGCAGACCAGCGTCGGCATGAACACGCTCATGTCACCACGGCCTCACACCTCTCGCGGGATCAGCGGACGGTCCGCCGGCACGCTCCCCGGCGTTGTGTGACAATAGCACATACATCACTCAGCTCGCTGTTTCGTTTCAAAAGTTCCAAAAAGTCCATCCGGTCTCCCGCGCGGGCAATGGGAGATTGAGCACAGTGTGCTGCTGCCAATTGATGCATGCATGCTGCAGGTTGGAACGCGGTGCAGGTGCTGGATGATATACGCCCCATATGGACAGCGAAAACGTCCGTTTAATATAGATGTCCTCGCTTTCGGCCTTTTTCTGTGATCAATATTAGCAACCTGGACTTTCAGCCCCTCATTAACCCGCAGAAACGTCGCCAATCGGAGCCTATAAGCACCGATCGGGTCCGGACATTTTGGGGATGACCGAGCTGTCCGGCTTACAGGACCCCACAATCACCTCAGAATCCACACTGTCTCGGTCCCGGGCCTGCCCGACTCAGCTCAGCAGGCTGAGCAGTGACGTCGGTTTAAATAATTGACAGTCGTCTTTTAAAAGGTTCTTAGCATTGGAACCATTTATCAGACATCGTATGTACAGGCAACGAACGACACACAGATCTCGGCATTAGACTCTCGGATTCATACAGCAAGCAAGTCATGGCATCAGTAACGGTACGGCGGTTCCGCCCCGCAACAATCGCGGCCACCGTCGCGGCAGGGGGCATTGGTCTGGGCATCTTCTCCAAGATGATGATCGGGAACGCAGCGGCGGAATCAGGGGCGCCGCCAAAGGTGTTTGGAGCTGGCCCGGCTTTTGTGTCGCTGCCGTTGGAGAGCTCTGAGCAGGTGAATCACAACACGAAGAGGCTGCGGTTCAAGCTGCCGCAGAGGGATGCTGTAAGCGGGCTGTCATTAACATGTGAGTGTCAATCGCATGAAGCATGAATGCAATTTCGCGACTAACTAGATCACAGCTGCCGTCTTGACAATGTCATGGCCAGAAGGACGATGGTTCCCCGTCGCGAGGCCATACACGCCCGTCCAACCACTAGGTAAGACCAAACCGCCCCATCATACGACCCAACAAGGCTGCATGTTGCTCACACACCACCTCGCCCCGCAGACGACGCCGGCTACCTCGAGCTCATGGTCAAGAAGTACCCCGACGGCAAGCAGAGCACGCACCTGCACTCCCTCGCGCCGGGCCAGAAGCTGCTCTTCGCGGCCACGCTCAAGGGCCACCAGTGGAAGCCCAACAGCTACCCGCACGTGACGCTCATTGCCGGCGGCGCGGGCATCACGCCCATCTACCAGCTCGCGCAGGGCATCCTGCGCAACCCGCAGGACAAGACGGCCATCACGCTCGTCTTCGGCGTCAACTCGGACCAGGACGTGCTCCTGAAGAAGGAGTTTGAGGAGTTCGAGAAGGAGTTCCCGGGGCGCTTCAGGGCGGTGTACACGGTCAGCAACCCTGTGGCCGGGTCGCCGTATCGCAAGGGCTATGTGACGAAGCAGCTGCTGGAGGAGGTCGCGCCGGTGCCGAAGACGGCGGAGACCAAGGTGTTTGTGTGCGGGCCGCCGGCGATGGAGGCGGCGCTGGTCGGGAAGAGGACCGCGCCTGGGATTCTGCAGGAGCTGGGGTATCGCAAGGACCAGATTCACCAGTTCTAGGGGGCATGGAAGGTAATGATTTCCTTTTGTTCATTGTACGCAAACAACAAATACCGGCTGGATGGCGTCTCGATCGCAGACAGCCATGTACAAAATAGACCACTTACACCAACGAATCGATGGCACTCTGCTGCGATTTTTCCAGCGCTCGCTCCAGGGCACAATGCGTCAACTTCAGCGCTCTGGGCACTAGCCAAGAACCTCCAGCGCAGAGGTGTGCGCCGCCATGGACTCTGGAACTGCCCCCTGTCGTCATCCCAGTAGACCCGCCTTGCTAGCTCAATCGGTAGAGCGTGAGACTCTGCGATTGACATGGAACAATCATACGGGTTCATCCTTTTTGCTTTTCATTCTGGTACCTCTCGTTCGTGGGTAATCAACTTCGCGTCACTTCAAAGGTAGTTTGCATATGTCGTCAAGTAAGCAACTTTCGTAATAAATAGGACGTTCAGTTTAGATATCATACTTGTTTTCTATGACTGACAGTTTTACTCACGACATCACCTTCTTTCCCCGTTTAAGATATTCCGAAGCATATCCAATAGTCTCGTTAAATGTGAAAAGTATTCTGCTCCTGGTGCAGGATATCACACATCACACATCCCATATTTCATCCTCATCAATATCAATGTAGTTAATCAGCGGCACAAACTTCGCCGGTGTCGCAGGTGACTGAGAAGAAACTGCGAGCGCTTAGCCATCGAATGGTAGGGACTTGTAGCGGGAGACTCACGAGAGAGCTTCATCGTTGAAGCTATGACAGAGTCCAGCGCTCTCGTGCACTGGTCGCTGTGGACGTCTTGAATGATCTTCTCAAACTGGTAAACCTCGGGGAGTTTCTCGTGCGAGAAGGACTTGAGAGCCCCCAAGTCATATCGTAACATCTCTTTGCCTGTGCTTGTGTCAGCTAACCATCTCACTCCCTGACACATCTAACTATTCCCACATGGTTACAACTGACCTGAGAAATTAGCCTTGAAAGCGTCGATGATCACCGAGTCGTTGCGACGCCGTCTACGAAATGATAGTAGGGCAGCCATCATCGGCAACGCCCAATCGTCCCCGAAACAACCGATCGCAAGGCTCAACGCCGTGCGAACCTCGAGCCGGGTTGCAGAGGTCGTTGCCGCGAAGCAGTCTGTCCGCAGCTTGCAGACTCTTTTGGCTAGCTCTGGCTTCTCGTTCGGCTCCCCCATCTCAGGGCAGAGCTTGAAAAGACCATGGCTTATGATGTCCTGCAGGCTGGTTGAGGTCGAGTGGCCTTCCATGGACAGGGACCCTTGACAGAGGTACTCTCCAAAGTTGTAAGAGGTATTCCGGCGGAGGTGGCGAATTTTTGAGAGGTTGTATTCTCTGTGGGAATCCTTGCCAGTGTAGACATTCAAGAGGGCAGTGTCCGGGATGAATGCGCCCCGAGGGAGGCCAGAGGTGTCCAGCACGAACACTTGAATATCTGCGAGGTCATCGGGGTTGGGCTTGATGTTCCGGTAGAGGGCGTACTGGAGTGCGAAGAGGAGCGAGCTAGACCATGACATGAGGTTGTCGCTGTCGCGGGGCCAGTTACGGAGGTGGCAGTTGAGCATCTCTGCAGCTTCTCGGACTGGCATTGAGAATATGTCGGTAGTAGCACCGGGTCTTGCGAGCGTTGCCGCCTTTGAGAGGACATGCTTGACCGTGGTTTCGCCGGCGGTGCTTGGTGCATGGACGCGAAAGAGATATCGAGGGATATCCTCGAGAGCTTGGGAGATCTCCGGATGGTCATGTCTTGGGGGTGAAAATAGCAGACAGCCATGGCTTGCAGTTACTTGGGTTGCAGTTGAAGAAGTCTCGCTTGCCGCTGTGGAGGTTGGCGCCTCGTAATCAGGGGAGGAAGCCATGTGGCGTATTCAGGCCCGGAAGCTTTCGTGGATGGCAGGTGCTTTATTGAGCTGGATGACACGAAATGAGCTCGAGATGGACTGCAAGCTAGGCGTACAAAGAACGTGGATATTTGGAATGGATTGATGTCAGTAGTATCGGGAGAGATATGAGGCGAATAAACCAAACTAATTACCAACGCGCAAATGAGTAAGACATTGAGGGCAAATGCTGCATATGTACGGAACGGGTGTCCTTACTAATTATACGAGGAAGAGTAACGAGAAAGCAGGCTGCGATCCCTTCTCCATCATGTGTCTACAGCCTCTGTTGTGGACGGCCTCCTGCATGAGAGCAGCATTGAGTCGTGCGCCAAAAGGAGGCCCATCAGACGACCTCGCCAACGAACTGGGCAATTATTGAACGAATTGGCTGCTCAGCTTGGCTTGGCCACCAACAGAAAGAGACTCCAATTGAGGGGTTCGTGAACAGGGGCGCTCTCGGGGAGAGGAGATTGGAGGCTTTGAAGGCGGCAGTGTGGCTGGTGGCCCAAACTGGCAAGGCGGCTCGCTGGCTGCCTGTTCGGCCAACTGCAGCTGCCTGTGATGTTCGTCCTGTGGAGTGGAGCAGATAAGATAAGGTTAAGACCGGGCCAGGCAGGCGGCTCTCCTGCTCGGATATCTTTTTCTCCGCATTCCGCCCAGGCTCCCGCTCTCACGTTCAGGGCAGCTGTCAAATCAGAAGGGTCAGAGCCCCCGGAATAGTGGGGAACGTGCTCCTGGCAGCGAAGCTCTTCAGCGCCGAGGCGGCAGGCCATTGGCGGCCAGCAGCAGCAGCCAGGTGTCCCCCTGGCAGCGGCGTCCAGTGGGAGCGGGACCTGGATGAGGTCAGTGCCTGCCCGTGGCCCACATCAGCTTCCACACCTTCCATGCTGCTTCATTGCTGGCTATCTGTCCAGGGGAATCGCGATCATCAGCACCACCAGCCTGCATTCCCTAGTCTGCCTGCCATCGTCATCACGAAACGACACTCAACACCACAGCGACACCGACGGTCCTATTGTTTTCGACCACACACGACACCCGCGATCCTGCGTCACGTTGGCACCGACAGCCCTCTCCGCGCACCCGCACTACCGCCGACACAGTCACTTCCGACGTACCTCGCCTTGAACCTCCGCCGATCCGATCCTCCTGCTCAGCTTCGACCCCGGCACCGCCGTGCCTCCGACCCGCCGTCAACCCGATCGCCATCCGCTCTCTCTCGTCCTCTTCCTCCCCTCCTCCTCTCTTGCAATCCTGGCTTCCCGGCCGGGTGAGCTGGTCGAGAACGTCCAGCGCCAGTCGAATGAATGCAACCCCTAAATCCATTCCTCGCTGCCTTCTTCCGAAGCTCCCTGCCGTCACAGTGCACGCCGGTCCACCATCACATCCTCCTGGTCCCGACCACCGATGTGCTCCTCACCTCGCGCGAGTCCGAGAGCGGCTCGACCTTCAACGAGGTCATCACTTCCGAGGAGTTCCTAGCTAGCCACGTCTTGCGCATACCCGCCTCCAACACTGCCGCTGCCGCCGGTGGCAAGGATGCTGCACAAAACCTACGGGAGCTGAGGGGGAAGGCGAAGCAGTACCAGACCATCAACGGCCGCACAGTCGTCATTAAGGATACGCATGTCTACAGTAATAAGGGTGCGCCCATCCTGCTGACCAGACAGCCCATCAAAGACATCAGCTGACGTATGCGACCTAGGCTTCAAGTCCCTTGCCCAGGCTCAACTGCTCAACGACGCGACATGGTATCCCGACCTGCTCGAGCCCCGCCAATGGTTGATTTACTACATCTCTCGACCCCTCGTGGGAGTATGGGACGAGATCAAGATTGTGCCGGCCGTGCTGATCGAGGGCATCGCGAGAATACAAGCGCTCGAGCGGAGTCGATCGGCGGCAATGGAAGGCGAGGGCGCCATGCTGCCCCGCAAGAAGGACATCAAGAGCTTCCACGACCTGCTAAATCACTTTCCGATCATTGCGCGACAAATGCAACCCGGCCTGGAGAAGCTGTTCCGCGAGTTTACCACCGTCTTCGAGCGACCGCTGCCGCCGCCCCCCTCGGCGATGCGCATACCCGACCCCGAGCCCGAGGGACCAATTGCGACTGCCATGAAAAATGCGCGCTCCAACAGCATGAACGCTGCCAAAAGACCCAACGGCATACCTAATGGGTTGCCAGTGGCGGAAAACTTCTACGCAGAGGACGACGAGGACGTTATGAGGGCTTCTCTCGAGACTGCGGTGACGGCGGCCATTGACTTGTTCCAAGGGGTCGACAAACAACAGCTCTCAATGCTTGGCGCGACGACGGATCTGACTGGACCTCGGGTTGAGAGGCTCATCGAACGATACGTCACCGAAAACGTACACCACCTCCTGTTCCCACGCCTCAGCGCAATGAAGCGGCCGTACGATCTCGAATTAGAGGCCAAGATCCGGCAGATGGAGTTCATCGACTTGTCGCAGCTGGGTATTGTCATTGAGGGCGGCTGGCGTGGGAAGCACGAGCTGACGATACAACTGGGCCTTGCCGTGGAGGAGTTCAAAAAGATGGCTCTCGCCCTGAGCCCACAAGAGATGCTTGACCTGTTGCTGTCGACCATCAAGGTCGTCACGCATCTGACGGACCTCTCCCGGGCGCAAGCGGCCTCTTCATCAGAGAAACCTACTCTAACCGTCAATGCTGACACTCTCGTGTCGCTACTCCTGTTTGTGGTTATTCGAGCTCAAGTCAGGCATTTGCATGCACGTCTCATCTACATTCGCCAATTCATTTTCATTGACGACGTCGACAATGGCGAAATGGGATACGCCCTGAGTACCTTTGAAGCCGTCTTGGCTTACCTCGCTCTGGATTCATCAGGCCTGAGAAGAGCCAGCAAGCGAAACAAGTCGCTCTGGGATGCCGTCTGCAATGGAACGATGGATGGAGTCAAACGGATCATGGAGCTGGACTCGAATGCGATTGTCGACGATGATATCTATGACTCACCAGTATCAAGTCGCCGGCCGTCAGGCACGTGGAGTTACACGAATGGTTCTGCGTCCAGGCGATCTTCCACGGCGGCTACAGCGTCCGATCGCTTCTCCTCTGGCTCCGGCCTGAGCCACGTATTTCCGTTCCAAGTCGAGGACAGCGATGTAGAACTCGATTTCCCCCTGCCTCCTGCGCCACGAAAAGTGAAGCGAGTAGCCATGGACACAAGAAGCATGTCCAGCGGATCTGAGATTTCTTACCACTCAAGAGCGACAAGTAATGGGACTATCGGCAGCGTGCTGGAAGGCGATATCTCCATTGATCGCTTATCGCAGACACACAATTCCTTTGGCGAGTCACTTTTAATGATGGCCGTGCAGAACGAGAGGCCCGAGGTTCTCAAATACCTGTTGTCGCTAGACGAGTACTACCCGCCAAAGATGATTCTCGACGACATTAACAACGAGGATACGACACTGCTAAGCGCCGCTGTTCAATTAGGTCACGCGGAGATGATTAACACCCTCCTCAACTTTGTCATGGCGGCTGCGTCAAAAGAGCGCCTCAAGGAATACCTCGCGCAACAGGACATTTGGGGGCGCAGCTGCGCGCATTACTTGTTCCACGCGCCGTTCCTCATATCTCGCATAGGGAAATTAGTTCCCTGGCGGCAAAAAGACAAGAACGGCCAGACGCCACTTTTTGCGTTGTGTCGCTCCTATGACCATGTGCATTACCATGAAATGGTGGATGCCGGCCTTGACGCGGCCACGGAAGCCCAGGGTGACGGGCTTCCGCTCCACATTGACAACCATGTGGATGGCAAGGGGAATACGCTGCTTCACATTGTGAACGATCCCCATCTCGCAGCCAGGGTTCTTCAGCAATGCGATGTTGACGTCAATGCAACCAATGAAAAGAAATTTACACCGTTGATGGTCGCCAGCAAGTATGGCCGGCTGGACATGGTGAGGACGTTGTATGTGGACGCACGAGTCGACGTTGCAGCCCGAGAGCTCCGGAGCCTGACGGCCGTCGAGCTGGCCAAAGACGACGACATTCGAAATAAGATTGACGACTTGGCACTGTTTAGCATGCCCCCTGCGGCGGATGCCCGTATCACCGGTGTCGTAAGGGCCTTTTTTGTTGAAGATGCGACCATTCGCTTGGTCTTGAAATCGGCCGCCCCCGCCGACCACATGAGCTACACTGTCACGACTAGCCGCCGCAACCTCTCCGATTTCGAGCATCTCGGCAATCTTCTCGCGCTTGAGAACCCGGCGTCGTGGATACCCGCCGTAGCCGGGGTGCGGTCGCCGTTCCAGATCCCGTCGAAGCCGTCGAGAGCAGTCCTGCGGGACATCCAGACTAGGACCGACTGGTTCCTCAAGATCATGCTCCAGCACCCCACATTTGCGACGCACGAGATGCTGTGGGAGTTCTTCCTCGTGCCCGATATCCAGCTGGGTATGATGGAGCAGAGAAGCAATCTGAAGGCGGAAACACGAGCTGAGAAGGTGCGGGAAGAGTACGAGCCTATGAAGGATGTGCGGGAGGTCGAGCAGTTTGTCGACCACGCCAGAGAGATGGTGCGGAGCGTCAACTATTCCACCAAGAGCGTGGCCAGAAGAGTCAACGCCATTGGAATCGTTGCATCAGGTAAGCCTCGCCCCTTCGATTCAATGTTCACCTGCTAACGCTTCCAGACCTTCATGATGCAGCAGCTCTTCTGCACCGCGCCGTGTCAACGCTGCCGTTCTTGCCACTGGCATACACCACCGCATTGGAATCATACGTACGCACCGTGACGCCGATGCAATCGAACCCTTACGCCATATTCCACTCCACATTTCTCGCATCGCAATCGACGATCCAAGGCCTCCTGTCAGCCCTGGCGCGGCCACCGGCGCTCATCACACAAATCTCGACCGCCCGCAAGGCAGTGGAGCGAAACTATAACTCGCTCAACCGATCGACACGGTGGCCACTCGGACTACTGGACGACACGCGACAGCGACTCAACGAGGAGCGCGAGGAGAAGGCGCGACAGTCACAGGAGCAAGTAGACGATCTCGGTCGAGAGCTCCGGTACCACCAGCAAGTAGTGGCCGGGGAACTTGCCGGATGGCAGGACCTGCACGAGAAGATGGGGCGACGGGCGATCAAGGAATTCGCCAAGGGAATGGTGATCCAAGAAAGACTCCGGCTCGACGGGATGATGAGGGCTCTGCGCCGGCTGAGGGAAGGCAAGGCGGAACTTGCGACGATGGCGGAGGTTGTTTCAGGGCAGTCGAGTATGAGTCAATCGATGCACGACGGCATGGGGATGGGAAGGATGGTGGATGCGGGCGAGGGAGCCAGCAGCGCGGGTGCAGCAGCAACAGCAGCAACAGCAGCAGCAGCATCAGCCGGCACCAGCAATGGAGTCGGCAGCAGTAGCAGCAGGCTGGGAGCGGGCGACGAGGCGGTGGCGAATGCAGTAGCAGGATTTTAGCCTCGCCCCCGGTTCCATGTTCGGCTGTCTGCTTTGGTATGGTCTGCGGGCTGCCTGGGATGATGTGCATACACGTCGGTCGTTGGAGCAAACCTCAACACCAAGAGCGACGCGTGGTATGGGAAATGCGACGCGTCTGGGGGCATCGGGTGGCTGTGACTGGGTGACGGGTGGGACGGATGACCACCTCGGGACGACGTTGCAGCAGCAGCAGCAGCAGCAGCAACACTTGGAGAAAGACACGGGCGGCGCTGGGTGTGTAGGTGTGTGTGGGATGAATGGGGCCACCTCACCTCACCTTGCATGAGACAAGACCACACACTTCCCGAGTTTTCCCATCAAACACTCGAAACGAAACTTTTTTTTTCTCTTGCGTCTCTCTCGATGTAGCAAGTAGACCACTTGTTCGATTCTGTCTTGTGCGTGTGTCCTCTTTTTTTCCTTTCCCTCTCTCCTTTATGATGGATACCCTTCTGGCGTCCTTGGCGTGGGTTTAAACTAGACGGTGGTGGGTTCGGCGGACGAGGGGTGCCCGTTTTCCTGGGACACGCAGAATAGACGATGGATACTACAGACCACAAACACAACCCAGAATATTTTTCTCTTTGGAAAGTGTATCCGATGGATGCCCTGGATTCTTTCCACGTGTCTTGACTTACATGGTCCCTTGTCTGAAAATTCTTTTCCTTGGGGGTTGATGACTGTATGTCGGTGTGTGTTGGCCGCTGGGTCCCGGTTCATATGATTCAAGAACCCGACGCGGACGGGGGTTGCAAGAGTTCGTGTAGGGCTTGACCGTATTCTCGATGGGAAGCCGGGCGTAATTGCCATGGTGTCCTTTTCCGGCTTTTTCCTTTGGATACTCACCACGGTGAAGGTTGTGGAAAGGCAGGTGAGTTGGATGTGATGGGGGAGAGAGGACCCAGCCACCCCGATTTTTCCGGGCAGACCGGGCATGCTCCGAGCCCAGGCGTTCTTCTTTTTTGGTGTAGGTGTAGGGCAGCACCAAACCCGAACTGCCGGGGGTGGGCGTGGCATTTTTTTCTTGCGAAGATCAGCCATGGGTTTCTTGGAAGCGACGTCTTCTTCCCCACTTGACGGCCAACGCTTTGTGACTCATTCTTCCTTGTCTCGCTAGCTGGGTAGCTACACTAATATGCAACGATTGCAAAAGTGGGCAAAAGGTCATCATGCAGGAATAGAGAGAGAGGGAAGAAGACAGGGCCCGGGGGACCATTGGATCGAGAAACAAAAAGGCGGTCGTGAAACATCCCGGGAGGACGGCTGGGCCAATGGAGCGGTCGCGACACGGGTCTTGGGCTGGTGGGCGTTCCCGATTGGGCGAGGGGGGATCTGCGGCGCGTCGAGATTGGGCGGCGCGTTGAGGTTCTGGTTTTGATTGGCTGGAAGGGATTTGACTTGGACGGGAAGGGGCACGGGCCACGGGAAGAGGTGGGGCGGTGGTGAGGGGGTACGTACCTGAGGTAAGCGAGAGAGAAAGAGAGGGAGGAAACCGAGGATGAGGCGCTTAAAGATGGAAGAGAGGAGGAGGGGAGGGAGGTTAAGCGCCTTGTGCGGCTGTGCAACGGCCGGGGGCAGGATGGAGAGAGAGGCTTGTGGGGTCTGTGGTCAGTGGGAAAAGGTCACGGTGCTCCCATCCCCCGTTGAATGGGACGACGATTGCCGAGATGGTATGGGTGCGAGGTGCGAATCACCGGGCTGGAAAGGGATCTGGGAGACGGTGCTTGCCGCCGCACTATATGAGGGCCCGCGGATGGTGATTCTTTTTAATTTTTTCACGACAAGGCTGCTGTGGTTCAGCGTTGCAGAGGGCGGTTGTATGGTGAGGCTTAGACATTGCGGCGGCGGGTGAGGTAGGTAGGCCTTCGGTGAGGGTGAGAGTGAGAGTGAGACTTGCGCGGCTATATCGTCTTCCGATGACGAAGCGGATCCATTGAGGGGAACGAGGCAGGCGCACATGATCGTCAGCTTCATCGTCCGGGGGCCGACTTCGGGGCCGTCTTTGGGGTCGGGTCGTGAAGGCTGAGGGTGTTACAGAGTGAGACGGCGGGCGGCTGGGAGGCTGCCTCTCTCTCTCTGCCTCTGGGATGATGGTGAGAGTGCTGACCGATGGACCTGCTGACTGTCGTGAGACCACCCCCGCTTAGCACTTTTCCATCTTTCGTTCCACCATGCTCTGTTGTAAGCGCCGTCCGCCGTGGGACCACCACCGTCCACCCAGGGCCGCCGCCGAGGATCGGGTGCTGTGTAGCCGCCCGGGCGGTTAGCAAGCGGCTGTTTTAGATTGCGGGCAGGAAAAAGAAACAGCCGACGCCCCGCTGCGCATCGATGCTGTCTCGGAAGGAAATGCGACAGGCGCCTGGTAATCTTGGGAGCCGCCTGGCCTTTTCTTTCCCTCGACTGTTTTTGTTAATTTCTGGTGTGCCCTGGAATCGGTCGAGGGCGCTGGTGTCAGGTGAGGCGGAGGGAAATGAGGCGGGCGAGGGCGGGAGAGAGGAAGTGTTGAAGGAGGAGTGAGGACTGCGAGGTGCGCTGGCAGGCAGAGCGCACACGGGACGGACAGGAAAGACGAGTTGGGAATGCCCTCGCGAGTGAGACGCGGGGGTGCTGCGGTTGTTCCTCGACGCGACGGACGCTGGAGGGAGCGCAACCGCATCTGAGCGCATCGCATCGCATGTCACGGCGACGCATGACATCGCGTCGGATGACGGTCCACGGTCCATGGCTTACTACGAATACACGCATCGCTACCGCGTCTAGGTTCGTCCGTGTCGCCATTTGTTGATGTTGTGTTCGTCCAGTCTGTCACCCCTGCTCTCGTCTGTGTGGGGGAAGCTAAGGCAGCTCCATCTTTTTGATAGTGGAGAGAGAGAGAGACAGAGGCGCCAAGAGGTTGAGCAGAGGGCTAATGCACGGCCGGGCTAGTCGGTGCCATGTGTCTAAAAATGAGTCATAGCCGCTGTGCAGGGGGGGCAGACGACGGAAGATGCTGTTGTGGACGGTGAGTGGTTGATGACATACAGTGTCTTGATATTGCCGTTCAAACGGTCACTTTCTATTAGATCAACGCGATCAAAGACAGTGTAGACAGTATCAAATGCAGAGCTCCGCCTCAACGGGGTCTCCACCTTCCCAACCGAGAAACCGCAGTGAAGTGACCTCAAGCCAGGCCGTCTCGATGCCCTGATACGCGGCCGACGAACGTCTCTCTTTCTTCGACTGCAGCAGCCATGCAGATGATGGACTTTGCAGCCTCCCACCCCGTGTTTCAGATTTGCTCTTCTCAACGCCTTGGTGGGACTTTTCTTAGTGCAGAAGAGAAGCTGCAGTAGCTCCATCATCCAGCAGACCGTCGTTCTGTCGTCGTTCGCTCGTGGCTGATCTGCTCCCACCCCCCATGTCATTCTCTTCGTCTCTTCTGATGCTACGCACGAGGAGAGAAAAATACACGACCCAATACGTATCTCTCAATTGCTGCTTTTTGCGTCCCCCCCTGCCGTCGTATGTCGGTAAGCACAAGACAGACGTAGTCTTCCAGGTCTCGGTCCACGATCCGTCCATGGGACCCCGGGAACACCAAGCCGGGCATGCGCAGCCCACCCCCATCGCTGCGTTGTACCAGACCCATTCCCATTCCCGTCGACCACCACACACGCCCTCGTCAAGGTTCAGCAGGCCCAGCGGTGGCCGCGCGGGTCGTCAAAGTCGCGCACCGCATCGCCGTTCCCAGATCCATTGGGCTGCGAGCGAGCCTCACCCGCGAGGATAAAGATGCCCTCCCCTCCCCGCGCCTACTGTTCCCTTTCGTTGGCCCTTCTCTCTTCATCCTCATCCTCGTTCCTCCTCCTCCTCTCTCCATTTTCTAAAACTCGTCTCCTATTATTGTTTGTTTATGCGACTGCTCTCAATCAATCATATCTGTTGGAACCCAAGAAAAGGAAATCAAAATACACTCTAGATCGAGGATACTGTGGTCTTGTTGAACGCGGCCCCGGCTTCTCACCCCCTGCTTCACGGCAAACTGCTCTGCATCACTTTTGCTCGCCAAAAGAACAACATCTCAAAGACTCTGGAGCTGGCCTCCTCTCTCTCTCACGAAACACTCCCCGATAATTCCTTAATCGTGCCCCGTCGCAAAGACAACAACTGAAGCCACATTCACAATGTCCTCGTATGCAACTCCCCCGCCCGCCTCTCTCACTTACACCCATCCTGACTCTCCCCCTAGTCTGGCAGCGGACAACATGTCCTTCGACTTCGTCTTCCCCTCGTGCGAACCCGCAACACCGCCAAGCTTCTCCTTCGACTCCTTCCCCTACGACCTCCCCTACCAGCAGCCCCAGCCGACGACAACAACAACACACTTTGTCGGTGGCCACGCCCGCTCCCGCTCAAACGGCTCCGTCTACTCCTACGTCTCCACCGCCGAGTCCACCCCGGACTCCGTGAGCACCCGCATGACGACCCCGTCCCGCGCGTCCCCGCCCATTCGGCAGCACGGGCCCCTGCTGCTCCCCAAGATCCGCTCCCAGGACCAGGCCATCGAGTCGCCCCCCGCCAAGCGCGCCAGGACATCCCCGAAGCCCCACACCCCGGCCCGCACCCCGGCTCCAGCCCCGCGCCGTAGCGTCGTCGCCGCCGCCGCCGCTGCCGCCTTCCGCCCCACCCACGCCCGGAGCTACACCAACCCAGAGACCCTCACCTGGAACATGCCCTCCTCCTTCGTCAGCCAGCCCGAGGAGCCCTCCACCTCCTCGCTCCTCTGCTCCCCCGTCATCTTCGCCGACGACATGCACTCCCGCCGCGCATCGACCTGCAGCCTGGACGCCCCCGCCCTCGAGAAGTACGGCTTCCCGACCTACCGCCAGATGCCCTCATACGTTCCCGCCGCCGCCTCCCCGGCGCCGCAGCCCGCCGCCCTCCCCACCACCGAGGCCTACATGTTCCCCTCCTACACCGCTGCCCCCCGCGCGCCCTCCCCGCTGAGCATCGCCTCCACCCCGGACCCGACCCCCAGCACCACCCTCATGTCCTACCTCACCGGCCCCAACCCGGCCCCGTCCCTCGTCCGCACCATCTCCTTCCCCCTCCGCGACCCCAACACGAAGCACTTCTGGTGGGACGTCCGCCAGATCCGCCCCTGGACCGCCTTCAACCTCTCCACCGTGCTCTCCCTCCCCGGCGCCGCCTCCCTCCTCAACTGCCCCGTCCCCGCGCCCCTGCTCCCCCACCCGGCCCCCGCCGCCCGCCACCCCGAGACCGAGGCCGCCCTGCACGCCATCTACGCCTCGCACTACCTCCCCAAGCTCAACGCCGCGCTCGCCATCTCCTCCACGCGCCCCATGCACCTCTCCTCCTCCTCTTCGTCAGGCAAGCAGACCTCGGAACTGCTCTTCACCGCCTCCCCCGCCGGCGAACCCGCCTCCGCGGCCGCCATCTTCGGCGGCAAGCCCACCGCGCGCGTCGTCGGCCTCGTGCGCTCCTTTGACCGCTTCAACACCGGCATGCGCGTCGAGGGCGCCATCAAGCGCGTCGAGTACCTCCGCGGCCTGGCCGCGCTGCACCACGCCATGCGCGAGCACTCGTGCCGCTACGGCTTCATCCTCACCGAGATCGAGCTCGTCGTCGTCCGCAACGGCCCCGACGCCGTGCCCAACTTTGGCTTCCTCGAGGTCTCCTCCGTGCCGCTCGGCGCGTCTGTGGGTGACGAGGACGGGGACGTGCCGCTGACGGCGTGCCTGGCGCTCTGGGGCCTGTGCATGATGGCGGGCGATGATGCGCCGCAGGCGAGCGGGCTTGGGGTCGCGCACTGGAAGGCGGAGATTGGCGCCCCGGCTGAGGGCACGCGGAGGAAGGCGCTGCCGCGGGATGAGTGGATGCCGAAGCCGCAGTTGGCGGAGAAGAGGGAGGCCAAGAGGGCGAGAGGGTGGATTATGCCGGAAGATCCTGTTGGACGGAAGGAGCTTGGGAAGAGGGGTGTGCGCTACGGCGCTTGCTAGCCTCGTCGGTGAGGTGTTGTTTTTATTTGTGTGTTGTTTTTTGTCATGGGTTATTGGCTGGTTCCAATGCCCTCTGTGTTTTATGATGATTGGATTATGGGTTTATGGGAAAAAGATAAAAAGGGTAATGACTTTGGGTACATATGGGAATGATGATTACGATGTATGACTGGGAAGGGTATACTGTAGATACAAGCTTTTTAGGTACTTGTAATCACCAATCTTTTTGATGTTCAAACTTTGTCTTCTGAGTTGTTGATGGCCTCGTGATCCAGCTTCTCTAAGCGTGTCGAGCTGACAGGTTCAAGGCTGTCCATCGGTTTATTTATAAGCAGAGAGGCACCATTCTCTTTCTGCAACCCCGCGACAAATACGCTTTTCTTGCGCTTTTGAGTTGTGGTCAGGTACCCGTCAACTTGGCTATCGACCGTATAACTTCCATGTTCCATGGTGCATATACTTCTCCTGCTTCTGGATGTCCATTTCCTCCCCGTCATCTCTGGAACCCAGCGCCGACATATTCTTACGCAATACATCAAAGACAGGTGCTTCGCTGCGCTTGGTTTACGTACCTGCCAAGGCGCGAATGGCACTTGTAGACCACATCCGGACGGGTCGCCGCTGTTCGTCATTAAAGCGTTAGAGCTAAACTGAAGGCATCATTGCCTGGTTTGGAAACAATGTGAAAGGAAAGTCTGATAATTTATAGTCATGGGACTCGTGCTGAGACCCGTGGTGGGTGCAGCGGCAAAGTCGTACTACTGTCGTCATTGCCCCCATGTAAAATACAACTAGATGATCATGCAATATCGAGTTCAGCACGAATACCTATCGCTTCGCGAGTCTTCTAATAAGATGAAAGGAGAGGAACTGGAAGCTTAGCAACCCAAACACAGGCAGCTGCAGGTAGGAACGTAACTCCTTTCTGAGTTTCATTGGACTGAGTATACTCGACCGGATCGATGACCCTCTTCCGTCTTCCTTCGCTATGCGTTGTGACTTATTCCATATCAACAATGCAGGTGCGGCTTGTATCGCAGCGTCGGAGACGACTATTATGCGTCCATGTGGCAACTCCGGATGCAATGAGTTGATCAAATTCCACTAGACCTATCACATACTGGCTTGAGGGAATAATTGAAGGTCATTTTGCCATTTATACCGCAGAATTGGAAGCGCTCGGTGCCTTTCAAATGACCTGAGAAGCCTCAATGGGTAGCATACTTATCACTGCTCACTTAGATGGGCCTGCCTGATCGTGTCACGCGACGCACTATTTAATGGTGTACTCTTCCCTCCTTTCCAAACATCAGACACATTTCAGGACTCGAGTCCACCATCATGTTCAGTTCCAACTGGAGTAGCAAGTTATGTATATACGAAGTTCTGACCCAAAGTAGGAAGACTGCATGAACGTCTTTCATGTTAAGATGTGCTTACTTCTCCATTGCACAGACTTGAGTGTCCATCTTACCTGCTGCCTTCGGTGTGTTTCCCTCTGAATACTGATCATGGACAACCTTGGTGGAGTCTCGCGCATGCATCACCCATACCTGTTGGCGTCGCCTTTCACGCAGGCGGAATCTTCGCTGGCTGTAAAGCCCCTGCTATGGTTCCCGACCATCTTCCAATTGGTGAGGTCCGATAGCTCCGACCTCATTGTGTCAAAGTAAGATTTGACAGCTTGCTCCTAAGCACGATTTATATAGTTGGCTCACAACTGCGTCTTGCCGTGTAGAAACGAGGTTTGAAACATGGTGAGTGTCTTGTTCCAAGAAAGCTTCGTCACAATGAAAAGAGTGGTTGCCTAAACTGACTGGAGATCACCGCAATAGGTGCTTGATGTCTGGAATGGATCTTCTGAAAGGCTTCAAAGCACGCCACACACACTTGATCAGACGATGAAAATGTTGTCGACGATTTTCCATCCTTCGCTAGTATTCCGCAGGACCCTGTATCATCCCCGTCTGGATGGTATTCTACAGAAGTATGACATGAGAAGTTTTTTAATAATCATGGGCCTGCCCCCGTCCACAGTTCACACCGTACGCAAGACATCGCATGTCTGATAGGCAACAGCACACATGTGCATGTGAAGTCATCAGACTGGAGGAGCGGCAAACATTTTTCTTGAAGAATTCCAGACTTAATCTATGATATAGCTGCTTAAATATGTTGCGATAGATTGGTGCCATCCCACAACGTTGTTTGTGATTGGCTTCACATAAAGGTCCTCTATTTTGACTGTGACGTCTCAGGGTTTCTCGAAACAGCAAATTGAGCATTCCTCTGCAGTTGGTACTGCCTCGGTTCGCCGCTATTTCAGACACCAAGAGTCAGTTCGCGAGGTGGTACACTTGGCAAACTCGCCATACTATAGCATATAGTTTCGTCTCGTCCACGGCTCTTTTGCTTTGTAGTCCATATATGAATTTGAATAAGACGCAGACAATTGTGGAAGCATGCCTGTGGTCACCAGAGTTGAAGGTAGGTGCCGAGAGCTGCCCAGCAGAAAGGGTTCAGATCTGCATGGAACGAAACGTCGCGACCCTCTCTGAGGAACTTAGAAACGAATTACGAGGAGTAGCGTTGATGTTATCGCTTCGAGAATCCAAGATCTAGGCGTCCCCATGATTCCCTTATGCTTCTCTAGTTCAGAAGTATATGGGAAGATGTGGAGGCGCTTCCGATACATTGCTTGCTGTCAGCGCATCGTTGCCTAAGTACTGATTAAAGGCCCGCGCAGCACGGTCTTTCTCTGACAAGAGCCATCGCATGCTTGAAAACCTATATAAGAAGCACTTCTACTATCTAGCTGCTCTTCTATCGCCGGATTATCCGTGCTGAAGTATTCGGTAGTCGAGGCAGTGAAAGCAAGATTCTTTTCATGGGAGGTCTTGGGAGGACCTCCTACTGTTTTCACCTGATATGTGGCGAGGTGTCAGCCAAGTACTCAACGTCCGACGTAAGGCGGAATTCTTGTCTCGTTCGGCAGTCCACTCCCCTCGTAAGCAACTCCTTCAGCACCTTAAACGTCTTTGTCATAGCCATGGCCCATCATATTGTGCAGGGCGCACAGCTGGTGGTATCATGCCAGCTGAGAACATCAGCACATATTGGATGATGGGATGAAATTGTGGTATTGATCTCCAAAGTTCGGCATGGTGGTCGCTTCTGGTGTGTTCAAGCTTTCCGAATGGCAGGGGTGAGCTTGGTTGTCAGCTCCGTCCCATAGATAGAAACACAGTCTCCTCAACTTCGTTGGAAGCGAGAGCGATCCGGCTTCCGAGAGTCATTACTGTGGATGACTTGCATGAAAAAGTCAAACGTGTCGCACGTGCTACTGCCCACTCATCACCACCCAGACCTCACGATGCGAGATTTTTAGCTTCGACACGCTTTCAAATTTAATGAAGCGTGCGTCCGCCTGTCAGGAATTCGTGCGGACAGATGCCAGTAACCTATTCACCTCTCGACACCTACAACATAATACGTACATAAATGAAGCTCCTCGAAATTCTCGTGATGACGGCTTTGGCGCTGACAGCGTCGGCCACTCCCGTCGGTAAGCTTCATCAGTTTCCCAATGAGTTGCGCGTGGATGGAAAGAGGTCATCATAGTTTTTGAAAAAGCCACATAGATGCAAAATTCCGACTACTAGAACCTCTCTGACCAGAACTGTAGACCTACAACTCGAAACATCTTTGGTACCCAGGGCTGAGATATGCCAGTGGTTCGGCGAAGCCCCATTCTGCGATGCAAAATGTCCCGACGGATGGAAAAAGGAGGGGCAAGATGATAAAGGAGGAGGTCATTCTTGCGTGACTGGAAAGAAGTTCTTCTGTTGCTTCAAGACCGACGGCAATGGAAATAGCAGTGGGAAGCAAGCGGCGTGAGGGCGCATTCAGTGGACGTTGAGTCGCTATCTACTTCAATCTATTTCGGCTATTTCGCACTTCGTCTTGAGTCTGTCGAGGGTAAACTATGTTGCAGCTCCTTTGTCCACTGTAGTCGAGAGGTCAGTCCCAGAGACAGCAGGTGGTCAACTTCCACCCACCGACGCGGATTTTGTGCCTCCGATTAGTGTGCGGCAATGCATACTCCTCCAGTCTGAAACCAATGGACATATTTCGATGCGTCACATTTTAAGCATGAAAGACTTCGATAGTCCTCAAATCATTCAATCGCAGAACCACGTCGTAGTTAGATGAGCCCGAGGCTCTGGAAAGCTACTGCCAACTCATGTACAGACTCAACAGGAGACCATCTCAACCAAAGTCTTGGCATCAGGAAAAATGCACGACATATTCATCCCAGAATCACTAAAATTGCACAGTAGCAAATGTGGTGGGGGTTTGTGTCATCCCGCGCGAAATTCTGGCTGACATGCTTGTTTTCTCATTCAAACAGACACCAGGAAGTCATGATACTTCGAGAAAATCTGAGACGGGACACGCCAAGCGCATATCTCATCATCCTCTAATGTCAAAATTATCACTGTGAGGGACCCAAGTGATGGATCCCGCATCCACCGGAGCACAAGTACGGCAGTTTGTTCAAGTCCATTACATAGTACAGAGCAAGATGTGAGAACCATGAACCTGGAGCTGGTACTGTACCCCTTTTCAAGGTTTCATCAGTTCGTCGAGCCGAGTCTTATGACAAGGTCTACCACGTCTGTCCCATGTCTGAACGAAGTTGACAGGTTCTTGGTGAAACAACATTAGTTCTCGCGATATCGTTTCCCAAGACGTCACTACCCCTTAAGGTTACGTAGGCTGGCGGTGCACCGCACGGGATGCAATAGATACCCCGGCATCTAATCTTGGCGCATGCCATTTATTTAACCCGCTTGGGGTCTTCCCGACCTCTGAATCGGTGGTAGCTCTGCGGGGCGATCTCGGAGGACAGGGTCATCGTCAAATTACCTAGTCCGGCTTTCACGATGCCGCTTCTCGATTTGCTTGATATGTATGTCCTTCAGCTGCCTCTCAGTATCTTTTGAAAAGTGACCAGCTAGCATCTTGCCGTAGACGAATGCTAACCATTTTGAGCACTGAGATTTCCGATCAAGGGCACAGACACTTTTCGAAGAAAAAGTTGTTGAAGTATTCCAAGCGAAGCCATCAAGACGAAGCTGTTCGGCCAGTTTCAAAATTCCTGCTTTTGTGGCCAGGGGTTGAAGGGCATTTTACTCCGCCACGTGCTTGCGGACCTGATAAGCCCGTTTCCGCACCCGAACGCCGGCCCGGCATGCCACCATACTGCGATTGGACATGAGTCGCACGATCCAGCTCACACGAGTCAGACAACGAACGCTTCCACCCGTTGCACAATCGGAGGATAGCGTCGAGCCCAGGGTATCCCACCGGCGCGTTATTAAATATTCGTTACACCTTGCCGCGATCCCACTCTGAATGTTTATACACTCCACCGCACATTTCAATATTTCTTCACTGCCGCGTGGCCGAGTACACAACTCAGATTTCGCGCATAAAGTCGCGATGATATTCTAATTTTCAATAATGGACGCTGAGGGGCCGCTCAGACAGTCGTGGAGTGATGCCCAGAAAAGGTCCCTTCTGGCCGGAATATGCGATCATTCCGTCCAAGTATCCGCTGCGGGTTTACGATAGTCTCTCACGTAGGCATATTGCCACTCTGCCGTTTGATCGGGAGGCCTGGGAAAGTCAGGGAGGTTAGCTCAAAGTGCACAAATATATTTGAGACGCCCTAGAACGAACGCCAGTATGTTCTAGGCTCCTCATCCGCCCGCCAAACTCTCTCTTTGTCTGTCGATCGCAGACGTCCATTCTTTACAATGCTCCAGCAACTTGCCGTTCTCGCCTCGGCCCTGGGCCTTTGCCATGCGACAACGCAGATCGTCACCGGCGCCACTCTTTTCGTCGGAGACGCTTCCCCCATCGTGAACACCTCCTATGCCCAGTTTCAGGGCAAGAACGACGACAACACCGGAACCTCAAACTATCTGGGTAAGATCTGCTCCCCGGCTCCTCTCGACCCCGCATGCTAATTGTGATACTTTCTAGGCATTTCGTATGCCACAGCAGCCCGGTTCAACCACTCGGTACTGGCCGAGACCTCCGTCTCCGGCGTGCAGAATGTCTCAGAGTACGGCGTCGTCTGCCCGCAGCATGAGCTCCCCTCATCTATCGACCCGTCCGTGCTGCCACTAGGCAGCTTGTCTGGCGTTCTCGTTGCTGCTCTGTCGCAGTCCACCCTCGAGCAGGGCGAAGACTGCCTCTCGATCAACATCCATGTGCCGCAGAACACCAGCAGCACTGCCGGCCTGCCTGTTCTCCTGTGGATCCACGGCGGTGGCTTCGAGGCGGGTGCAGGAGGTTCGCTGCTGGAGGCCGATGTCGAGAACCCGGGAGTGATCTACCAGGCCACCAACATTGTCGAGCGCAGTGTCGCTATGGGCCAGCCCATCATTGTGGCCTCTATCAACTACCGCTTGAACCACTTTGGCTTCAGTGCCTCTGAGGAATTGGCGGCTGCTGGCCTGCTCAACCTGGGTTTCGAAGACCAGAGGAACGCTCTCCGCTGGCTGAACAAGCACATCGGTTCCTTCGGCGGAGACGCTGACAAGGTCACCATCTGGGGCGAGAGCGCGGGCAGTTGGTCAGTTGCCGCTCATCTCGTGGCCAACGGCGGCGATAACGAGGGACTTTTCCGGGCCGCCGTTGGCAGCTCGGGTGGACCGTTGAAGGTTGATGGCCCCGAGAGGCAGCAGAGCACCTTTGACTCCCTTGTCAGCTACGTCGGTTGCAGTAGCGCCACAGACGTGATTGCCTGTCTGCGGGAGGCCGAGTACAGCGAGATCTACGCACACATGCAGACTGTGCCGTACTTCCTAGGCTACAACAGCTTGGCCTCATCTTGGACGATCCGTCCTGACGGCGATGTCTTCACTGACAGCCCTGACAAGCTTGTCAGTGCGGGTGCTATTGCTGATGTCCCTCTGCTTTGGGGGTAAGTTGTGGTTCCAAGTCATCTATGTAATCGATACTAAGTACTTCCACAGTGACATGCGCGACGAAGGCACTCTGTTCTCTCTGATCAACGCCGCCAACACCACCACCGACGACGATGTTATGGATTACTTCCTCAAGACCTGGTGGCCCAACGCTACCGAGGCCCAGCTTGAGCAGATCCTGACTCTGTATCCCGACAACCAGACGGCCGGCTCGCCTTTTGGCACTGGCGACAACAACGCCCTGTACACCCAGTTCAAGCGTATCTCTGCCATCACCGGCGACTACAGCTTTGAATCCCAGCGTCGCCAGCTGATGGGCGCCGCTCCGGGCAACAAGTGGAACTACCTTATCGAGCAAGCTCTGCCCGCATCCGTTTTGGCCGGCACGGCGACCTTGGGAGAAATTACCGAGGCTGACTACGCGGACTCTGATGCGTTGGAAGCGGTCCCATACCTAGGCAGCTTCCACGCCAGCGATGTGGTGCTCAACTTCTTCGGTGCACTGCCCAGCAACAACTCGCGCCATCTGATGGGCACCCTGATTTCGTTTGTAAACAACTTGGACCCCAACAAGCATGACATGACCGATGTGCCCACTTGGCCGCAGTATGACTCGTCTAGCAAGTCAACGATGCTGTGGAGCGAGAGTGGCGCTGATGTTGTGGCTGACGATTATCGCGAGGAGGCCATCGCCTATCTGAACGAGATTGGCGATTCCCTGCGCATTTAAAATGATGTGAAGGGGTTATTTTCAGCGTGCGAAACTTCTTGTAGATATCTTTAATCAATGACAAACTCATGATTCTCTTCAACTTTTTGGTTCCGGAAGGGCCCGGCGATTTCTTCGCAGGAATCTAACCTGATCACGATCACTGTAACCTGAGGTGGTATTGAATTCATCGTACGACGATCCCGAGTCATTACATCACATCAGATGGTCAGATCACATCGAATGTGAGAAACAATTAACGCTGAGTCTATTTTCCGTCTACGGCATACTGCCAATCATCATGTAAATAGAAAAGTTACACTAGTATACACTTTTTGTGAGGGTGATAGATCGACTCCGCCCCTCTTTACTCCGAACGGCCAGCTTACAAGTCCGTCACCTTCTGGACCTTGGCAACAAACTCCCCGATTCTCGTGGCCACAACCTGCGCACTCTCCTCCCAGCCGATAATGGCACCCATCAACAGCGTGTCGTGGACGGCGTGCTCCTCGTAGGACACCTCCAAGTTGCCTCCAGCCTCCTGCATCTGCCGGCACCATGCAGTGCCGTCCGTCTCAAGGATCTCCGCCTCGCCCATAGTAACGAAGACGGGGACCTGAGTCTTCCAAGGGTTGTCAAGAGGGGTGACGTAAGGCAGGGTCTCCTCAGCCACACCGGACGAGTACACCTTGGCGCCCCAGCGAAGGAATGAGACGGGCAGGTAGTCGGTGCTCCAGTGCTCGTGTTGCTTGTACACCGAGTCCGGTCCCAAGCTGGCAAGCGGGTTGACCCACGGAGCGATGAGGATGGCGCAACTCGGGGCGGAGATCCCAAGGTCCCGGCCAAAGGTGTCGAGGTAGCGGAGCAGACCGATCACCAAGTTGCCGCCGGCACTGTCGCCGCAGAGCACAATACGCTGAGAAGGGATGCCGAGAGTCTGGGTAAGGTACAAATAGCTGGTGATAACGTCCTGCAGGGCGGCGGGGAACGGGTTAGCGGCGGAACCCGCGCTACCATAGCCGGACAGACGGTACTGCGGCGCGAAGACGGCGTCAACGCCGGCTTTGTCGATCAGCATGTTAGCCATGAAGCCGCAGTAGCCTGTGCGGCCATCGCCCAGGACGAAGGCGCCACCGTGAATCTGCAGGACCACGACGCCGCCAAAGCCTTTTTCAACATCAGGCTTTTCGGGGAACCACGTGCCGCCGACGGTGGTAGGCTTGACATCGGGGTTCGAGGCCAGAGGTCCACGGTAGTGCTCTGATGAGAATGGCTCAGCGGTCTGGAAACGATCGCCTTCTTTGCCCGGCTTGAGGGTGTGTGTCTCGGTGATTCCCACGTTTGAGTACAGGTCAACAATGTTGCGTGTAAGACGTGCCATGAGAGCCTGCTTGAAGCCCCATTTTGGGTGAGGGCGGCATGCCGGAATCGCGGCCTGGACACACCAGACGGGAAGACAGAAGAGGAGGATAAAGAGGCCACCGAAAAGCTGGTAGAATATGCGTAGAGGCTGGTATGAAAGAATCGGGAAGCTTTCGCCTTTGGTGCCGGCCATCTTGAAGGATCGCGATGTGGCTACCGCGAAAAATTCGGTGTGTATGTCTTGGGTAACGTATCGGAATTTTTCTAGAAGTGAAGGAATGTCGATGCGAATATGGCGATCACCAGGGTCACAAAAGGGGAAACCTCCTGAAAAGGCTCATCAAAAGGAACAAGTGGAAAGGGTAGCCGCTTATCACCTACAGCGGCAGATCGTGTCACAAACGGGACTCGCTTTTCCTATTCCGATCTCAGGAGGCAGCTCTGCGGAGACTTTGCAACGCTGTGAAAAGTTCTGCTTGAGTCTCATTTCCGCGGGCGGTGATGGGATGTTCGTTCTCCTGACTTCGCGGCTGCATTCCGGCATCTAGGTTCGAGTCTTTGGGATCGACACATCCACCTCGTCGTCTGTCAACCCCGCCCCGATGCCGTTCTTGTCAGAGCACAATCTCGGCCAAACAGCTCCTGTACGAAAACCTGGAGTTTTCGGACCGCTTGATAGGACAAAATTTGGCGTCTGTGGACTCTTGGGGTTCGGAATGGAGTCTAGTAGTATGTAGAGTGGATGTCACATGACTCGCATTTGTACGCTTGCCAAGCCAATGCCCCTGCGCCGGCATGTAGTCGATTCTTCACCGGCAAGCAGGGATTCTGATGCCGGCACAGATGATGGGTGGGTACGGTTCATGGGCTAGAACGGGAAGGCTTTTCGTGGTTGGATCTGATCGCTGAACCAATGGCACGGTTACGTCTTTACATGACATGTCACTTACACTTACACCCGGCACTACGATGAATCTCTTGAAACGTCTTCCCTGCACCGTCGTCTCCACGAATGCCACCTTAGGACTCAGGAACAACTCCCGGCCGGCCGGATCAGGAACCGTTCAGACCACAAACACTGCAGGATCTGCCGTATTCTGATGGTTCTACGCATTCTGTGACCATTCTGTCAGTCAGCGGGATGTGGAGATAGTGGTTATTAACTTGGTTCTCCCCCACCAAACGAGCAGACTCTCTCCTCTTTTGCTTTCTTGCTGCTGTTTTGTGACGCACGACAACTGTCGGGTTATATCGTGTTTTTGTTGACTGGCTGCGGCTCGGGTCAGCCTGGATATACAGACAACATGGCTTCGACAACGACAACAACGCCGACGACAGCGTCCAACGACCATACGGACACTGCCATCATCGTTATCAACATCGTCCTCGCTGTGATAGCGACCGTTACATGCGCCGGACGGTTCTGGGCACGAAAGCTCACGGGCGTAGGATGGGGCCTTGACGACTGGCTGGCGCTGGCCAGTTTGATAGTAAATCACGCGTTCTGTGCCATCACGGTCGAGGCGACGGTCAATGGCGGTCTGGGTCGGAGCATCGTGGTGGTGATGGCTGAGAACCCGATGCAGTTGATCACGTTTCTCAAGGTTCGCGGCTGGATTCCCGATGGACGCGGGGGACTCTGACTGGATGCTAACGATTTTGTAGTGTGTCGTCGCAGCTGAGTTCTGCTACGGCTTCTCCTCGCCTTTGATCAAACTTTCTCTGCTGGCCTTCTACTGGCGCGTGTTCCCCACGCCATTCATGAAGAAGGGTATCTACGTTTTGTCAGCGGCTTGCATCGGCTGGGGCGTCGCCATCTTCATCACCAACTGCTTGCAGTGCCGTCCGCTGTCGTACACATGGGAGCAGACAACCAACCCGGGCGCCGGAACCTGCATCGACTTGATTCTGTACTTCGTGGGCAACTCCATCGCCAACAGTCTCATCGACATCTTGACCTTGGTGCTGCCGATTCACGAGACCATGAAGCTGCAGGTCAGCTCGAGCAAGAGAGTGGGCATCTGCTGCGTTTTCGCACTTGGCAGTCTGTGAGTAGACTCCAGAGGAACTGAACCATGGCATGATACTAACGAAGCATTCAAAACAGCGTCGTTATCGCCAGTTTTGTCCGCTTCGGATCTCTGGCTTCTCTTTACTCCATCGGTGTGACGGACATGACCCGTAAGGAGACCCGTTTCTCTTCATTCTTCGGACCGGTTTGCTGACTCTTCTGAACAGAGCAATACGCTCTCATGTGGACTGCCACCGTCGTGGAGATCTACGTCGCCATCATCGGCGCCTGTGCAGTTACTCTCGTGCCCGTCTACCGCAAAATGCGTTACGGCACTCCCTGGTCAACTCGCGACCAGAAGTCCAACCAGATTTCGTCGAACCCTGCATTCGCTGGCACTGGCGGCGCCGGTGGTTCGCGGCCTGGAGTCCACCACAACTTCAAGCGCTCCGCAAACCACGAACGCCTGAGCACAGGCAACGATTCGGAGGAGTACCTGCACCACGGCTCTGGCATGAGGTACTCAGTATCTGGAGCAAAAAGCCCCAAGCGGGAAGAGGCGAGCGACGATGTGCCCATGGACACGATTGTGGTCCAGAGGGATGTTACTTGGGAGGAGGAGCGAAAGGTGCGGCAGCACGTTTAGGGGGATAACTACACCATATAATCATTGTATTTATACTTTACGTTCACATGCTGTCATGACGAACGCTAGATCCGAACTCGTCCATGTTCCACGAGTAAGTTTGGTTAGATACTAGCTTGCGGGAGTTTCAGCTCAGCAACGATTACTCCTCCATAAGGAAGGAGGAATTCCAACATAATTAACCCTCCAAAGTGTTTATCCCCAGCCCGGGGCTCTGTTTCCACGTGGTCCGAGGCACGGGCGCGTCCTTTCCCCCGAGTGAGTCCGAAACTAGCGAACCCCGTTTGCTGTCGATGTCGAAATCCTGGTCTTGGGTGCCCACTCTCGACGAAATACGACCAGGTGTCGAAATGATTGCCACGTTTATGACCCTTGGTCAAGGGGCCTTGGCGGCCGATCGCTACCGGATACTTCCATTTGAGCTCAGACATGACTAGCTGTGCATGCCAGAATCTCAACGCTATGCTCAAGTGGAAGTAAAAGGGTCTTCCCACGGAAGACATTCCGTCCTGTGACAGCTTCTTTGGCACGTTGATTGACGATCATGATTGACTTGAGAGGGTCCGGAGCGCCCGGCACAGTCGGTGAATAGATGTCCAGATGACATGCTTTGAGACTATCGATTGTACACCTGTCCAAGCATCTGAAAGGTTAGCGTACTACTTGCGGGGCTTGGCTATATGGGAAGCCCCGCAAGAACCGCACTAACCTTTCAGATGCTGGGACAGGTGTACCCCTTGGCGCAGAGAGTTCCCTCTAATCGTATATGTAGCAACATCACTCTTGGCTGAGTAGAGCCTCACTTCCTTGCTTCCATCTCTGCATCATTGTATCCAACTGGCGAGTTGAGACATCAACTCCCAATTACACTCCTTAACAATTTCTTTACACAATTAATTAATATGGCATCTAAGTGGGCGGGCCTTGCAGCCCTACTCGCGGCCTCAAACTCCGCTCTCGCCGTTGCGAAGCCAATTTCCGCCCGTGATGCGTTGAGCCCCAAGGTGGAGATTGACTACGCCAACATCACTGGCCGGATCAATGGCAACATCAAAGAGTTCCTAGGTGTGTTGCAACGGGACCTGAACACGCATGCTGAATATCCCAGACGGATAAACTGACATTTCTAAGGCATTCCTTTCGCCTCAGCTGGCCGCTTCGAGCACTCTCAGCTCTACACCGAGCAATTGGGCGAGTTCGATGGTAGCAGCTACGGTCCCATCTGCCCGCAGAAGACGACGGGCTCCATCCTGTCCATGAACTCGTCCAGCAGTCTCATCTTGGGCAAGACCGGCACGGCAATCGGCCCCATCGTTGGTGCCCTGGCCGACACAGTTTTCAACACCATCGGACAGACCCGCAGTGAGGACTGCCTTCTGATCAATGTGCAAGCGCCTGTCGACGCTAAGAAGGGAGATAAGCTGCCCGTGGTGATCTGGATTCATGGTGGCGGATATGAGGTCGGCAGCCCCTTTACTGCTACCAGTGAGACGGATGTGATCCGCGGTGCCGTGCCGAACTACAACATCGGTGGACTGGTGCGCACCTCTGTCAGCCTCAACCAGCCTATCATTGGTGTTTCGGCCAACTACCGCCTCAACGCCTTCGGGTTTTCCGCGTCCAAGGAGATGGAGGAGGCCGGACTTTTAAACCTCGGTCAGTATGAGAAGGCTATGGTATTTACAGTCTGCTAACGATGCATCCATAGGCCTCGAAGATCAAAGAGTTGCTATGCAATGGGTCCAGAAGCATATTGCCGATTTTGGTGGTGACCCGGACCAGGTGGTCATCATGGGCGAGTCGGCTGGTAGCTGGTCCGTCGTCGCGCATCTGCTGTGGGATGAGGGAGAGGGCGCCACTGATCTTTTCCGCGGGGCGATGGCCCTGTCTGGTGGCCCTGTCATGGTTGAAAATGCCGAGCGTGCTCAGCCTTTCTTCGATAACATGGTCGACAGAACAGGATGCACCAACGCCACCGACAAGATTGCCTGCTTGAAGGTCGCTGACTTTGACGACATCATGGCTTCCGTGAACGACGAGGGCATGCGTAAGTAACCTTTCACATTTACAAACTGAAAACATTCGGCTGACTCTGATGCCTGATTAGTTCTCGGACCCCGATCCCTGGCGTCGACTTGGACCATTCGTCCCGACGGCAAGCATCTCAAGGACTCTCCCCACCGCCTGGCTGCTGCTGGCAAGATGGCTTCCGTTCCCCTGGTCACTGGCGACATGCGTGATGAGGGAACCCTTTTCTCTCTCCTCGCTCAGCTCGAGACCCTGACGGATGAGGACTTCGCAAAGTACTTCAAGGACATCTGGTGGCCCAAGGCCTCCGATGCTGAGATGGCCAAGCTCATGGAGCTCTACCCAGCGGATATCACCCAGGGCTCCCCCTTCGACTCGGGCGTTCTCAATGCCGTGACCCCCAACTTCAAGCGTCTGGCCGCAGTGGTGGGCGACTTCAGCTTCCAGGCGCAGCGCCGCAACCTGCTGGCACACTACAACACCTCTGAGCAGACTGTCTGGAACTACGTCACTGATGTCAGCATTCCTTCCGCCGGTCTGCTGCCTGATCTGGGCGTCTTGACTCACCTGCCTGTTCTCGGCTCGTTCCATGCCTTTGATGTCTGGTTCTATATGTTTGCAGGCTTGCCGTACGGCCTTAGCAAGAACACCAATGCTTACCAGGCTACCGCCATCTCCTTTATCCGCACCCTGAGCCCCAACAACCACGGTTTGGATCTTGCCGATTGGCCGAGATACTCTGAGGAGGGACTGGAGACCTACAACTTCAAGGAGAGCGGTCCGGAAGTTGTTAAGGATGACTACCGCGTGGAGGCCATGCAGTTCTTCAACGACCACCCTGATTCTTTCTTGATTTAAGTATGCCTGTAAAGGTGATACTCCCGAGTAATAGTAGTCAGCTTCGCAGACAGTCACTAGCAAAAATTGATCCAGCCATAGAATGCTGCCCTAATTCGAAAGTCGCATTGGTGCTCATCGCTCAGTGAGGTCCTAACAAGACCAACGTATTGGATGCCATCCGTGGTGACATGCCACACAGCAAACGCCAGTATTCAATGGTCTTTCATTAATGTTTAGACCTCTTTTCAAAGCTCCCCAAGCCTTGACTGGCAAGCAATACTCCTTCCTCTTTGATGATGGTATCGGCTCCACCAGGTCCGCATGAGACTTGTCTGTTGCGCCACGGAATAAAAGCTATTTGCAAGTCAGACGCGATCGGTGGACCCATAGGTACGACCGATTCTTCTAGCAACGCGACTTCACAAGTGAATGTTTAGACCAGCTCCACTTCCCATGCAGGGCGACGAAGACTTCTTATTACGTATGTCATTGAAATAGATACAGGCCTCCAGGTACGCAATATGATACGAACTTCCAAATGAGAAAGACGTCCAGAGGTTTGTCCCCTTACTCAAAGAACTTAAAGCTGTACCCCGTGTTACTTGTATCTCCCGGCACGTTCGCTCGAGTGTAAGCGGTGTTACTCCACCAGACATAGCTGCCGGTAAACCAATCACGATTATCCCAGCTGTAAGTTGTACCCTTCTCCACACCGTGAAACACGAACGGAATGCGGCTCGTGCCCCCAGGGCTATCGTTGACGTCGCCATTGGGAAGTGCGAATGTGTGATGTCCAGGTCCATCGATGTAGAGGGTCGCATCCCAACCGTTCATCATTCTGTCCTGATGAGAACCGAACAGGCAACCGTTGGACTTGTACCAATCCCACACGTACGTAGGGTCACCGCCCTTTCGCAGTCGAAGGTCTGCGAGGCAGTATTTGTTGTCCCAGCTACCGTTGGCAGAGTAGACAATGTGCAGCTGGCCGTTTGGGTCAACAATTGCCTCGGGGCCTTCATTGATGAGTGGGCTGTCGCCCTGCTCCCAGGACTCTCTTGGTTGCGAGATGATGTACCGCTGGCCGATGGGCTGAGAAGGACTGTCCATGCGGCAGATGTACAGGTTCTGTTCTGAGTTCTCCGCCTCGCTCTTCCAGCCGGACCAAACGAAGTATCCGAGGCCTTCAAAAACGAAGAAGGTTCCGTCGATAGCCCATTGGTCATCTGGAAGGGCAAGCTTCGTCTCGACCGAGTACTCCCCAAGAGGCGAGTCGGCACTAATCACGTACATGCGATGGGCAGCGTCTACTCCGGCAGAGAAGTGGATGTAGGTCCGGCCGAGATCAGTTGTGATCTCGGGGGCCCAGATAGCGCCCAGGTTTTTCGTGTCGGACCAGACTAGCTCGCGTCGAACATCGGACGCTCCAAGGCCTTCGAGTGAAGATGCAGCTCGAACGTAGATGCCACCTGCAGATTCAGCCGAGTAGTAGGTATCCCCGATCTTCATCACGGTTGGATCCGCGCCATCTCTGATTTTGACTGCTGAGGTACAATCGGCAAAGAGAAGAACAGCGCAGAGCGCCAGAAACACAGCGGCAGATTGCCGCTGGAATGAGATTGCAAGTAAATTCAACATGATTAGGTTCGTGTCGGTGATGTCCAATGTACTACGTTCTCATCATTTCTAGTTGCACAGGGCGTTACTTTATACCAAAGTCTCATTCGGCCCGCCTAGCATATCCCTGGGATTTTACTTGATGTCTTGAGGAACCTCATTCGTTCATACCACCCACTCATTGCTCCTTCTCGGAATACAGATCCTGAATAACGTCACCACGTACACTTGCAGTCGATAGGCGGCCGACAAGGCATCTTGGCATAAGCAGAGCAGCGTGGGCTGGCTGCGCCTTCATTGGCGAGATGGGCAAGTTTTAGGTGATTTTCGTACGTCGCACATTTAGAAAATCACTGTCATTCGAAGGACTTTCCAAATAACGAGAGAGAAACAGACGTCATTGTCTTGACTAAGAAGTCTTATTCGATGTCGGCAAATGCGATGGGGGCTCAGAAGCTGAAGGCCATGTGATCCTCCAATGGTGGCGATGATGCTGCAAGTCACATCCGCAATTGTCAGCCCGCAGGCATAGCGTGCTTTCGCAGCCACTCCCGCGGCGTTTGACAACTAGCAGCTTAGTCTTGACGCAGGACGAGAAATATCAGCCAATGTTGTTGGAATGCAAGACTTGGCTCTGAACACCCTAGGGAGAGAGGGTGTTGTGACCGGCAAGCAAGGTACGGCCACGTCTTACTCAGCCCTGTGGGCGAGGAGGGCTTCTGAGGAGACTTACTGTATCAGGCAGCTTCGTAAGGAGGACATCGCGGCTCTTCGAGTGCCGAGCCTCGGGCGTTACGTTTGGTTTGGCGGTTTATGTGACTGATGAATTTGGTAGCGACATGTCTAGGTGCCTAACATCGCGAAATCATCCCTTTCGAGTGTCAAGTTTCGGTTACGCATTAGCACTGGTCCTCTCGGACTTTTTAAGAGTCGGCATGTCGATCTTTATCCCTAAATGCCGAATTTGCACCCAATAGGCAATTCGCCTCACCGGGACCTCCCGCCAGCCTCAACCGCGAGTTTTGTTCCGATAGACCTTGGCGTCAACCTAAGAAAAACGTCTCACTTGATACGGGCTGCGGCTGGTAAGCTCGGACTCATATTTCTGCTCTCGTCATCAACATCGAATAATTGTGGTACCTGGACGCAGAGAATACTACTACTAGACGAGACCTTTGCCTACATGTACTTCTGTGGCCGGCTATAGTTGTAGTGTCCGGATACTAGTCCATTCAATTGGTGCACATCTGTAGGTTGGAAACGAGAGCATTGAACTGACCCCAGTCGTCGTCCCTAGTACCACATTGTATGGGAATGGTGAAGGAAGTCATTGTTGAGTACTTATTGCAATGTCTTCAAGTAAGCGAAGCTGTGCCTCTTTGGGGCGCAAAAGTGGAACTTGAAGGATTGCTCCCTCGTGAGACAATGAGGAGGTGGTAAGACAGTGCCAACTCGCGCCACCTCGTCAAGTGCATGAATACTCCAGTAAACTCCGCTAAGATGTAAACCGAAGATAGGTGCTGGCGGTTTGCTCTCCAATGCAATGCCGGAAAGCAACGTTGTTGCGCAGTATTGCGGAAGACTAAGAACGAGCAGGTGTTCTTGTTATTCCCGGCTTATAATTCACAGATTTTGGAAGCGGGGGACTGCGGGCTATGGTACTTAACGTTAGGACAATCTCTACTGCGAAGACTCACTAGACTCCACAAGGGCTGGAATAACGTGGATATAAGCAGCCCTGGCTCGGCGACTAAGTCCTGCTCCACGACCTTCGGATATCTCGGCCCCAGAGTTCGGACTCACTTTTTCGTTGATCAGCCATGGATCCATATGCCAATTGAGTGGGCTGCGGCGGTTTGCTGTAGGCTGAGTGTGAACGATTGCGGATGTTGTCATGCTGATCCCCGATGTTGTCACTTTTCATACCCACATTTGCTACTTCCATCCCTTTCTTCAATTCCAACAGCCAGCCTGCATGGTATATTGGTAGGAATACCGAAAGGAACCGGAAAACGCCAGGTGGTGAAACTCGGAGCAATCCTCCGCACAGCTTGTCTAACCATTAACTTTGCGAAAGCGCTCATCAAGCTCGGGCGAAAGGTCCACCGATCAACATGAGAAGATCTTCACATAACCCCCATACGGCTGAGACTAACCATTCCCACAAGCTTCATCCAATGACGAGTTGAGGCTATGCCACGGTGAATGAGGAACCGAACAGGCCAATAGGGATTACTTGAGCGCGCTTCCGTATAGTTGGGGAATTGAGACACACGGAATAGTATCAGATGTTGAAGGGGGAGTTTGTAAGGTAACACGAGTAGAGTAGGCAGGCAAGAACGCAATGGGAGAAACTGCTTGCGAACGTGTTGCTGAGAAACGTTCTCAATAATACATCAAGGCGGAATGTACGAGGACAAAAAAGTATAAGAAGGTGAAGAAGCCACTTGCAATTCTAACTTCCATCTCCAGCTCACTCACAACATCTACAACATCATCCACAACACCGACATCACATTTCCTCTGCAACTATTACCTATTCACACTCTACTCAACCCATCAAAATGCAGTTCTTCACCATCCCCGTCCTTGCCATCTTCGCCGCCGGCGCCATCGCCATGCCTAACGGCTGGGTCGAGACTCGTGATCTCGAAGCTCGTGTCGACTGCGGCCAGATTCTCCCTGCCTGCAACGGCGGCAAGGTCGTTGGACAGACCAACTGCCGCTGCAGTGGCCAAATCTCTGCCTGCGACCTCTGGACCTGCCCTGGTGGAGCCCCCAACGCCGTAAGTATTCTGCTTGTTTTGCATAATACTCACGAAACAATGACTAATTAATAACCTTGATACACAGATGGTCTGTGGTCAGGAGGGCAGCGGATGTGTGTGGATCTAAGCTCTGCTCGTATCAATTTGGCGATGACAGCAGCATTCTCACAGCCAATGCCTGTCCCGAATATGTCTTAAGGGCAATGTCGGGGAATCTCGGGGGTCAGGCTATGGGAAGGAACCCTTCTTTTTTTTCTTTTTCATGTTTCCACTTCTTCATGTTTGCATGGTTCGTACCTCATGCACTCGTACACAGTCGTTCCTGTAAGATTTACAAATAAAATGCCGGGGCCCAGGCATGATTTGAAACAACAGCAATAAGACCTCCTAGCCAATGTGAGATGTTGTGACTCGTGAATATCATGGGCAAATGTCTTGGACTGGTGTTTGGACCTCCCAAGCTATTGTGTCTAGGTACATGTACGCTTGGTCAACCAAACATGTCAGCAAAAATTCCCGAAGACCTAGTAAACTGGCCAGTTTTCATGCTCAAGAAGTAATTAGATAGCCTCAATGCCATGTATAATATGCAGTCATAATAGATAATTATTGTTCAATATAAAAAGAATCTAGCAAGGCCCCTGGAACAATTGCAAGACTGAGAACTTAGATCAAGACAAGATCTTCTTCCGCAGCCCCATAGTCGTCGAATGGTGTCGTGAAGCCATCCTCTTCAATGTCGTCACTGAAGATGAAAACACCGATACGTCGCCAACGTACCAATTCTTGAGCATCCTTTGAGTCTACTGGTACGACCACAATACCTGCGTACTGATAAGTAAGATTCCAAGAGCCTGGAATATCCCCTCTTTGCTGTTGCCCCAGGCTATATGCATGTTCTGTGGCAGAATGATCCGTGCAGAATGCTTGTTCCACAGTCAGTATCATGCAGGCATCTTGAGGGAGCTGGTCTTCTTCCGTAAGAAGAGGGTCATCGTGTGCATATTTAAGGCATTTGGACCGAATCCATTGTTGACTTGCTTTCAGCCAGACATTCTTCATGCCCAACGTCCACTTGTAATCCCCCAAAGGCAGCACATACAGTAGCTTCAGAGCGTCTCTCCACTCGAGCGTGCAAGGAATTCGCTTTGCTCTGATTGTCAGGGTCATGCCAACAAATTTGTACAGTATTAAGTCGGGATTCGCCAAGCTGTCGGGATGATAATATGAGACTGTCTTCGCGTTGTATATCGAGAAATGTCGGTATGTTTGCATCGTTGTTCGGAATGGAAAATCAAGAATATCGTTTCCGAGAGCCGTTTTGTATGTTGGGATAGAGAACCAGGACCAACTTGGCGCTGGCTCTGACTCCTTTCTAACCCGTTCATAGTCCGTGACGTTGACCGGGACAGGGCTCACAGACCATAGCAGGTCATACTCAAGAAACTCCTTCCAGAGACCAGCCAGGTATGTGACGTTAGCCTTGGCTTGAATCGCGCGAGCGATGCCGGCAAAAGCGATCCCGCGGTCTGTCTCTTTGGTGAGGTTCCCTGCACGATAATCTCGAATCAGGAAAGCCCACTGCATTTCGCCGGTGGTGGTATCTGTTTCACCAATGGTGGCTTCCGAACTGCCAGTTTGACGTTGGAGCTCCCGACCGCCCCGCAAGAAATCGGTCAGGCGGGTGATTATGCGATAGAAATGCACTTTCGACCCAGAAAGTGTAGCCAGGGGCCCATAAAATTCGTCTTCAATCCCATTGCAGCACTCCCAAATGAGTCGATCCTGGCCGTAGTACACCGTCCGGGGACAAAGAAGTCGTTCTTGGAAGACCCATCCTCTCGAAAGTAGTGGCCACACTGACTTGTAGTGCGTAGGGAGCCAAGCAGGTCGTATGTACCCAGGCGTATGCTGTATCACTAGATCTTCGGGTGCTTTGGATGTTCTCAACCCAGACTTACAAGGCATAGGAGTGTGACAGGGCAAATGTGTCCTGGGATCTCGCAGATGATTGTTTGATGACTCCGACGCAGGGGGGAAGGTGTAGGAAATATTGCAACTAGATCGCCCATACACTGCTGCCATCTTGACGGCCTCTTTTTGCCAGTCTTCTTTTGAGTCTTGGATGATGCAGAGAGAGTCTATCCAAATGAATTGAAACCCTAATGCCCGTGTGATTTGAATGGCGTCAACATATTTCTTAGGTAGATCATGCATGGAAATACTAAGCATGAACGAATCGATAGTCGAAGCCAGCAGCTGTGGACATAAAGAAGGATCGGGTCCCCACATGTGACTGAGAGTTGTGTATTCTAGACCAGGTGTCATGGCTCCGACATCACATTCAAGACGCACGTTGTCTCCACTGACGTTTAGTAACCTTGAGGGTGCCTGATTTGTCGGAGAAACAACGCTCGGAAATTGGCGACAAGCAGAATGGTGCTCAGTACAACCCAGTTGCCACTTCTTGATCACTTCAAAATTGACGTTGTTGCGCGAAGAGAGCGAAACTGAGCTATGGCGAAGGGAGTCACTGTTCAATTCTGGACCTAAGGACTTCGTCAGCGACTGACCATTCGAGTCCCGACACTTAGACCATATACTCACTCGTACGTCGATGAATGTATAAGTAACTGGCTATTTCGCTGCGTAAGGCTGTAGTCTTCAACTTGATGTAGCCCTTGTCCGACCTACAGCTGGTCAGGAACGAAAGCGAACGGGTCAAAATTTGGGTGACTAACAAGTAAGGCAGGGGGACCACTGTCCACCAAGCTTTCCTTTTCCAGTCCGTTCCCTTTTGAACCTCAATAGCATACTCCTTCTCATCATCGCGGGCCTCGAGTATCACTGCTACTGGATTGCTGTAATCCATGGATCTTGCTGACCTTGTCGGATCCAACAAGTGCGCTGCAACGCGGTTCCACAAAAGTGCACATAAATGGCAACCGCTAGAGTAACCAACTTTCATTTCAAAAGGCGTTCCAACATGGGCAATCTCGGAGGCAAGGATCCTGATACGGCCCCGCCGCGCGAGAGTCCGGAGGAGGGGACTTGTGGTGGTAAACTTGGCGCAAGGGCTACATAGCTGGTGCAGGTGAATGACGGCGTTCTCCTCAGCAGAGTGCTCATATCGAAGCTCGGGTGCAAGCTTGAAATCACTGGCCGTGCCAGTCCGCGGAGAATCCATATCGGCCACGGAAGTGATTTCCACTTTGAGTCGAGAGGGTTCTGCAAATTATCAAAAGACTGCACCGCGTCGTTTTGGTATTCTAGCGTCAGGGTTCATTCCCGGCCGGACAGAATCAAGAGTTTGTCACTTTGTGTCCCCAGGTGGCTTAGACCATGTGATGTGATGCATTTGCTACGGCGTTCGCCCAAAATCATTAGTGCTTACGACAAGGGAAGGAAATACTTTTGCCCTTCTTCGCCAATCGTATTCTCCCGACCAATCGACTGAATACAAAAGATCTTTCCGCAGCGAATCTAAGCACAATTGCTCCCGCTTGTCGCCCGTAGGATCATGATCCACAAAACCGGCGCTCCACCCGGCTCAGGATCCACAGTCCGTGTCCGTATTCGTATCCTTTTGATATGGGAGACGCGCTCACATGCGACGCGTTGGACTCTGTGGGCAAGCGCTCAACATTGATCTTTACCGCATGTTTGGTTCCCAGAGCTGGAGACGCATGATGCTGTCGGATCTGGCCACCTCAATTTGAATCTCCGCACGATCAGATCCCCGGTCCAGTTGCTTGTTCAGCTGCAGAGTGGAGCTGCAGGGTCTCGCCCCTGAACTTGAATGGTTCGATGTTCATCAGATTCCCTCGGCACCTCCCATCTTATGTGCACTCAATGGTCCCAGTTCGCTGGAAACTCTCCACCGACCTGGCGGATCACCGTTGCGCCCCGGGGACCCTTAGCCTTCGCTGTGGGTTGTGGCCTCTACAGTGCGCTGAAATGCTGCGCGATCAGTAGCAGCAATGACGGATAGGGGAGTACGATGACATGATTTCGGGGGAGATGCAATTTTAACAGTGCCATTCTTGATACCCATGCAAATGAACCATCACCCCACGATCTCAAAATGTCACTCAGAGCGCCTTGTGACATCTTCGTTTGGCCAATGGAATTACAATTACTTCTATTTGTTTTATCGCTGTCTAAAGGAGAAGGAAATGCACGGTTCATGTCGCCATCAGATTGTTTCCTTTCAATCGCGTCGGGTCCACCTGATGGGTGATGGTTGAGGAGGGCGCGCGAACATAGAGGTGTTATCCGTAGGGGGCACAACGCCTTCTTTGCCATCCATGGTTGACAGTTTGAAGTTGCGGATGAGTGTACCAACAATGACACCCAAGTTGAGATACGCAAACTTCTCGCCAATGCAGCGATGCCTTCCAGCTCCGAAGGGGATGTAAGGGCTTCTGGTGCCCTTGTTGACGAGACCGTACCCGTAGTCAACGGCGTCGCCGGCATGTTCGACTTCTTGATGATCGTCCCAACGATGGGGGTTCCAGCTCTTGGCATCCGTGAAGAACTCGTTGCTCGTTGCTGTTACCATTGGTGAGGCCAGGAGCACTTGGTCGGTGCCGACGACGTACGGGGTGCCGGGGATGGCAAGGGGATTCTTGACTTTGCGAAGGATGGAGTGAATGGAGCCGTGAAGACGGAGGGTTTCCTTGACAACATTGTGCAGAAGGGGGAGCTTGTCCAGGTCCGAATACTGAAGTGGACTCAAGTTTTCCTTCTTGCCTTGAGCAAGGTTCTGTACCTGCTCCTCGTAGAGTTCTTCGGCGATCTTGGGGTGTGCCGCGAGACGAAGCATGATCCAACCGGCTGCCGAGGACGAAGAATGCTGACCTCCCATGAGAAGGGTAATCATCATGTGCGCGATCTCCTTGTCGGGAACCGGAGTGCCGTTCTTGTAGCTCGAGTTCATAAAGTTCGTGATCATATCGTCTTCAGTATCACCGTTCTTGCGACGTCTCTGGATAATGTCCTCATATATCGCTCGCATCTTCTCGTGGGCAGCGTCTCGGCGGCGGTTTCGGGGTAGAGGCAACCAAGGGAATAGGAAGTTGACCGGAGTGAAGCCCTGAAAGGAGACTGCTGTTAGAAAGGGACTGTCTTTTAAGGATGTGTGATTCTTACCATATCAAGGTCGTGGTACAGCTTGGCAAATTCAGCAGACAGCTTCTGTCGTACCTCTTTCCCCTGCAGGGAGCGCGCCGCCGTGAGAAGGGTAATCTCAGAGATGGCACCAGAAATATCGACAACCCCAGATGGACCCTTGAATGCGGGCGCAGTCTTGATGTAGTCCAAAACCTCCTTTTCAATCAAGGGCACATGTGACTCGAGTGCTTTTTGTGTCAGCCCGAATTTGACAAACTTCTTCTGTTCCATGAGCTTCGAGTTTGGGCAATCGTAGACGACGTCGCTTCCGAATACCGGAGTGGTGAGCGGGCCATAGATCTCCTCGGCGCTGATGTCTTGGAGCTTGCCGTTGAGGATGAAGTCGTTGCCCTCGATCCCAAGGAAGCATGTGATTTTCCTGCCGAAGAGGGTAAATGTGAAGACATCACCATACTTCACCAGGGTTAGCTAATGGGAATCAACGCCACCCGTGTTCTCCATCGAGAAACGTACCTTGGCGCGGTATTTCTCGAAGAAAGCCACAGGGTCCATGCCGTACGACACTGCATTTCCAACGTAGGGTATCCAATGGAAGACGGTTGGTGGTAATGATTTGTTCTGGAAGAAGAGCTGACGACAAATACTGATGATGATGGATACTGCCAGTCCAGCAAGGCCATATACCACTAGAGGGCTCATGGTCGACGGCCTCGGAAGTTCTATGCCTTCCATCATTTTGGCTTGGGCTCGAGAGTGGCGGCGGTGACTAGGGAGGGATTTGCAGGGGGAGCAGGGGCTGGTTAGAAGGAGAGCAAACGCGAGAACGGTCGGGGGACGGAACGCCTTTAAGTCTTCTTCTCATGTCATGGCTGCAAAAATGCGACATAGATCTCTATCGTACTACTTTGACTTATTGTTTGATTGCTTCTGGTCTGCTACGGTGTTGGTGAACCCATTGTGGTCTTCGTCTCGTATTCGTGTTGGGTACGTACCACTTTGGCCCCTGTTGGGCTGGACCAACACCGATGACGCCTCCAGACCGTGGAACGATTCTGGAATTGGACTTCGCAGTCCAAGACTCTTCTGGGAAGCTTCCCCATTCTAACGGGAAGCTGCGGTGTGCTTAAGCGACATTTGGATTGGACCATCGGCGCCGTGATCCTCTGTAACTGTCAAAACTTCACCCCTGGCAAGTTGCAGCCTTGATTGAAAGTGACGCCACTTGCCTCGAAACCCCTGATGGGCGGGCCTGTAAGATCAAGGGAATGGTCAGCATCACTTTCACGTGACCCGAATCTTGGGTCAGACACTACTGATTACTCTTATCCCATTAAGGGCGGAAAATGGCTTAAGCGTACTTTTTTTCGTGACTTTTAGCCACTTATAGGGGGTTAGAGTGATTCTAGAAATCTTTAAAACTCTCGCAATAATTAGCTACAAATTATCTAATAAAAAAAAAGCAAGATTCCTATATAAATTAACATAGTAATTATTTTTCTATCCTTTTTTTTTATTTACTAATTATAGTTAAATTTTTAATTAACTATAGAGGTAAAAAAGAAGTATTTCATAGCTTAGGCTATAATCTCCTTAATTAACTATATTAGTCTTTTTAGCCCTACTTAATAACTTTCTAGCTAATTAGACATACTAGATTTTAACTAGCATATTAATTAACCATAATAGGTTCTTCTTTATAACCTAACCTTAACTACTTTAGCTTTCTTCTTCTACCTACTCTAAATAATACCCTCCTTAACCTACCTCCTCTACCTAGCTATAACGATAATAATAAGGCCTCTAATAATAAACTAAACCTTATAGAAGAGGTTTCTAATAATAAAGATAATAATAAGCGCTTTTTTTTAGTATTTCTATTATTTCTATAGCTAATTTTTGCTTAGATTAGGATTTTTTACAGTTAACGCTAGCATTATAGCCTCTATTACAGCTAGCCTCATAGCTAGCCTTATAGCCCCCCCTAGGGTTAGTACTATTATATAAGAATAACTTTAGCCTTAAATTAACACTATAGTAGTAGCTAAAGGTATAACTTAATAGCAGCATACTAAAGGCATATTATTACCCCTCTTTTCGTAAGTTACACCCTACTAACTATACTATAATCCCTATACACCTTAATAGTAAGTTAGCCCTTAATATTTTCCTATACTTTATACCTAATAACCTTATTACTAACTAAGTAAAATAGACTAATTAGTAGTACCTCTAGTATTAAGTTAGTACTAATAGCCCTCACTAAAGGCCTAAGAGGAAGGTATTATACCTTAATAAGTTATTTATTACTAGCCCTATTAAGGTTTATATCTTTTTTACCTACTTAATCTACTTATTAATATACCTTACTACTTAGTAAGATTATTACTAATTAATAACACTATAAATACTACGCTATAATCTCACTAACTATATCTTAAAGGACTATTTCATTAGTCTCTATTATAACTTTCGCCTATAGGACCCTAATATACCTATACCCCCTATTAGTATCTAAAATAAGATTTAGCTATAGTTAGATAAGATCTAATAAGTATCTTTCTTACTCTAAAACCCTAGCTCTATTATTACTATCAATAAGTGTATAGTATACTTCTAGGGATACTCTTATAATATTATTAAGATACTAAAAAAGCCTATTAAAGTTAGGTTTAAGCTATAAGTAGCTACTTAGTAAGGCTACTTCCTAGCTTAAATCCCTTATATATATACTAATCTTATATTAACCTCTAAGATTATTACTACTAAAAAAAAACCCTTTAGCGTTAATATCCTACCTCTATACCCCCTACTAGTTTAAGTTATAGTAGAGGTAATATAAGGCTTCACACACCTTACTAATAAGCTAGTACCCTAGAAGCCTTATATACCTAAGCAGTTAGCGCCTACTTAAGCTGTTATTATCACCCTTATATAACACCTACTTATGCCTACCTTCCCCTAACTAGAGGGTATTACTACCTACTACTATATTTTCACTAACAACTTATTTACTACTATTAACCTTATTTAACACCTATATTAACTATAGCTACTTATTATTACTACTAATACTACCTAACTAAATTCTAGGATTATTAAGCCACTTAGGTAGCTATAAGCTAGTAATAAAAAGAGCAACTTTATACTATAAGGCTAGCTTTTTACCTACTTAACGCTAAATAGCCTTATCTACTAGTTTATATTTAAAGATAATATAGTTATACTTCTGATTAGTAGTATATTTAATAGCAGGGAAATTACTACTCTATAGGTATATAAATAACCTAATACTATATTAACTTCAATAAGAATAGTATATATCCCCTTTAAGATCCCTCCTATACTTATTAATATAGGGGACTCTCAGAGTTTATAGTTATCTAAAAAGGGTTATAAGCTAGCTATAATGCCTTATTAGCACCTACTAATGCTAAAGATTATTAATAACTATAACTATAGTATAAATAATATTAATATTAGTAACTAATATAAGGCTAATTATACTAATATTACTAAATAATATTACTATCATAATAGCTAGTAGCCTATAGCTTTTAATTACCTATTAAGTTAGTAAAGGTCTATAGGGCACTTCTAGCATTATATCTACTAACTATTTTATACTTATAGGGGTTATACTTATTAATACCTACTTACTCTATAAAGCCTTAAACCCTAAATATAAAAAGCCCTCTATAACCTTCTAATAAAAGCTCTATAAATAACTTATAGCTAAATTCAGATCTATAGCTATTAGAAAGCGTTACTCTAGAGGTATCTAAGTTATAGAGATAATCCTATATAACTATAGATAATATGAGAAAGAATAACATTACTAAGTATATATAAAGCGTTTTAGAAGGACTATATTAAGGTAGGTTAATAGAAATAGTAGCTAAGAATAGTATTATACGCACTAGGGCTATATTAAGTGCGACTAACCCCTCTACTATATAAGCAACTACTAAACAAAATAGTATAATAAGAACGCCTAAATATTAGCATTACTTACTAGATTTTTTGTATAGTAGAAAGGTATAGCTACCCCTATTAGTAATATACCTCATTTAAAGTCAGTTATAAGTCAAATTATACAATTAGTCAACTACCCCTACAGCTACTTCGAAGCCCTGGTTAAGCCATTTTCCGCCCTTAATGGGATAGTTGGCTGGGCTCAGGAGGGCTGGTATTCAAAACTCGGTTCTCGTCACTCCTTGTGCTGTCACTAAGCTCTCATCATTGGGTTCTTGTCACTACATTCAGCTATCGACGTTGCTGGGCCCTAACATGCTTTTGCTTGCTTTGGCATCGTCGATGCTCTGTCCGACCAACGTAATCCTCTTACGACATGAGCTCAATCTAATCAAAAAGTTGACAACCCGTATATTCCAAAAAAGCAATAAGGTGTTCCTGATTCCTTGGAAGGACGCCTTTGACAACTTGAAGCCGTCAAATATTGTTCAAAGTGCGGGGTAGAGATGCAGTAAACGGCTGGGTTGGCGGGGATCTTTTCGTGGGGTCGCGCGGAGTAAATGAACTCAGATTCGAGGACTCCAATTCCTCCGATGGAGATCATCTCAGAGGCGGCGAATTTCGGGAAATCTCATGGCGAGATGATATTGAAACAGCTCTTCTCACCCTCGCTTTGCACCAGATCAAACCCCGTACAAACGCATTGATACCTTAGACGCCGGCAGCTACTGTACGCTATGAGCGATGAGGTTCTCTCAGCTTCATTTCTGTGCTTTGTCCTTCCTCACCCTGCTCTCCCATGCAACGGGTTGCAAAACCGATGACGACTGCAGTTTGAATGGAATTTGTTCCTGGGGAGGCTCATGCACCTGCGACCCAGGGTGGCGGTCAGCCGATTGCAGTGAATTGGACCTGCAGCCTGTGGAGCGATGGACGGGTTACAACCACACGAATGCAACTGGCGCAGACTTCTACAAGGAAGGCGCAGGCAACTCTTCATGGGGCGGACACATCATTCATGACCGCTTCGACAAGAGTCTGTTCCACCTAGTCACGTCCCAGATGTCGCACGGCTGTGGACTCTCGGGTTGGAGACCTTTCAGCACAGTAATCAGAGCCGAATCCCGCACCGGCCCTCGAGGTCCATACAAATACGCGCAAACGCTGTTCGGGACTTTCCATCATAACCCAACGACGATTTGGAGTCCAGCAGACGAGAAGTATTTGATTTACTTCATCGGAAAGGATTATGAAGTCGGCGATGTCTGTCGGTCACAAAAGTGGAACAATACTATTTCAGTCTCGAGTTCACCAGACTTGAAAGAGTGGACAGAGCCGATACCACAAGTTATTAATGTCACAAATCCAGCTCCTTGGCCCCTGTGGTCGCCGAAGAATCCCACAAAAGAAATCTTGCTGGCAGTCGAAAAGAATAACATCTACCATGCGGATAACTTTTCTGCTCCGCATGAATTGGTAGTGGAGCCCCGCAACACGGAGCGAAGCGAGGATCCGTTCCTCTGGAGAGACAAGCGCGGGCATTGGCACATCCTCGTGCATCACATGATCGACATCGCTGAGGGAAGAAAAGGGCCGCATGTTGGCGCGCATGCCTTTGCACGGAAATGGGAAGGCCCGTGGACTTACAACAACAACACTCTGGCATACAACACCACTGTCGAGTTTACTGACGGAGAGAAGCTCGATTACTACAGGCGAGAGAGACCGAAGCTGTACTTCAGTGAAGACGGGAATATGACCCCACTCTACTTGCTCAATGGAGTTCAAGAGTTTAACAAGTCTGGGAGCTATACGCTGATCCAGCCGATTGGAATGGGGGCTGCGGTGTATGAAAAGCAGCTCGGATTCGGAGAGGTTGCTTGACTCGGCGGTTGGTGTGGCGGAATAGGTCACTGAGTCGTGCCCAGATTGTTCGACGCGATGCTTGCCAATACGTAGATGTCCTACTCACGAACTTGCACACGTCTGGTGTTCATGAGGAATCCAGAATTGCTCGCTATTCCATACACATGGCCGAAGAAACAAGAGATTCTCGTATTGACCTTGTTGTTGCCATATGCAATGCTCTATCAACGGTGCTTGGTAATATGGAGGACTCAAAGCATTTATCTATGAAGCAGCTTCTGGGGTCTGACTCCGACTTTTCCGCCCCAGCCCCAGCTTGTCATTATTTATAGCCATGATTTGAGAGCCGATGATTCCCCGGTTGCGCACAGAGGGTGATTTTCCACGTTATCTTGATGAAAGCCACGCGAAAACGACGCTTATTCAGCGGGTTAGGCCCCCTTGGCGCGGACAACTCGGATCACTTTGTGCTCCCAATTGAGCACTTGCCTATGCACTCGTTATGAATAAATAGCTTGCGGGCCAAAACCCAGCAAGGTAGACCAAAATGGGATTTAGAATCAGGCTTGTCAGTCTCGGAAAACGTTGGTTGTGACCCTGGACTGACTCAGTCGAGCTCACGGGCCCACCCCTCGCATTTTCGATTAGATGAAATTCCTCGGCTCGGTTCTGCAGCACGCAAACTTTCAGAGGCGAACCGCTCAAGCGAGCGAATAACCAGTGCGGAAACGTGGCTATGAGTGGATCTGGGGGAGATAGCTAAATTCAGCCTCAGGAGGTTTCCAAGTTTAAGCCTGTTATCGACGAGCTGGATGATTATCTGCAGGATCAATCACCAGATTGAGTGCCCCCTTGATGGCACGCTGGCTCCATCTGGATTCCCCAAACCCCTGCTTCCGGACCCGAGTAGTTTCCGAAATCCGTAAGGCTTAACTCGAAGTGTCATCTGATGACATTGACAGGCTTCTATTCTGCAGTGATCAACGCAAGGATGAACACCGGCTGTGATGTTGCAGACAAGTTTTAAAAGACAGGCTCTTCCCGGCTTCAACCCAACACTCGCAGCCTTATCTTCACTAGCTTTCACTCTCTCTTCAATTTTCACTTTCATTCGCCATCTTTCATCGATTTGAAGGAAGCAGGTCTTCTTAGTGATCGAGACTTCGCTTCTTTTCGTCCACTCATTTTTAGTAAGTACACATATGATGCTTTGACCTGAGGATCGCACTAGGACTCTGCTAACACAAAGTTTAGCGAGTCATTGTTCGAACCATCCACGATGCGATCCGACGTTCTCTTCACGATCTTCGCCCTGGCCAGTGGTGCTTTCAGTGCGCCTGCGAGAAGCAATCTGGGCCGTCGCGGGGAAGTCGGTCACGACGAGCTCAGTCCCAGCGCTCAGAAAGTCCAAGACAATCCCGCTGGCAAGGCGATTGAGAGATTCAACCCAACTCTGCACATTGCCCACGGATGCCAGCCTTATACCGCTGTCAATGACGCAGGTGACACGAGGTCGGTTTCATACCTAGCTTGGCATAGTTAATATACCGGACTAACATCAATGACAGCGGCGGGCTGAAGCCGACGGGCAGCTCCACCGGAGGTTGTAAGGATACTTCGAAGGGACAGACGTACGCCAGAGGAACGACGCTCAATGGCAAGTTTGCCATCATGTACGCTTGGTACTTCCCCAAAGACATGCCCAACGACGGAGTGCCTGTCGGATCCCACAGGCACGACTGGGAGAGCATTGTCGTCTGGCTGAACAACGCAAACCTCTCCAGCCCTGCTATCGTCGGCGGTGCAGCTTCTGGCCACGGCGATTTCAAGCTGTCCAACAACCCCCAGAGAGATGGCGACAGCGTCAAGGTGGAATACTTCACTCAGGACTTGATGAACCACGAGCTTCAGTTCACCGATACCACCGGCACCAAGTATCCTGTTCTCGACTGGGATGCCATGCCGGCACCAATGCAAACTGCGCTCAACAACACCAATTTCGGCTCGGCCAATGTGCCATTCAAGGATGAGAACTTTTTGAGGAATCTGTTGGAGGCTTCTATTTGAGAGCCATATGGGCTCAGCAACGAGGGATGAGGGACGGCATTTTATTCTCGGCCAATATTCATGATGTTCTACTCAGGCGAACTTATTCATTACTATGGATCACAATGGGGGTTAGAGACTCCAGAATTGACTTCAGTCTGAGACACTAGCGACGTAGCGAGCTCGTGATGGTCGAGATACGATGTAATCAGTGATAAATCAGACTGACAGAAATATAAGTTTCTAGGTATTCAAAACTGAGCTAGATTAATGGAAAAGAGGAAACAAAGTCGACCATGACTCTGTACGACTACACATTGCGAGGTCCGTCTGCGGCAGCTGCCGCAGTAGACACTACCACTGGATCGACGGTTTTACCGGGCGAATCGACGGACGAGTTGTCAGAGTCGATCTTTCTGTGGTCCACGGGGCGCTCAGGCACCAGGAAGACCGCCCAGGAGGTCGCTGGAACGCAGATAACGAACATGACGAAGGCAACAACCAAGTTGACCATGGGAGAAACCTTGACCGCGCCAATTCCAAACGCCAAGCACGAGCCAATGGACTCGAACGATCTGACGAGACCAACGCCAAGAGTCAACGTCTCAATGTCATCGAAGAAGGTGCCCATGATCCAATAGACAAACATGTAGTGAGACTCGTTCATGAAGCTAGTATCTTGGTTAGCATGTATTTCCCCAAGCATCCAGAGAACAATCGAGACTTACCGGAAGAGAACGTTGACAGCGAAGCCGCGTCCGAAGCCAGGCGAAGCCCAGTCCAAGGTCACCTTTGGGACGGTGTCCTCGTACAACTTTTCATTGGCCGTCTGCCAGGCAAAGAGCGCCAGCATGATGACAGAGAAGATCGCCCAGGTGATCTTGGCAAGCTGAGGACGGCTGAAGCACTTGAGGTCGTAGAACCATCCCCAGAATATGTTTGCAGCCGACGCAGCAATGCCAGAAGTCAAAGCACCGAGAGTTCTGGCGCGAACGGAGAAGTACTTGGTGAGATAGATGCCCTGGTAGGTGCTGTTCCAGTTGAAACCAATGAGAATAGGGATGAGAAGGAAGAATTCCTTCTTCTTCATCAAGCCCCACCACTTGCGGAACTCTCCCATGACTGCCTTCTTCTGGGCTGGGTCGGCAACCCGTCGTCCATCGCGGTGGATGACCTTTTCCGGGGGTGATACGAGCAAGGCGAGGGGAAATCCAAGACACTGGAGCGCAATCAGGACAAGGTAGGTCGAGTATCCGACCTTTCCCCGCTGGCCGTTCTTGGAGTTCAGTGAGAGTTGGATCGACGCGCCGATGAGCTGCCCCAGCTCACGGAGACCAAGCCAGATGCCGGCTATATGACAGTCAGCAGCTATATCACATCTTCGAAACAACAAATACTCACTGAATTTCCCTCGATCCTTGATATCGGCGTATCCAAGCGCCATTGCACCTTCTGCCGCCCATAAAGCTGAGGCTCCCACGCCACCTTAATTATAAAGCGACTGTTAGCTATTTATATAGTTAGGGGAGTATATAGTGAAAAACCCACAGGTTGCACCTCCAACTAAGACGAACCACTCAACACCGTAACGGTTGTTGACATACATTGATGCCGAGTAAGGCGCGTAGCCAAGAGTACCGATGATTAGAACATTCTTGAGGCCAATCTTGTTGGCTAGGATGGCAAAGATAGAGCAGCCAAACACCATAATGCCGAATGTGAGCGCATTGGAGCCGTTGACCAGGTATGGCTCTTGTTGACCTCCAGCGCCAGTGCCTAGATAGTATCGTCAGTGGATGATCATACCCAACATACCCAAATTTGAAGCGTCCACCTACTATTTAGAGCGTTCCAGATACCGGGCTGAGTGAACGAGATCAGACCAACGAGGATGACGTTGAATAACGGGCTGCGGTACCAACGGGTGAACCGCGACATGGGTTTCGTAGGCTGAACATCCTGAACCTCGTGATCGCCCTCCTCAGGCTGCTTCGCAAGATCGGTCGACATGGCGATTCAGCTCCTTCGTCCCGACGCAGCGGATGAGTTCATGCAGGTGCGGGAAACGGGGGCACATGAAAGTGGCCCGGATAACTCTTATTTATTCCACCCTACAACACCCAAATGATTTTCCGGCATGCACTCAATTTTCACTCATGAGTCCCCGAAACCAAGGGTTTGGACGGCCAACGTCCGCGCTGTAGCACCCCATCTAATTTTTTCTCCGCATCGGGCCCCGCTCCCCATTAGATACCGGCTCGGTGCGGGATTGGTCGCCAGCGCTTCGGGATGCCTCTGAAAGGTTTGGTTTGCGTGACGTTATTGGAAATCGATATGAGACAATCCTGGGCGGCGCGCCTGGCCAGTGTCTTCCATCCCTGAAGGAGACCGCGGTGTTGGGCCGGCGGCGTGGGTGACCGGCGGGCTTTGGGTGGAAAACGCTTAAAAAAACGTGGAATTGATGGGGTCGGCTTGGGGCCGACATCACGACGTGCTTACAAGGGTGCGATGGCGACATCAACAAAGCGGATGGCGGACCCCACAGCTCTTCTTTTGCCGGGACTAGTCCGCATATGTCGGGAGGAAGATTCAAGCTGTCATAGCGGCCTGTGATGATAAAAAAGGAAGCGCGGGAGGTGCTCTCTGAGTTTATTTTAACATCATTGATGTCCAAATATGGCAGCCCGACAGCAGGAGTCCTCAGTATGGAGTATGTGAACGTGATCCTCCGGCCGGTCTTGTCCGGCCCCATAGGCAGCGTCCGGCTCCGCTACGGTACCTCATGCTCCTTGGCTACAGCCGAGCCGAGTACCCACATAACGGAACTCGTCGCCGAGATTGAAGGGTCTTTGCTTTGAAAAGCTCATGGAGCGGTTTACTTTGTTAAACCTCATCCCAAGAACGCCGCAAAAGTCGCGGCTGAACTTGGGACATTGCGGATCATTTAAAACCAACAGCAACCCATTCACACATGGAATGCTCATGGACTGCGATGGTAGGATGGAAAGTATCTGTAATCACACCCGGTTTCTTGCATCATCGCGGACTCCGGGCAAAACATCCATGGCTTCTGAATGAGATCGCAACAAAGATTGGGAACTTCCGCGCCCGATCACAGGTGCTTAAAGTCTTGAGATAGATGACACCATATGATATTCTCTGACGCCGCCAGTGATCATCCATCTTCTGCCAAGCTCCATTCTGCAAGCTTACGGTGTACTAACACCAGATGGCGACGACTGGACATGGAGATTGCCAGGACAAAGTCCCTGATTTCACAGCTACGACGCAGGCCCTCCACGCAACGACCTTATCAACTCGCCCAGCACGCCACCACTACTCATGTATGGAGAGCACATAGATACTCTCGTTGGTATCCGCTCACGATAGAAAAGTTCGGCGCGAAGACTCTATTTTGTTTGATAGCGCGACCCATTTCAACGTTACAGGACGTGAGTTCACGACGTCTCTGAAGGAAGAATGTCAATGAAGGAAGGAGGCAGGCATGAAACGCCGTATTCCCACCGTACCAATGGATGAATGTGCGCCATGTTTGGCGATCATTCTATTACTTAGATAATTAATCAATCATCATTATTTGATGCACCCGGCGGTTAAACTTCGTCGTGCAATATTTGTCCCAGACGGTTGTCCACCCGTGTCTGTATACATGCGACGTCAACCACACTCACATGTACCGGCTCATTTCATTTCTGTTGCTCCCAAATGTTTTGCTACGTCGCTCGATGACCTCTAGAGACCAGTACACTGTATGTATCTCCAAATGGACAGATTCTGACCGAATGGCATCCTGGATTGACGGTGGCAAAGATATACGACCAGCCTCTCCGAGCGCGAGAATATGGAATCATTTCGTTTTGACAGAAAACTTATCAAGGGTAAGGTATGGAAAGAAGCTTTCCAGAAATTATGGTGTAGCTGCAAGCCATGCTGTCCTTCTGCAGGAGAGGACAGGCTGGCAGAAAACACACCGTCGAAGATTTAACACAGCACCCGGCCGCTCTTAGCGGAAACCAGAGTTTTAGGAGTTAACACACCCTTCCAACCACTCTGGGAAGATAATTTGTGAATGATGGCGACGAGACGATTTAAAACCAAACGAGCTAGTTGACTGACGAGACCATAACCACGACGTCGATGGTTTCCGTCTGCAGATTGCAACCCATGCTAGTCTCAATATGGCCATGACATTTCTGAGAGTAGTTTCAGAGTCCGCCCCATAGGCTCTTACTGTCTTCCAGCTCTATGTTAGGTACTGCGTAGGAGGTGACTTGACCCCAGTAATATCTTACAGCATATGCGTGCAATTGACATTTGCGACGGATTGAGATGCTACCACGGAACACGCATTAGTGACAATTGTCCCAGCACGTTTCGACAGAGTACGTTTGAACTTTGGGCGACCTGCCAAACTATCGAGTTAATGATAGCACTTCATGGGCCAGAAGCCTTCGCAACGCAAATCGTTTGGTATTCTAAGGCTTGCCGCTTGTAGGTATCAAGCATACCAAATCCCGGCAAATCCGGGTTAAAGTTAATTCTTCTCACATGGCCGACGGTGCAATTTATCAGCTATGTGCTAGTGCTAGCGAGGCTCGAGTCCGAGGCCATCGTGCTCACTTCGGACTCAGCGAGGTTTCCGAGGCTCTCGGTCATATTCTCAAGCACTTTGTCAAGCGATTCCCCACATACCCCTGCAGTAGCAGCGGTGAACTTTCAGGCCGTCTAATCAGCGTGAATAGGGCTGCCCCAGTCAGTGCAAACTCTGATATAGGACTCCTTGGTAGACGACAGTCGAATCCATGAATTGTGGTAGACCAATCCAGGAATTGGATCTTGTGTCCAGTACCGGTGAACCCATTCGATACCGTCGTATGCTGCCGCGTAGGAACGTAAGTTTCCGAAGACGTTTTGCCAGGGCTTTCGGTATCCAACCACCCTCGCACTATGCCGCTTGGCTAATTCCCCAAAAAGGTTTGAATCCAAAATCTCAACTGTAATGGAGGAACTTCTTTTAGAACAATGCCGCCCATGGACTTCCGCGTCGGCCGAGAAACACCAACTAGATCCACACCGAATGGCTGACGTACGGACATTGGCCAAAGTTTAAGCCGCGACTTCGACCATACGTTCAACCACACAAAGAGAACAGCATGATCTATACCCATGTCCATGGCCTAAGAGTCATGACTTGTAAATGTATCCCATTAACCACCCTGGCGCGCATCCAATGAGCAGGGATGTGGAGGATACTCGTGTAGTTGAGTCTTGACAGGATCGGCTCCAACACACGGATCGGCCTACTTTTGAAATTGGACATCAATTTACTGAACGCTCAATTCGTTTGTCGATATTACCGTGGATTCATCTTACTCACGCACCCGGTTCCCCTTACTCTAAGTCCGAGCATCTGGCGAGGTACGTGTTTGTTATAAAGGACGGCTTTGCAGCTTCTCAACGAAACGAGATTTAACTATTCACTCCTGCAACAAATCATCCATCACTGCCACTTTTACAGATACTGCTCACAATGAAGTTCACCATTCTCATCTTTGCCGGCGCCGCGGCTGCTTTCATCAAGTGCGGAACACCCTCAAACGACCAGGTTAGCCTTTTCCCTGTACTCACGCTGAACATCAATCCAGCGGAAATCATCAGGCAACTAACCACAACATTCAATAACAGTTGTCGGGAGGATGTGACGACAACCAGGCAGGGGGATGTGAGATGTGGTGTGGCGAGCGTGTAAGCAGCTCATGAACCTTCCAGCGTATAGATCCATTCTTACGAGTCTTCACATAGTGCCCTAGCAGCAACTACCCCGTTTGCATCCCGTAAGTCAATCACAAGGCAGTTTTATATGTCGCATGGAGTACTGAATATTGAGCAGAAAGGCCAACAAGGACTACGACTGTGTCTGCGCAAGCACCTAAACGGAGGAGATACAGAGACCGAGAAATTGCCATACAAGAGGCTTTGCCTGATATCTCATGGATAACGCCATTGGATGGCTGCAGAAAGTGGTGGGTACACGAAAGTTGGTAGGAACAATTGCATGCAGAAGTGCACATATTCGATTCTCCGTTACTAGTATGATTTTCGGCCTAACAACACATCTATGTATCCAAGCGCCCTAATAATATGATACATTATTTTTGCTTTCAGCCTCCGGTAAAAATGATTGCAACTACTTCTGAGGAAAACAACATCGGAAAAGCTGTTTTCCCACATCGATACACTCTCGGGTGGTCTCAATATTGAACGTTTATTCACGCCGGTGAAGTAAAGTCCTCGCAAAAGATAGCCTGGCCAGCCTGGTTATTGCCACAGTCAGTACACATTCGTGAGACGGACAATTAAATGATAATTCATACCACATTGAGTGTGCAGCATCTTGGCCGACGTGAACCATGAATGAGGCAAGCCGTGTTGAGAGCGGTCAGAGAAGACGTGTCAGGCACAGTTGTGAGATTCGAGTTAGCTAGACTCGGCGAATTAGTCTATGGCGCAATTGTATGATGATGAAGTGAGTGGCGAGCTTACGAGGAGCACAGTCCATGGTGGTGAGGCCGTCCACATCGGTACGGCAGCAAAGTGGGCTGCCCAACGTGCAGAACGCAGCTCCCGAGTCGCCTTCGCAGACATCTGGCTCGCTGGTGCTTTCGCCGGCTTGCCTTGGTACTTTGTTTCCAGCTGGAGCCGCAATAGCGAACGCCGCGAAGGCTGCGAAGAAGACGATGGTTGATCTCATTGTAAGAATACTGAAAGAAAATGTCGGATGGGATGATGGCCCACGAAAGGGAAACTGATGACAAGGAGACTTGAAATAGAATGGCTTGTCGAGTTGCGTTGCGAGCACGAAGTTATATGTCACAGATCGGTTGATAAAATTGCGAAGGGCCTCATGTCTGGCAATGCTATCTTGTTAAACGGCCGAGACAGCATCAGCCCAAGTCATGTCTTATCGGCGAGGGAATGTCGCTCGACAGCAGCAAGCGCCCTCTTGGCAAAGGAATTGATCGTAAGCAGACGTTCTTCAAACGGCTGTGGAGATTTTGCAGCCACCGGAACTCGATTCACAGCCCTAGCTACGGTGGTGCACTCAGAATCGGTGTATGGAGGCTGAACCAAGTACCCGAGACCCGGGATGCGGACCGTTGACGTGGCTGAGACAACCGGGAAAAGAGCCGGATTTTGGAGTGACCCCTTCAAATGTAGGCCCGATAAAGGTGTATTGGCCCCTTGGCTCGGACGGCAAGTGAGGAGGGAACGAGTCGAAAAAGCAAGGTTTGCTCCCCAGGATAATACTTCGTGGCGCCGCTGCAAAGCCATTGACGAATCAGTCGTACAATGTGTTGATGATCTGGATTTCGGAAGTCTCAGGCCGTATATACTCCGTGACAGTCAATGGACATCTCCAGGGGGGCACGCAGAACGTCCACGATGGTTAAATATCACGGGAATAAATGATGTATGTTTATTGAATCTCGCCGAGGAGTCTCTGAAACACAATCTCGATCGACTGAATACATCTGCACCTCCCAAAAATGTGTACTAATGAAGTCTACCCTAATGAAGTCTACCACGGTTGGACCCCATTGGCCCTGACGACTTTCCCAACGTCTTCGTCTCTGCTGCCCTCGATCACATCCTTGATGAATTTTCCAGCTTCGGCCGGGTCTCTTGCGCCCATCTACCGCACCGTTAGTATGCTCCTTTAAAAAAGTGCACGAAGGTTGCTAACCTTCTTCATCTCTTCTGCGCCAACACCGCCAATACCTGTGGCTACATAGCCTGGGTTGATACCCCAGACCTTGACCCCATCATTCAGAAGAGTCCGGTGCCACTCCCGCATGAGCATGTTCAGCCCCGTCTTGACCGATCGATACAGCGGGATTGCGTCTGGGGTGTTTTTGGGCCAGCCCTTCGCCGGACTGGCATTGAGCGCCCGGAGTTTGGGGACCGGAACATCGACGAGCCCGCTTTCTATCAAGGAGCTAGTTCCGCTGGTGATAAACATGAGACGTGGGTCGGACGACTTGAGGAGCAAAGGCATAGCTTGAGTAGTCAGAACATGCGTCCCAGTGACGTTTACATCCCAGCTGGCGTTGAAGCCCTCGCGGATGCTTATCTTTCCGGCAGCAATGTCGGCATCATGGAGGACGCCGGCGTTGTTGACCAGCACGTCCAGCCGACCAAATCGGGACTCAATGTCCTGGACCGCGGTCTCGATGGATGAGTCTTGGGATATGTCAAGTTGGACAGTGCTCAATTGAGAGGTGCTTTCGGGAATCTGATGCGTTAGACTTGCGATGGCATTTTCACCCTTGGCGACGGTGCGGCAACCGATGATGATTTGGTAAGGCAACGAGGATGCGTAGAGGGCCTTGACAACCTCAAAACCGAGGCCGGTGTTGCCTGTAGAAGTCAACCACTAGCCCGTTTACAAGATTGAACGACCTACCTCCAGTCACAAGAACGACTTTCTTATCGGATGCCATCTTGAAAGGGATTCTCTGGGTGTAAAATGCTCGAAATTGGCGGAATGACTTTCCTGATCTAGGCTGTGACGATAAGCACTTCTGGTCTTCCTATTGTCGATTGACTTGGATTCCATGACTACCTTATCACCTTATATACATAAAGTCTCAATTCAAATAGCCACATAAACCAAATGACTGCCTTCTACAGGAAGGAAATGTCTCCATCACGGCACCGAGCTGTTCGGGGTCCGAGTGCCCCACAGTCGGCCATTTCGCTCTCCGGTGACGTCAGAAAGTTCGCTCCGGTGTAATCGTATCGCCGACATCAACCAAGACGAAGTCTGTCTTTGACATGGGCTGTGAGTAATCCAGTGTGGATTAGCCAAGATGGTGGGTGCTGCAGCGAGTGGTTTGTAGGTCCCGGGGATTATAAAACCAACGGGCAATGGAACAGGGAAACCAATGTTGGCAATCTTCAGACCACAACAACAAAGAGATACGAAATCATGTCGCAAAAGAAGATCATTACTGTTCTGGGTGCCACTGGTAAGCAGGGAGGCTCGGTTGTGGACACCTTCCTCAACGACCCCAGGCTGAATGGCTACTGGACTGTCCGCGGCGTCACTCGCGACACCAGCAAGGAAGCCTCTCGGCGCCTGTCGGGTTTGGGAGTCGAGATGGTTTCGGTAAGGCAGCTGTCTCGAGAAATTTCAGCGATGCATTGAATTGCTGACAATGACAAAGGCGGACCTGAACAACAAAGATTCACTGGTGAAGGCTTTCAAGGGGTCATACGCCGTGTTCGCCGTGACCAACTACTGGGAGACGCTAGACATGCAGGTGGAGATCCAGCAGGGCAAGAACATCGCCGACGCTTCCAAGGTACACACGACTGGATACTCAAACGAAACGGATGATGACGCTGATACAAACAGGAAACGGACGTAAAGTTCCTCATCTGGAGCTCGCAGCTCAACATCAAGAAGCTTTCCAACGGCGTGTTGTCGGACCTTTACCATTTTGACAGCAAGGCTATCGTGGAAGAGTACATTCGTGAGCTCGGCATCCCAGCGACGTTCTTCCTCCCGGGCTTCTACATGTCCAACGTTCCCGGTGCGATGTTCCGTCCATCGGCGGAGGACGGCGCTTGGACATTCGCTCTCCCCATCCCTCCCACCGCTATCTTCCCCATGTATTACACCGGCGATACGGGCAAATACATCAAGGGAGCAGTCTTGCATGAGAAGGAAGTCCTCGGAAAGCGTATTCTGGGCGCGACTGCGTGTATGACGGGTCAGGAGATCGTGGACGGATTCAAGGGGGTGTTTCCCGAGAGCGGCAAGACGGCTCGCTACTACCAGCTTTCAGAGGACCAGTTCCGCGGTGCCATGAAGGCTCGGAATAGCCCGGAGTATGTGATTGACGAGATGCATCAGAACATGCGTCTGCTGGATGAGTTTGGGTACTATGGTAGAGAGTCTCTTGACTGGACGCATCAGCTGGTGGAGGATCGCTTGACTACCTGGGAGGAGTTTGCCAAGGCTGATCCGGGTTTTGCTTCAGCAAGATAGCTTGAGTGGACAAGATGGTTCTAGAAACGCCGATGAGAACTGTGTCAGATATCGGAATCATGAAAAGTCTTTGCCATGACGGCGAATATCTTTGTTCATTCCTCAAAGAGAACAAGACTGGAAGAACAGGAGCAGGACAAGGCGGGCAAGGAACATAGAAAGAGCGCGGACCAAGTAGAAAACATGAATCACAATGGAGAACACAGCCAAAGGAATCCACGTTGTACCGAATTTGTAGTATTCTATCCCTGACTAATTACACCTGGCGTCTTCAAATTATGACAGGCAATCTCTTCCCTACTCACGCCCGTCACTTTGCCTTTATCACAGCAACTCCCGCATCCTGTTTCCGCCACTTGATCTTCCTACGCTTAGACACGCTGCCAAGGTAGACGCCGTCTCCGCTTTGGCTGCAGCTGGCATGCCTTCAGGGTATCATCAATCTTGGTGCTTTCATTCGACACAACGCTCTTGCCTACTTCAACTTCCAAGTCTTGATGAATCAGACCCATTGGGTCTGATACGGCTTTTTCTCCTGCGTCCCTTGTCTCGGTCGACCAGAATTTGTCAATCAGCTCACTCGGAAGGGGCGTCTCCGGAAAGCTTGATGTCCAGAACTCAAGAACCGAATTATTATCTTGTCGACAGACAGCGACCAGACTGTTGCCCTTCCCGGCACTGACCTCTCGGCGAAGCAAGGAAAGCAGACTCTCGAGCCTCGAGAGATCATTTTGACGCTGTTGCTCCCATTGTTGGAAGAGAAGCTCGCAGTTGACACGCTTGATTGCCGAAAACTCGCCACCTTCATGGATGCCATTGACGAGGTGCGTTGTCCTTCCGAACCACATCTGGTCGATGACTTCAGACAGCCTCAACTTAGGTCTCGCTTTCATCTCCACCAGATCGGAAGGAGGGTTTCCGGTACCACACTGTAGAACTGTAGTCTTCTGTCTTTTCTTCTTGCTAATGCCGATGTAGGATCTGTGATCGCGAACGGGCTGAAATTCGCGGGCATCATTGACTGATGAGACATTGACTTCCTTCACAGCCTTTGCCTCCACAGCTGCCAAATCCCCAGCAAGCGTAGGCGGAGCGGCTGGAGCGGGCTGGGCTGCGTCGACCTCATGGCGAACGACGAGGTTGAGGTCACCGAATTGGTATCGAATCGCGCGATGGTGCGAGAGGCTGCCCTTCATGTCCTTGGCGTGCTCCGTAAATTCCTCCTCGAACGAGTGACCGAAAGAGTAGGGCTTCCCATAGCCCATGCTGTATTGATTGTTCTTCTCTTGGCGGGTGATGAAGAGTGTGTTTCTGACCATGTGTAACTGGACCCTGAATGAGTCCTTCTTCCCGCCCTTGACGAAATTGAACAATTGTCTTAAGCTGTTCCGGTTCACGACCACATCCACCGAGTAAAACGTTGGAGGGGAAACGTCGGCCTCGATAGCCCTGAACATCGGTTCAAAAGGCATGGTCGGATTCATAAAAGCATTGATATCGACATGGTAGGTACCCTTATCGGGATTTATCTGGAGCGGAAGGTTGCGCTGAATCAAGGCGGGAGCGGCCCCTGAAAAGGTCAGCGAAGGCACTTAAGGTAGGTGAGAAGTGAGAGGCTGACCAGGAACCATGATCGTATTCTTGCTCAGCCAATTGTAAGACGTCACCACTTCGAAGCCGGCGGTGGAAGAAATTGATGTGCGATCTGGGCTTTGGTCCTGGATGGACCGAAGGTCAAGTGAACCAGTTTGATGGCCTAGTTGCCGGTACAGCCAACAATCTTGGGCGTTGATCTCCGCACCGGCAGGATTTGTAATCACGGGGGTCCAATTCTTGACTGCTTTTGTGGCAGGGGCATCCGTTGCAGGCGAGGTTCTCAAGTTTATTTGTGAATTGTCGTGGTCGCTGGGATGGTGAGACTTCAGACGCTTCGAATGATGTGCTGCGATATCGTCATCGTCCTTGCCATAGCAGTCCTGCTTGTATTCGCCATTTTCCTTCTTGCCGTCGTTCTTGCCTTCGTTCTTGACATCACTCTTGCCGTCACTCCTGCCGTCGTCAGTGATCTGCTGTTGCTGCAAGCGCCTCTGACGATCGCGCTTGCGCTTTCGTTGGTTTGATCCAGCCATCTTGGGATGCGGAAGGAACGTTGGGGAGATTGGTTGTGGTGGGGATGGTGCGATGGTTTGAGGAGGTGAGGCAGAGAAAAACAAAAAGCAGACGACCTGGGAAAGGTAAGGTACTGGCGTAAGGAGCTGCAGGAGTTGGGTGAGAGGCAGAGGTGAAGACGTGGAGGAAGGAAAGGGTGGGGCTTGGCGTATCATGCCTTCCTAAGTTTCTTGCTTTCGCCTGGCCTGCAGGCAAATGAGGTAGGAACAGGATTTTCACATGAGCCTGCAACTGTCGGTCACGCTTCAACACGCATCGCCTGCGTGCCACGGTAGCCAGCTGATCAATCTTGTCATCAAGAAGGTATTATCAGAGGTAGCGGGATTCTAGAATCGGAAGAGACGCTTTAAACTCTAGAGAAAGGAGCGTGTCACTAATGCTATTAGGTCTTCCGCAAAAAGACGTGAAGATATGCAAACCATCCTAGGCACGCGTTTAAAAGGGAAGCAAGCCGTCACGGAAGAAGAGTACACAGAACGAGATAAGATTTTCAAAAAGAAAAAGAAAAGAAAAAAAAAGAGCAAAAGCTCGGGACTCGAACTTGCGAGGTTCGAGCCCTTACGAAAGCGGATTTCTACCTGGTTGTTTAGAACCGCTCGGCTACTGCGGTGCTCGCAGACTAGGTGCAAGACTCTGCTCGTCGGGTCAGACCCTGGAACGGGAGACTACCGCAGTTGTTCTGACTATATAGGAAGAAGGTGGTGACCCACCAGACATGCTCCCCTACCGACCACTGGATCGTTCAGCACAGTCGCAGACGTGGAATGCACAAATGCAAATACAAAACACAATTTCTCCAGAATATTAAATGTGCAGACGATATTTCTGCAATGCGCCTTGTAAAACATTAAGCTAAAGACCTGCGCTCTGGGACCTGAGTTCTGTCACTGACCCTGCATCTGGCCCGGGGCGAGCTCTTGATATGCGGGCGAAGGCACTGAAGCGGAGGGAACAAGATACGTTTACGCTACGGGAGTCGAATACCAGGCTCAGTTCCATGTACGTCTATGCCCCTTCAGGAATTGGTCGACGCAGTGTAGGAAGAGAAGAGAGAGGAGCGTGGGCGTGGGTAGTAGTAACGGCGGCAGCAGCATGCGGGAGGTTTCACTCCAGGAGTTTCGCTGGACAGTGGCGCCAGTATCTATAGTGTCTGTTAGTAAGCTTCTTCCCATTGCTCTACGTTAATGCTGTTATGACTTCTGTCACTGTTAAGTTCTTGCTTCTGCTGCGACTTCCTCGCATGTTAACGCTTTTGCTTTCGTGACTTTCCTCAAGTCATAGCCTGGCGACGAATAAATTACATAGCAAAGTGCGCATAAGGACTATGCGGTAAGGTCGGGCAAGAAAGATCTGGGATGTGAAAATCGTGAAAGGCGGGAAGACAGACGGTCTAGACAAGGACAAGTGTTAGAAGGCGGGGAAAACGGAGTGAGAAACAGAAGGAGAGAGCGGAGCTTAGCACTTCCTACCTCCCCAACTTACCCAACTTCACTTTACCTAAGCTTTAGACAAATAAGGGAGGAATAAACATTTTCCTTACGGCTACAGCTCAGTCACACGCGAAAAGGCGTCTGATGCCTGCAGACCTAGGCGAGCAACTCGTCAAAAAGGTATTTACGTACATTAGTAGGATTCTAGACTCAGAAGCAGGGCTAGGCATTATAAGAGCATAAGCGTGTTACTACCAATAGTAAAAGAGATTAACGGCTCTCAAGCAAAAAGAGAAAATTGTTCATTAAGTGATTTCATTGCTCGTATTGATTCACTGAGTAGAACGAGAAAACAAAAAAGTAGCAAAAGCCGAGGACTCGAGCTTGTGAGGTTCGAGTCCTTACGAAAGATTTTCATGCTCTGCATTTTATACCGCTAGGCTACTGCGGTCGCTCTTGCGTGGAATGCTCGTTAGAACGGGAAGGCCTCGCGGTTGTCGCTACTATTGGGTGTGTTGGGGTAAGCCAACCCAACTCTGACGAATCGACACAATTATTATTTAGAGGCCCCACGTCTTCAGTAAAGGGCCATCGATTCGCACCTACAGTAAAAGGAAACACTATCTCAGTCTCACGATCCCATCATCTGCCACTCTCCACGCACTTGGTGTCCTAAACCCAACCCTGCAACCCAATCGTAAACTTCTGCGCATCCCTCTCCAACTCCCCCTTCATCGCCTTCAACTCTTCCACATCCCAGTTCGCATGCACAAACCGCCCATTCAAGAACCTCGCCTCCTCGCTCACCGCCCAGACCACAAAGTCACCCGGCAGCGCAATGTCGTCGTACACGAGCCCCAACTCCTCCACGCGCGGCGCGAACTTCTCCGACATGGCGGTGCCGCCGATCAGGCCCGGGTGCACCTGGAGGACGAACATGTCGGGGTTCTCGTCGTGGAAATACTCGAACATCTTGGTCGCGGCGCTCTTGGAGGCGCGGTAGGAGGAGAAGCCGGCCATGTAGGGGAGGTGGATCGCAGCGGTCGAGATGTGGATTACGCTTGCATCAGGGGCGGCGAGCGGGTGGAACGCGCGGAGAAGGTTGAAGTTGCCCTTGACGGTGACCTCGAAGGCGCGCCACCAGTCAGTCGCGTCGGAGTCTGGGATGGTTTTGAGGTCGGACATGTAGCCTGCGTTGGCGACCAGGATGTCGATCTTGGCGTTGATAGTATCGTGGAAATATCGTAGGGCGGAGTTCGTGGCTTCGACCGAGGTGATGTCGGCGGCGTAGAGGTGGACTTTGACGGAGGGGTTGAGAGCTTCGATTGCGGTCTTGGTTGCTTCGAGAGAGGCCGTGCTGCGGCCAAGGAGACCGAGAGTCGCGATGTTGGACTTGGCAAGGGATTGGGCTATGGAAGCTCCGATGCCTGCGCCGCCACCGGAGATGAAGGCGTGTTTGCCTGCGGTCGAGAGGGATGGGAGCGAAGGGGAGATAGCCGCGTAGGGCGTCTGGTGGTAGGTCTTTGTGGGAGATGGGAAAGACATGATATCTGTTAGTCGGATTGTTTTATTTGAAGACACTGTTTGAATTTGGATGCATTCGGGATGAAGAGCGGACACAAGGTCTTTTGACTTTGTCTTTATTGTTCATTGCCGAAAGACGAGTTCAAAGACATGACAGTGACATCTTCACAACACCTTCGTACCCTTTGGAAAATCATGTAATCATTTCCTTGTCTGGTGGATTAGTTCGTGGATTTGGAAGCAAACGCCATTACGAAGATGGCAAGACACGATGTCCGATAACGTTGGAAGACGGGAACCGGTCGATGTTGCGCCGACTCCACTTCAGGAGACGCCAAGCACCGACACGGCCCCATTCCGACGATAACGTTATCCGGCTTGGGATCAGGCCGGCCGGCTCAGGGGCGCAACGTTAACCGCTATAAATGCTTACGCAGCATGCCTCTAGTTTCAACGCTTACGAAAGGGGTTCCTTTCGTTAATCTGGCTTACGAGTCACTCGTAAGATGGCTGGGTGAAGCGGCTGACTGTTAAGCGCGGGGCATTTGCGATCATGAATGAGCTGGCTCTGAGAATCGAATGCGAACTGGCTCGACAGCATCTAAGGGGCGAAAGGGATAAATGCGACCGTTTTGCTGCGGATTCCTCGCTGCGACGAACAGCCCTGGAACACCCCAGAACGGCCCCCGCATTTCAAGGTCCCTACCCCTGGCGATCGGTCCTCAGCGGCGAGACCAGCTGCAAATGCAAGGGGTGACATTCCGGTGACCACACCTGCACTTTGCATTCCAAAAAGAAACCTCCTCACAAAACTCAACGATGGACAATGTTTTGTTTTCTTCCATCTTCCGAACTGCTCCTGAAGAGCCATCCGTGCGCGGGCGGGGGTGCCGAACCACGCAGCATCCGAGCGGCCTGATTTAGCTTCCGCCTTGGGCCGAACTATTGATGTGACGGTGGGATCTACGACGGTGACAACTGAGCTAACCTTCCATCCTCATTTAAATACACGCGATAAGATACCACCAAACGCGTCCTGTCTAGTCATGAAAGGGGGGCCCGGCCACAACCCTTCTGCGATGCTCTGGAATGCAGCGTTGGCACATAAGGGATGAACCCTCCCGCGTGGGAAAACTCTAAAAATTCATTCACCCTCACCCAAAGTCCTTCGTTTTCTTTTTTCCTTTCGCCATGGGGATTCGCTCGAGAGGCCGCTTCAGTCGCAGCCCTACGCACAACAACCACAACATGGGCATTATCGGAGTGTACCCGGCACGGCGCTTCGGCCGGTTCACCAACGCGGCTGCGGTGGGCGTCTTTTTCCTGTTCCTGTGGGTTTTCCGCGAACAGCTGCGCCTCGACCGCGTTGGCATGGATTCAAGCATCGTGCCGTGGATCCCGCGCCTGTCGCACCAGGACATCTTCGACTTTGAGCCGGTCAATTCGGAGGTTATTCGGGCGGTATGCGACAAGACGGAGTGGGATGCGGGGAAGGCGATGCAGGTCGTGTTCACATGCGACAACAACGTCGGCGGGATCGGGAACATCCGCAACTCGATCCTGAACTGCGTGCGATACACGATGCTGGCCGGCGGCTCGTTGGTCATGCCGCGCATCTTCAAGCGCAACGACTCCGACATCTCCCACATCCGGACGGGGCGGCGGCAGGAGATGGAGTACCTCTTCGACAGGCAGCATTTCATCGACTCGCTGCACCTCTCGTGCCCACAGCTACGGCTCTACAACGACACCGACGAGGTGTACGAATCCCTCGGGCCGGCGCGCACATGGTCCCTCGGCCTCTTCCCGGAATCCCTCGTCGACGAGGACAACATCCCCAGCACGGGTATCGAGCATCCGGAAAGGTGGCAGTCGCAGCTGCATCGGTGGCTCGACGACATCGACAACACCACGGATGTGGCGCCGACCGGGCGCCCCACCGAGGGTCCGATGATGGTAGACCTGGGCCGGTCGTACCTCACGTTCCCGATCAACAGCGACGGCGAGGTGTTCGCGACGACGTTCGGCAACATCCTCAAGTTCCGCGCGGACGTGCGGCAGCTCGCGAGCGCGACCATCCTCAGCATCGACCGGCACTTCTTCGGCGCGCACCTGCGCACCGAGAAGGACGCACTCGACAGCTGGAACCCGACGGACCCGACGTGGGAGTGGTCCGAGTACAGCAAGCAGACGGACGCCTTCTTCGACCAGGCGGGCCGGTGGGAACTGTCGGTCATGTACGTGGCGTCCGGGAACGAGACGCAGGTGGACATGCTCGAGGCGGACGCGGAGCCGCGCGGGGTGCGGGTCGTGACGAAGCAGGACCTGCTGACGGGGAAGAACCGCAAGAGGCTAGACGCGCTGACGTGGGATCAGAAGGGCATGATCGACTTCCTGGTCATGTTGGGGGCGGCGCAGTTTGGAGGCGTGGGGCACTCGAGTTTTGCGTGGAACGTGGCGCTGAAGAGGCACATTTTCTCCGAGGAGAAGGAAGGGTTCCTGAAGGGGCCGCAGATGTTGAGCGATGAGCTGAGTCAGATTTATGGGACGCCGGGGAAGTATCCCGAGTATGCGTCGTGTCTGTGGCCATAGTCTCGTTGCAGGTAGTCGAAAGAAAGTCGGTTTCACGATCATGCTCCAGGGAAGGTGAAGGCGTACAGTCAGTGCACTGTGATCTGACTGTGTAAGACGAAGCCGATAACGTTATTGGCTGATTAATCAAGCCTCTCAGTCACCACTGGAGACCCAAATCCTTCCCTCACCACAACGCTTGCTTTATCCTGATAACGTTGAGGTCTTTTATCTGTCTTAGACCTCGGTTCTTTGACTTCGCCAGTTATTGAGACAGCGAGGAAGCCGACATGAGTCCATCCGATACCAACGTAATACCCCACCAAGTTCAAAATCATCATCTGGCTGGATTACTAATTCATCAACAAGAAGACCAGACGTGAGCGCGGTGTTCTCGCCCAGCGCGAATACCGGAAGCGTCATGCGTCCAAAGTTCAGAAGCTTCAGGATGAAAACAAAAAGCTGAAAGATGTTATTGGGAACATCGATAAGATTCTTCGACGGCAGGGAGTCCTATCGGATGACCTCAAAGCCGCCATGTCGGAAGCCCGAGAGATTGCGGGCATCACAACGGAAGATGACTCGGAGACTTCTCCGGAACAAGGCGCTCCGCACATTATGCAGTCCATAGAGCAAAGTCCGCCACCGGACCCCGCTCTTGAGGAAGTTATCCGAACCGACCCCCGGCTGGCATCCTCTCTCGTCCCTGACGGGCGCGTCAGTCCTCGTCTAGACTATGGCCTTTGGCTCGACCCGGACCGATTGGTTCGGATCCTCGATCCGCCCGCGGACATTATCCCGTACTTGGGGAGCCGTATGAATACCCTCGCAGGTTGCATCTTCTGGGCGACTATGAACTACACCATCGACCTGTGGAACTCCCGCTCGGAACCTCTATCAACAAAACACCTGGACCGCATGTTCAACCACTCCGAACATCTTAGAGATCGTCAGTTCCTCCTATCTCTGGCACAAGCGAGGGTCGACTACAAGGAGAAGGGCTTCATGTACCGCACACTCTCCGAACAATTTGAGCGCAACGCCATGGGCGGTCTGTTCAAGCGCATCAAGGAGGACTACGAGAAGCAAGGGCAGCCGAGTAAATGGTGGAAACGCCCCGAAGAGGTCGCAAACTGTGTTCTTGACGTGATGGATGAGAGCCAAAAGGAAAGGTTCCAAGCTGTCATTGATGGGAAGGGGACAAAGGAGGATGCGGGAATGTTGCGGGCTCTCATCACTTGGTTGGCGCAGAACTACATTTGCTTCGGCGATGGGCCACGATGGAGCTCGGTATTTGCTTCGGTGGGCATCGGGAGCTGGGTGAATGAGTTTAAACGGCGAGAGGCTCTGACCGCCTGAGAAGTGTGATATAATTTTTTATGAAATGTTCTTCAAAGCTAGTTTTCACAGTTCCATGCGCCAGGCCCTCTCCATGATGTCTTGATTCGCCTCCGCATATTGCTTGGTTTCCCACACGGTCCTCCGTTTCTTCGCCTCAGACATGACCTTGTACCTCTTCGTCCGATTATTCTGGCAAACTAGCAGTTGGTCCTGCTTCTCAACTTTGAGCCCACCACCGATGTCCTCAATGACACTGCCGTCGCCTTCGATTACCTCGCAGGCGACAAAAGCCCGGCGATCATCCAACCAATCCTCGCCGATAAGCATGGCTCCATCCCAGCCCCTCTCCCAGCTTCCGGCGTAGAAATTCACCTTCTTTAACTTCCCGCCGCCATTCTTCTTCACCAAGAGCTCGAACGGCCAGCCGGCGCTGTAGATCCCCAGCGTCGGCTCCGCATTGGACCGCGTACCCTTGCTGCAGTCAGACTGATCCTCCATCACCATCATCTCATGCAGCCTTCTCAGCCCGGACTTTTCAATATCGAGTTGTCGACGACACTCGCTCGCCATCTCGAAAAAGATTGTCGCGTTTTCGAGGTTGGGAAACTCGGTGGCGATGGCTTCGAGGTGGTCCACGGGCCATGTTCCGTTCTGGTTGATGTCGATGGTGAGGGATTTGAGATTGGGAAGCATGCCGCCCAGGGCGGTCAGCTGGGCGGGACTCATCACCTTTCGCTGTCGGTATGTGCTCTCAGGCTCGTGCCAGTCGAGACTTGTCAGAGAGTCTGCGTGGTGGCGGAGGAGTGGTTCGACAGACGCCCCCGTTTGGCCGCTGTTTTTCCAGGAGAGGTGTTTGAGGGAGTTTTCCGGGAGGGCAGCGATGAGTTCCTTAGCCCAAGAGCCATACGTCGAGAAGGAATTCAGAGATTTGAGGTGCGGGACGAGAGTCGTGACATTCGGTGTCTGGCCGTCTCTGATTGCGAGATGCCTGATTTGGGAGAAGTCCATTGCCTCAAGCCAAAGGTCAAGGTTCGTCATGTTCTTTTGCGCCTGAGACATCGGCAAGCCCTTCAACCATGCCCACGCCTTTCCTTCATAGACCCAGTCTGCATACCGTTCGAACGTATTGCCCCATCTGTGTAGAGTTCGTACCTCATCCCATGGCCTGTCATTGAAAGCATAACCCTCCAAATCCAGGGACTCGAGTGTCGAAGGGTAGCGTGAGCCCGAGGGGTGATTGAAAGGGAAATTGTATCGGTCAGGATGCTCAGAACATCCAAGACTCGTGACGCGGAGTTTCAGACTCTTGATTGATGAGCACTTGGTGAGGGCGTTGTGGACTTCGCTCATGGAGTCGAGGAAGGGGTCGCCGGGTTCGCGTTTACCGTACCAATCTGTCTGGCCTGAGGGGACGACAGTGTCGATGTATGTGGGACATTTGAAGGGAGGTCGCTCGGTTGATGATGCAGCGGCTGATGCGGCTAGGAAGAAGACGGCGAAGATAAGTAATCTGCGAAAAGTCGAGTGCATGCTTGCGACGTCTGTGTTCTCCCCAAGCCCAATTTGGTGTAACGAATGTAGCAGACTGCGAAGCGCACATTCTAGGATAGCAGCATATACGTAGCGATGACAAGATGACACCGTTTCCTACCACCCTTATGCCAGATGGTGGGCTGCAAGTAAGAGACTCAATATTGATGGGTTGATTGAGCGAGCGGACGCAACCCCTGCACCTCTCTAGGCAACCACACCGCACCTTGATGTTTGGAACCAACAGGATTAATTAGCCTTGGCATTTATGTCTGCACAGACAAAGGACACCATTGCGTTGAAGGAAGCGCTGTTCTTCGGTGTGAGATCCTTCGGACTCGGTGAGTTCGGTGAGTGTCGGTGGGGCATGCCCACCTAGTGTATCTCGGTGAGGCACAATTGCAGACAGCCAGACCCCAATGAATCGCCGGCCATGCGGGAAACTGGCGACCCGGAACTTTCATGTATCGGTCAAATGCTTATTCTCCTTCTTCTAAGTTCACGGGACTGAGTAATCAGGCGTTTTACCAGCAGACGGTTCAACGCTTGTCAAGTTTCGCTCATTTAACCTTATTTGAGAGTCTAATTTTAGCAATGTAACTCTGTCTTCCCACGCTGACCGGCGAATCCGGGAACATCGTACGCTGAACTTCAACTTCCCAACCTGCCTAAGCTCCTTTCACGGAGTAAAACTCACAATAATTAACATCGAAAAAGCGGTCGAGACGCAAGCTGTGAAACATGAAGGTTCTCATCGCGACGATGCCCTTCGCGGGACACATCCATCCCATGCAGCCAATCGCTCTCGCCCTGATCCGCCGCGGACACACCGTGGCTTGGCTCACATCTGCATCTCACGAATACCTCGTCCGCCCGACCGGCGCAACCTTCATCCCCTCTCCTCCAGCTCTCGCTCGCCATGACGAACGTGTATTGGTGCCCGATGCGGGAACGTCGGGCCTCGCAGCTGTGGTGTCGACTCTGCGAAAGCTCTTTCTCGATCGCATTCCGGATCAAGTTGCTGCCTACCGGGAGGTTTTATCGACCTTCCCGGCAGATGTCATCTTGGTTGATCTCACGGCATACGGCACGCACGGCTTCCGCGAACTTACCGGGACTCCATACGCGACGTTGGGGATCAACCCGCTTGTCACGTTTGACCCAGAGGTCCCGCCCTGGGGCACCGGGTGGCAACCACCTTCAACGATCTTCGGGCGGTGGGTGAATTCGGTAGCTCACAAAGTAGCAACTTGGCTATTGTATCCCAAGCTCACGGCAATCTTGAACACCCATCGGGCGGAACTTGGTCTTCCTCCCCTTCCGCCGACGGGATTCTATGACACGACAAGGTCTGATGTCCTGCACATTATGCCAACAACGCCTGCCTTCGAGTTCCCTCGCGACTTTCATCCATCCATCAAATGGGTCGGACCACTACTTCCCCTATTCAACGAAGAATCATTCACTTCGCCGCCGATCTGGTGGAATGAGATGCTGGCTCATCCGAGAGAGAAGGTTGTCCATGTCACGCAAGGGACCTGGGCAACTACCGCAACGAACCTCATCCTCCCAACGCTCGCGGCGCTACGAGACCGTTCGGATCTGCTAGTCATCGCTACCACGCCCGACGCGGAAAAGACCTTGCCGGTGTCGTCGTTACCGAGGAACGCGCGGGTGGCATCATTCATCCCACACGCAAAACTTCTGCCACATGTTGGCGTGATGGTCACAAACGCAGGCTACAACGGCGTGCTAGTAGCCTTGACTTGTGCAGTCCCGTTAGTCTGCGCCGGCCGGACTGAGGATAAGGCCGATGTCAGTTCTCGGGTTGCGTGGAGCGGGGCTGGGATAGATCTAGGTACAGATACGCCGAGCATGAAAGCTATCAGGGATGCGGTGGCCAAGGTCATTCGAGATGAGAGATACCGCAAGGCCGCTGAGATAATTCGGGCTGATTTCGAAAAGCATGATGGTCCGAAGCAGGCCGTTGACGCTCTGGAAGAAATTGTTGAGCGCTGTCAAAAATAAGTACTACGACACAATCTTGCCGCAACCTTGAATCACAGTAACCCCAGAAGGAGCATACGAATGTTCTTCGGCCGGTGCAGGCTTCCTTGAACTAGGTACACACGCACTTGGATTTAAATGCAACGTTTCACTTGTGGACCAAAAGAATAATTCACTGGCGAGGTTGCAGTCAGTTTCCGAGAAATCTGTCTTACCGGTGATGAGGCCTTGGCTGCGCCCAGCCTGCTTCCGTATTTGAATATCCATGCATATATGTAGGCTGACTCTGTGAGCAACCAATACATCAATTTCCTAGAATAGAACATCGGGCCGAGAATCCAGCCTTTGCCCTTGCCACTTCCTGTAGCCTGCATATGCGCTGACCTTTCACGCGATGTCAAGTTGCATCGAAGAATCAGGCGACCAATAACACCACGAGACACTTATACTGCTTCCCGAACGGGACGAACATTGGGCAAGGATCTGGGAGCCTGATTTCTATCTCCCTCTTGACAGTAATCAATTTAGACTGTCAAAACTTCCAACTTTTTTTGTTGATTACCTTGGCGAGACATTAGTTTCTTGCTCATTTTCATTTGAAGAGATTTACAACCTCAGTCACTGGTTGTCCGGACACCAGACACCACATTTAAGAAACGACTTTCAGATCAATCTTTGACGCTAACATGACCGACGAACCGGATCGTAGTGCTGAGGCTGACGACGCACAAGGCCAATCACCGGACGAGGATTACCAGGACGCCCCTCCAACTATTCAACGGGAAGAGGCCACGAGCGACGAGAATGCCCAGGATCCCCCTTCAACTATTCAACGAGAAGAGGTCACAGATGACGAGAATGCCCAGGATGCCGCTCCAACGATTCCACTTGAAGAGCATACGGGCGAGATGCGACCCGTCACGCCATCGGCAGGACACGAGAAAGAAGTAGTAGATGATACGGACGCTACATTCGAGGAAACCGCCCTGCACCGCGCCCTGCAAGACCTCGATTTTGACGACGATAGTTCGCCAAAACTCGACAAGCTAGATAGTGATTGGAAGGGCATGATCAACATTCAGTCTTCAGAGCCGCCCCACCTTACACCTTTGCATATGGCAGTTGAGCGAAATTTCCCAAAGGTTGCCAAACGGCTTATCGAATGCGGCGCTGATGCCAACATCGGCAGTAGCATGCGTCCTCTTCACACTGTTTGCAACGAAGGCTATGTCGAATTAGCGAGGCTTCTATTGAACAATAGAGCTTCAGCCTATTGCAGAGACACGGCTGGGTGGTATCCCATACATTTTGCGAGCCGAGAAGATTCAGATACAGAGATATTCAATCTTTTGCTTCAGTGGGCCCCTGGATGTCTCAATGAACAAGAGGATAATGAATCATGGACGCCACTAAATGTCGCCACTTACTTTGATAGCTATAACGCGGTTAACATCTTGATGCAGATGGGAGCGGCTATTGGCATCCGGGATGGTGTCGGTTGGACGCCGTTGATGACGGCTGTAAGAAGAAATTTTTACCACATTTTCGACAACATTCTCAATCACATCGGTAAAAAAGACGTCCAAACTCGGGAAAGGCTCGCCAATCAAGCAGACGACAGCAAAGTGACAGTTCTTATGGCCCTGTGTGATGTGGAGCCAGGAACCGCTTTCAAAGCACGTGCATCATTGGACAAGTTCCTTGACGCAACACCTGAGCTCGATTTTGGCGCAAAAGACTGCGATGGTCGGACGGCTCTTCACTATATAATACGTTCGGCCAGGATATATCCCGAAGAACTCGAAATCCGCCGAATGGCTCAGCTGGTCATCGGAAAGGTGCCAAAAGATATTCTGCTCCTACGAAACGCTGAAGGCCAGACAGCACTCGAGGACAGTCTCGATGATGAATCCAGCAACAATCTCTCAGAGACACCGCTTCGCAATTTCCTGGAAGCTATAGTCGAAAGACTAAGAGAAAACGGGGACGATAGAGAAAATCTTCTCTGCTGGCTTGCATCACGAGAAGATTGTCAGGGCGTTGCGAAAGACATCCTTTCGAATTTGGGAATTCCAAAGGGCCGAAATTCCGGCACTGAATGTAGTCTGGTTGAGCTAGCCATACACCACGAACTGCCTCGAGTACTTTTGGAGTGTAAAATTGCGAAGGAGGAGAAGGAGCATGGTAAAGGGCTGATTGCTGATCGCAGGAAAGAGCTCCAAAACGAGGTTTTGACCACATTGAAAGAACCAAGCCCCCCTCAACAAGGTAGGAAGAATGAGGCGAAGAAATCAAGCGCGACGAAACAAAGCGGCACTCAAAGTCAACACAACACAAAGAGCCAAACCGAGGCGGAAAGGCGACTTAGGATCCTTGACCAGATGGAGGATGTTCTTGACTATAGCTACGTTGAGAAGACGCGAAGAGTCAGAGATCCTCTCAAGGTCTCAAAGCTGGTGGACGAAATGCAGGAAAGCCGGACAGATTTTCAAGCAGCTATCATCTCAATCTGTCGAGACAACTCTCAATTCAGTAGATACACGAAGTTTCGAAGTGTAGCTGAGACTGTCTACGGATCATCGCCTATCAAGACAATCAGCGATACAATCAATGAGATTAAAAAGTCCGAACCAACATCTCACAACACCAAAGCGTTCAGCCATCCGCAGGCTTCTGAGACAGAGAGCAACTTCACATGGATCCATCTCCCAGCAACCAACGTAAGTAATATGATCAGGTTTGTGCTGCACCCCCTAAACTGACTAAAACTAGATGACTTGGATGATTGTAAGCAATTTCGCAATGGGTTTCGATTTACATTTTTCGGGTCTTAGATACAACATCCGACACTGATGATTGTTCCGCACAGGACACCATGAACAAGATATTGAACCCTAACCAATCTGACAACTTAGATGGAAACAAGGAAGATGATCAAATTGCTTCCTTTTTGCGCACCAGCGGGGTTCAAGTTCCCGACAAAACATCCCCTTCGCGATTTATGCAGCCTCGATATGTCAAGAAGCCAGAAAAGGAAGTCCGAGCTCACGTCTTGGCGGTAGCTACGACTGAAACGGATGCGATGGAGGGGAATGAGAAACACAAGGACAGGCAGAACAGCACTTGTGATTCTATGGCTTCGGCACTTTATGTAAGAATATGAAGTCTCCAATCTACCCTCTAAGTGTCTAATGCCGTTATCAGATGCCATTTTTAGCAGTGGGAAGCTACAAAAGACCACCTGTCGAGAGTGCCCAGAGCAGCGCGGCTGGTGTGGGACAAAGTGCGACCAAAACACGAGCCACTGCCGCGCGTATACTCACCACTGCTGCCACCAAACTCAACGCTGCCGCCACCAGGCTCAACGATGCCGCTACCAAAATGAACGCCAACGGCGATGCAATCACTACGGCAACCAAGGAATCCCCGGGCGGCGACAACGTTTCCACACCCGCCGCCAATGTGCCCGGTTCTGGGACGAGAACTATGGCTCCCCCAGTGCACTATTCTCCCACGCTGGACAAGCACTATTACCATTTCGCCGTTGGGGATGTAGCATCTCAAGAGGATAGGGATTTGCGAAACGAAAACCAAGTGGTTACCAAGTACTTGTACCGGAAAGGCCTAGACAAGCAAGTTTCATGGAAAGTCCTCCGAGTCAATCAGCTATGGGCTTGGACCATTCGCGACGGTGAGTTGTCAAGAAGCTAATTTGTGTGCTGCAGAATTTCGTTGACAATAAACAAAGAGTGGTTAATTACGTCCACTTCTTTCGCAGAATTGGAGGAGAACGTTAAAAAAGGAAACAATGCATTTGTCGAGCATATCCTTGAGAATCTGGCCGATCGGGCTGAGAAGAACCCCGACAGTGGGCCACGCACCCCTACCGAGTTGAGCAAAGTCATTGTCGAGTGGTGCATCGGAGCTTACAGGAAACAACGCAAAGATACCAGTCAGCAGCAGGGTATCGATGGGAAGTACTCTGACGATCTGGAGCGGGCAGAACGGCCAATTCGGCAGATGTTTTCTGATTCTATCAATGACATTGTTTGTTGCACTGAGTCTACTGAGAGAATTTGCCTAATAACCAGTCATATAGGGAAGACAAGAAGCAGATTTATTCCGCAACTTGACTGGCCAGAAAAGCAGCTCTAAACACCAGAACAACCGGACCATAGGATCGAAGCGGGAAGTCCCTAGAAACACACGTCTCCCCAGTTTCGAAACCGATACGATGAAAGCTGCTAGGCTTCTGTTCGAAATTAAGGACGTTCGTGACGAGCTGAACATTCTCAGAACCATTGCCGAATATCAACAGAAAGTGCAGCTAGGCTTGAATGGTATCGTGCCCGGTATCGTCTTCGCTGACAGCGTCGATTGGGATGAGGATGAGACAGCCAAGTACGTTTCAAGCGATATCGAAGAGCTCGATAGGCTTGCCAAAAAGACTGAAGAGGCTGTATGTCCAAAACGAACGACATTGAGCGTGTCAATCACTAATATGCATGCGCGGTAGTTGAATACAACAATCACAATATACGAGAGCGAGATTGGGAACCTGCAGGCAAAGGAGGCTGCAGAACAGGGCAAAAGAGTAATGGTGTTTACACTCGTCACTGTCTTCTTTGTAAGTCTTCTGTTCATCAATATATGCACTTTGGCTGTCTTTCGATTTCATCACTAAGCTAGGTTGCCAGTTGCCTCTTTCGTTCCTCAGCTCTCTATTTGCCTTGGATGTGAATTCGTTTCTTGAAGCACCATGGTGGTCTCTGGTAGTAATCTGTAAGTGGCCCTGCATGTCTGTCAGCTATGGGATTCTCACACCATCGCCTAGTCGTTGTGCCTCTTCCCTTTCTTCATGCCGCCAATGGCCATGTGAAAGGTCGAGATCCTTTCTCACTTTACTTATTGAACAAGGAGAACCGAGATGGGATTGAGGATACGAACAAAACTTTCCGCAAGAGGCTGGCTCGAGGACGCGGTAACAAGAACGCGGCGGACGCATCAGCTAATGTTTAGGTGGACTGCATTTTTCATCTCCGTCTTTCATCTCTGTCTCTCATCTTTGTCTTTCATCTTTGTCTTTCATCTTTGTCTTTCATCTTTGTCTTTCATCTCTGCTTGTCAACTCGGTCTATTGCCTATGACTTCTGGATTCCCTGTGGCGAAGGAAGGCAATAATGGAATGATCCACATAACGTTTGAGACAATGAAGTCTGGAGTGTCCTGGCCGCGAGGTGTCTGAATACCGCCACGCTCATCCCCCGACCTGGATGCAGCAGAATCCAGTTAATGAGATGGCAGTGATATTCCAGGCCTTCAACACCATATCATGACTCTCACTTCTGCATCTACAACTTCAATATACCATAAATTTTCACACTCATTTACTGATCCATTATTTGGCTATCCAATACATCATTCGTTTAACCCATACCAATATGAGGTCTTCTGTGATACAGGCAGAGAGCCTGTACCTTATGTTATTTAAAGGTCTGCATGACAGGCCAGAGAACCCATCTTATGATGTGCTTTGAGATCTAAAGGTCAATTTGCGTGATTCCCGTCATTCTAATCATCCTTCTCATGCCCTTGTCGTCTCCGTGGCAGTCTCCAAGTCATATCATTCTTGGAGGCGCTTAAGCCTGCAACTTGAACAAGCTTCGGAAAGAGATCTTTTGTTGATAAACAAGGTTTGTAGGTATCTTTGATGCTTTTGGTGCTCTAGAAGAATCAGAAAGCTGCATTGGGCTGATTTCTAAACATGTTTCACCGCAGGTATCGACAAGAGGCAACTTCTACCATTTTGTGGTTGTTGTGCCTGAGACCTCGCCGGCTCACAAGCAATCTTGAAAGCCTCGCTACCATGGAAAGTTGAGGGAGGTAGATTGTGATCGGCTGAAAAAGCAAAGCAAAAGCAAACAGGAAACCGACAGCGGAGCGCCCTACGATATCAGTATCACCGCCAAGATGGCCAATCAGCCATTGCACCTGGGAATATTAGTGAATGCCAGATCGTTGAAGCTGCATGTACGAGTTATCATGTATGAAAGGGAACGTGATGTTCCTGGAGCCAAAGACATGCTCGGTTTTGTATTGTGTTCACAGAATGACAAACAGCTGGATTAGGCTCCTGGATCTGCCCAATTACATGTGATTGAGATTTAGAAACCTCTGCTGTTTTCCCTTCCTTTTCAACAAAGGCTGTCCCACGGACCGATGCAGTCCCCGTATTGAAGTTACACCATGCGGGTCCATTAAGAAATTTTGGGTAGGAGGTTGACCCATGGGGTCACTTCATACACATCTGCCGGTGTGGATCTTAGGCTTGTGAAGAGTTGAACCATAATCAGCAGACGGGCAACTGAGTAAACCATATAACTGGTAATTGAGAGAAGCTTTGATGTCTTTGATATCCCATTCTCCCACTGCGAAAGTTCTCTGTCCAACGTTGTTTCGGCGACATCAATCACAGACCATAGTCTATCAGTATAGGGCGGCTCCTTTTGGTTCGGAGTGCTGTTGCAATGCGAGTGACTGACCTCAGCTTCGATCTTATACCACAAGTTTCGAGCTTGACCCAATAATCTCCAATTTTGCTTGAAGTCTGTACATCCTGAGAGCCAAGCCTCTAGATCAGCTCTATCAAGCTCCCCGTGCTGGCGAGCCTTCTCGTAAGACTTCCGAATATTGATGAAGGAATAAAGAAACGCAGCGAAGAAATGACCTTTAAGGTGAGCTGAAACTCTTTCCTGATTCGGCGGAAATCGCTTGTTCCATTCCTCTGCCACCGCTGGGATTGAGCGTGACTGAAAGTTGTGGCGAGTCAAACCCTCAACCTGAGGATCCAAGAGAGCATCCCACCATGCTGCCGACCTCAAAGGTAGGCCATTGAACGCCTCAACGAGAATATTCTGGCGTTGTGGGTTGAAACGCTTGGCCAACAGATGGCTCAAAAAAGTGCTAATACCCAGTGTGATTGTAGGCAGTATGACAGCAACGACACACGCGCTTCTCCAAAGATTGAGCTCGGTTTGAGATGGGAACTCGAATTTCCAAGCAAAGCAATGAATCCCACCAAACAATAGAGATGAGACGGCTAAGAAAGACGTAATGGGGGACGTGCTAGCTCTCATCCAAGTAACATCGTTGGGAACCCGGTCTCCACTGTGTAAAGCTTTACACACCGTTGACGTGGCTGCTTTGCCGGGCGACTTGAACCATAGCGTAAGCTGTACCATCTGAGGTGTAGATATCCAATCGCCTGTGGATGAACGACGAGTGTATGTAGGCTCGGAGATATCCTTGGGCTTCCACCAGCTAGCCGCGTAAGTCAAAGTCGCCATGAGAGCAAACGCAGCAGTGGCAATCTCGAGCTGAGTAACAGCCAAACCTGTAACTTCGCGAACGATCACATTGAGAACAAGCCATACAATCTGAAGGATGGCAAGACTCTTAAGTAACCAGTCCGCTTTGCTCTTGTCTTGGATATCCTGTTCACTCAGTTCCAATTGTTTGAGGGGATGTTCTTCATCCCATTGATATTGTGGAGTGAGTTTTGTTGCAGTGAGGACTTCATAGCCCACAATATCCGAGGTGTACTTTGATGGAATCATGATGCCACCCATCTGGGCATAGAATGAGTGAGAAATTGTCCATTTCTGAGGTGCATCCTCAACGAAGGTCTCATTAGAAATATTGTCATTGGGCCGGCTCAAATCTTGCATCTCAATCGATCCAGGAGATTGCGCGTTGGCAACGCCACTTGTCGAAGAACTGGGGTCGCCATGCTGAGCTTGGGAGCCTTGTTGAATAAGTCCAGAGCGACCCGAATCTCCCCTTTCAACAACTGATGGCTCTGGAACCTTGAGGCCAAGGAGTCTGTAGAGTATTTTGTGGCAGGGTGGGTATTCAACCTCCCAATACCGCATGCGATCAACCAATATCTGAGATGTACCTTCACCAGATCTCAGGTTTCCAAGGCTGGCAGACCATGTTGTGTTGTCTGTGATATTGGGTAAGGTCTGTCCGAATTGTCGGAGCTCATCAAGGGCCTGTCGGAGATCGCAGATGGCCTTGGAAAGAATGAACTCGGGGAACATGATGTTAATCGACATCCATTTGAACCGACGAATAAACTTCTGCAGCGCAGTATCGTTGGGGCCCGGCAGGTTAAGATGTGTAACTGTCCAAGTGCAGGCGAATATGGTGATACCGCAACTCCAGACAATGTTGAGTGTGCCTCGACTGTTAGGGCCCTCCCTCCAGCCGGCCATCTCCTCATCCGGCGTATTGCTACCTTCGCTAGCCGCCTGAATACGGGCGATGAAGAAGAGGTACACCCCGAGGAGGATTGGATAAAATTTAATGTTAACAGCCATGCTAGCATCGTGTGGATTCAATTTAGTGCCCGTCAGTTGAAGACGATAATTGATGCAGAAGTCAGTGGAAGATGTTGCGAACAGTGGATTCGCAGAAAAGCCCTGGCTTGGATGTTGGATGGGGTTTACTAAAATACGTAAAACCTCGACCCCAAGCGCCAGAGAAACACGTAATAACAAGTGAGACATACAGCTGGTCCAGAGCACCCAAGCCAGTAATGAATTTCGACTACGATATTCAAAGCCTCGCTGAACCCGCGTGGCTGGTCGGGTGCCCCTTGCTAAACATTCGGGTTGTACAAGCCACCTTGGCACATATGGTGCCGTGTTCACTAACCCAATCAACGACTCCGTCAGAACACCATGAACCTCAGCTGCCTCTAGGGATCACTGTTTCAGGAAGCCTCATTGGCGACAATCGTGATCCTGGACACCTTCTCTCGATCCAGCTCTGTTCAGCTCCTGCGAGCCTGATCCCTTTAGTGGATGTGTCCAATCGCATAGGCACCAAGGGCGGAAGAGAGCCGTTTCTGGAGCAAGCGAGTACATATGGTCAACGAGGCTGCCAGCAGGCTGCCAGCACTTGTCTCATGGGATGAACCAGGCAACTCGTCAGGCTCCGTAACGGCCACTGCACTGGGCCTGTCCAAAAATGCACTTGCTAACGGCTTTGCGGATGTCATTGACGTAAGATATGCTTCAATCACAGCCAAGTTGAAGATTGTCATTGATGCAGCTCTTTTTTTCATCACAACAAGGTAGACACTTGTATCGCTATTTCAGAACAGACCGGACTTTGCCCCAGCGACGGGGCATTCTCGCTTTCGAACCGGCCCCACTCCGATGCGCCGGGCCGGCCTACGGGGAGAACACAGCGACGGCGATGGCTCCCCCCAAATGGACCGCATCCATGTTCGGACATGGGTGGCAACGTCATGCGGACCGGCGCACGAGTCCTGCATCTCCGACTTCCCCTCCGGCGCGCCCAGCGCCTGCGCCATTTTCTCTCGAAAGCTTCTCTCGAAAGCCGAGATTTTCTCGCTGATAACAACCATAACTAGCCGCGATTCCCAAAGGCCCGATTCCCACCACCGCCAAGGCTCGGCCCTATCCCCCTCAACCAATTTCAAGCCTCACTGTGGGCTCCCAATTTTCGCGATTGGCGAGCCGACAAATACCGCACCAGGGCCCCCTAAAACGCCCAGACCTCTCTCGCCGTATCACCATATCGCGCGTCGTATCGCCGCACGCTATCGGCGGCCGGAGCACCTCCTGACTCCCTCGGACGCCGCCCGAACATCGCAACCCTCCGGCGATTCGACCTCCGTCCGCTCTGAAATCCGAGAGCGTGACTCGGGAGGGTGGGTAGCGCGTCGGGAACGGTGGGTTTAGAATGAAGGCGGTGGATACATCGTGGGCCGTGACAGCTTGGCGCTCGGGAATAATCAGAAAATTGTGTGTTGTAGCATTATCCAGCGAGGTATCATTTCTCTATCAACAAAGGTAAAAACACAAAAGCTATGATGTCTATGCTCCGAAATCGCAGGACCGCGCCAGCCCGACGCCCCTGAATGCGCCAATGCCAAGTCTCAACCACGTGTAAATCTTTTTTCGTATCACTCTCTCATTTGTTTGGGTGTTTCGTCTAGAAGCTCTTGACCTTCTGCATGCTGCCCTCCTCGACCAGGGCGCGGTGGAGGTCGAACGAGTTGAAGAGCAGGTGGGGCTCGTGGCCCATGCCCTTGCGCAGGCACTCGAACTCGGCCTTGTCGAAGTAGCTCTGCAGGATGGGCTGGTAGACGGGGTGGGCGCACTTCTTGATGATGAGGCGGGCGCGCTCGCGGGGGCTGAGGCCGCGGACGTCGGCGAGGCCCTGCTCGGTGACGATGACGTCGAGGTCGTGCTCGGTCTGGTCGATGTGGGTGCACATGGGCACGATGCAGGAGACGCCGTGGGGGTCGGTCTTGGAGGGGCGGGGGGGGGGGGGGTGCATGATGCTGTACTTTGCGTTGCGGAGGAAGTCGGCGCTGCCGCCGAGGCCNAGGGGGTGTGCATGATGCTGTACTTTGCGTTGCGGAGGAAGTCGGCGCTGCCGCCGAGGCCGTTGAGCATGCGGGAGCCCATGACGCAGGTGCTGTTTGCGTGGGCGTAGATGTCGACCTCGACGGGGGTATTCATGCCGATGACGCCGAGGCGGCGGATGATCTCGGGGGAGTTGGAGACCTGCTGGGAGCGCAGGAGGAGCTTGTCGTGGTAGGACTCCCAGTTGTCGTAGAAGCGCTTGAAGCCGTCGGGGGAGAAGCGGACGGAGGTGGCGGTGGCGAAGTCGAGGTGGCCCGAGTCGAAGAGGTCGAGGAAGGTGTCCTGGATGACCTCGGTCCAGACCTTGAGGTTCCAGAAGTTGGAGTCCTTGAGGCCACCGATGACGGCGTTGGCGATGTTGCCGATGCCGGACTGCAGGGGGAGCAGGTTCTTGGGCAGGCGGCCGTGCTTGACCTCGTGCTCGAAGAACTCGATGAGGTGGCGGGCGATGGCCTGGGAGCTGGCGTCCTCGGGGGTGTTGGGGGAGGTCTGGTCCTGGTAGTCGGACTCAATGATGCCGACGACCTTCTCGGGGTCGATGGGGATGGAGGTGGTGCCGATGCGGTCCTCGACGCCCATGATGAGGTAGGGCTTGCGGCGCGGGGGCAGGTCGGTCATGGTGATGTCGTGGAGGCCCTCGAAGCTGGGGAGGGAGGTGTTGACCTCGATGATGATCTTGTCGGCGAGCTGGACGAGCTCGGGGGTGGCGCCGACGGAGGCGCCGGGGACGATGCTGCCGTCCTCCTTGATGTCGGTGGCCTCGACGATGGCGACGTCGATGCCCTTGTTGGGGCGGTCCTTTGTGTAGAAGCCGTAGACGAGGTCGACGGGGAACTGGGACAGGTGCTTGTCGAAGAAGTTGATGCGGCCCTCGTTGATGCCCTTGGAGATGGCCTTGCCGACCTGGTGGGGGCTGCGGCGGTCAATCATGTCGAGGCCGGCCCAGCGGTTCTCGGTCTCGGCGCCGGAGGAGGCGCCGACGAAGAGGCTGTACTTCATCTTGCCCTGCAGGTTGTTCTGCTCGACGTGGTCGGCAAGGAAGGTGGGCATCTTCTTGGGGTAGCCGACGCCGGTGAAGCCGGACCAGCCGATGTAGGCGCCGTTGGGGAAGTGCTGGAGCAGGTCCTGGGGACGGGTGAGCTTGTTCAGCATGGTCGGGCGGCGGACGCGGGCCTTGAGGGCGGCCGAAGCAACTGGCGACGCCATCTTGAACGGTTTGAAGCCTGGCGAAGATGAGGGTGATGAGGAGTAGAGAGGAGAGGTTCTCAGAGGGTCAAAGCCCGGGGAAAGGAGGGGAGATGATGGGGGAGAGTACAACAAACAGGCACACCGGTCAAGGGAAAGAAGACACGATGGGGTGACTTTTGAGGAGAGAAAGTGGGCTCCAGGTAGATTTTATATCCGGGCTATTTTTCGCGTCTTGGGCCACAGTCGGAGCTCCAGTCCAGACCTTGAGGACGAGCCAAAGAGAAAAAAGGATGGACTGTGGAAGATCAGGTCACTCCTTGAGCCCCTCGGTGGGGAATGACGCAGCTGCGGCCAGGGAAGCTATGGCTTTTGATAGCGATAGCTCCCCGATTGGGCAAGGCGCGGCTTAGCTAAGGCGGCCAACAGGGTGCTGGCAGCGTGGGATGCGTGGGCTGAGTGGCCAGGCGGCTCGGTAACGGTCGGTAACACCCCTGCCCAGACAGCCGCATGCCCGCTAGGCCGTGTGTCGACTCGATTTAGGTCGTTGGTGTAAGGCACAGCGGGAGAGGTGCGCCACAGGGCAGCATGGTAACCGCTGGAAACCTTCCTTCGGTGAGAGCCGATACACGAGCACCCGACCTCAATTGGCCAATCAGCAGCCTGTAATTCCGCTTTATTCCAAGCAATTCTGGGCTGAGGCCGTCAGGAGATTTTCCACTCTTTGGAATTGGCCTTTGCATTATTTACTTAGTATTGACAGTCTGCTCATCTCTGCATCTCCAAATCATAGGGGGCCTCTTATCTTTGAAGCCCATCTCCACCGCTTGCTAGGCATGGTCACCATGACTTAACCGGGGCCCATCGAAACGACGCATCAAAGTAAAATGGAGCCCGTCCCAAACTTCCGTAGATGCGAGCTCTTCCTTCGGCACAGCTCGGCCGGACGAATCTCGGCTTTAGCCAAGGGCACGTTCCTTACAGGATCCATCCTTCCCGCTCGAGCATCCAGTCACGTTGCGAGGGCGCCTTTTGGGCCCCCACACTTGCACTTGCACTTGAAAAGAAACACGGTCTTGCCATTTTGGTCTTGTGAATAGCTTCATTTTATTTTCTCTCTTTTCATGCTGCCCTGGCCAGACACTTTACTCGGGAATCTTGGCCTCCTCCGCCGGCACACCAGCCTTCCACCGGTACGACGCAGCAACGTGCTCGTCCAACGGTCCTGACTGTCCCTTTTTGCGGTAAAAGTTCTCTCTGTACGTGCCACCCGGAACGGCATAGTCATCCCAGAACAGCCCACGACGGCGCAGCTCCGGAAGAAGCAGGTCGATGATGTCCTTGAACGACTGGGGGAAGAGCGCGTACGCCTGCCATATCTGTCAGCATTCATCTCATTCAACACACCAAGTCCACTCACAAAGTTGAAGCCGTCCACGTCGGCCTCCTCAATCCACGTCTCCAACCCGTCCGCAACCTGCGCCGCCGTACCGACAAAGATCGGCCCGTTGCCGCCAATGCTGACGTGCTCCGCAATGGTATGCTTCGTCCACTTCGCCGTACCCGGCGAGAACCGCGCGTAGCCCTCAACCGTCGACCGCACCGCATTGCTCTCCACCTCGCGCAGCTCCTCCTCGTCGCCGTACTTGCTCAGGTCCATCCCCGTCCACCCGCCAAACAGCGCCAGCGCGCCCTCGTGCGACGCGTACTTGCGGTACTCCGCCAGCTTCGCCTGCGCCTCCGCCTCCGTCGCGCCCAGGATCGGCGTCACCAGCGCCAGCACCTTGATGCTGTTGCCGTCGCGGCCGTATTCTGTGCGCGCGAGCTCGCGGATCTCGGCGATGCTCTTCGCGCACACCGCCGGCGCGTGCGCCGACACGAAGATGGCCTCGGCGTGCTGCGCTGCAAACTGCTTGCCCGCCTTGGACGTGCCGGCCTGCAGGAGCAGCGGCGTGCGCTGCGGCGAGGGCTGCACGATGTGCGGGCCGGGGACGGTGAAGAAGCGCCCTTCGTGGTTGATCTTGCGCACGAGGTCGGGCTGGGTGTAGATGCCGGTCGCGCGGTCGAGCTTGACGGCGTCGTCGCGCCATGAGGATTCGAAGAGCTTGTACATGACTTTGATGTACTCCTCGGCTTGGGCGTATCTGTCGTCGTGCTGGGTTTGTGAGTATGGTTGACGGTGTTGAGAGCAGTCGTTGGCGGGCTTACCTGGGGTTGTTGGGCGAGGCCCATGTTCTTGGCTGCGGAATCGAGGTAGCTCGTCACGATCTGTCATGGTCAGCTTATGTGCTCAGTGTCCTCCCTCCACCACTCAAACTTACGTTCCATCCAAGACTGACATCGCATTAGCTATGCAACTCGATTATTCATGATGAGGAGACTCACCGTCCACCGCTGAGGTGATCGACCGTTGACAGACGCCTAGCCAAGTGGTATGGCTGCTCGTACGTCGTCGATACCGTCACTCCGAAGCCGATGCTCTTGGTCACGGCAGCCATGGCCGCAATGGGGGCGAGAGGCTCGTTGACGGGCCATTGCGCGCCGGAGATCTTTGCGGGATCCAGCGACTGCGAGTACACGTCGTAGCCGCCTCCAAGACGTTAGCCGTCGCATCGAGCAACTGAGGTACAGCAATGTTGTCTTACCAAGCACGTCGGCGATGAAGATGCCATGGAACTTGGCTTCCTCGAGAAGCTTCGCCAGCTCAACCCAGTGGTTGATCTCATTGAATCGCCAGGACTCGTCATCGGGATGCCTCCAGAGTCCAGGGGACTGATGTCCACTGCCTGTGATGGCCTCCTCGTCAGCTTCCTCGGCTGCAACCCAGCTTACAACCACGAATTGGGGACTTACACATCTCAACGAAGGCATTGAGCACCAAGCTCTTCTTCGGCTTTGTTCCGTTCACGTCGGCCATGATTGCTTCTCTCGTCTCGCGTCTCTTGCGTGCTCGGTATCGTGAATCTACAAGAACACCAGATTTCCAAGCGGGACAACAACTGGAAAAGGGTAAATAATTTTCTCAACCGCAAAAATTCTCGGAGACCGTGTCTTCCCGCCAGCAAACGCGAGCGCGGGGTAATCAAGGTGCCCTCAGCCGGTTGTGACGCGCATTCGGGGCAAGTTCTCCAACGCATAGCGCTGCCCCTCCCGATGTTCGGCGTGGGTCCGGCACCGTGGAGCCGGGGCGATGACACCACCGGACGGCGCGGTGGCGCAAGACGCGGACCCCACGCTGAACAACCTCGGATAGATCTTCAGCGAGGGAATCTTCTTATCTCGATGCGCTGCCGTACGACTTTGCCATTTTAGCCGTTAAGCAGCTAGCCGGTCAAGCAATAAGAGCTCGCGGCTCCCACTCCGCACGCCGCGACCGCGTGTAATGGAGCTCAAGGTTTCAACGTGAGGCCATCACGTCATGTTAGCCCCGAAGGCGAGCTGGCCCAACCGGAGCGTCGCGAATTGCAATGCTACCACCCTGAGGGACGCGTTCTGCGGGCGACGGAGGACCGCAGAGTGTGGGGTTCTGTGAGGGGTAAGTGGAAGCGCTGACTTTGGTTGAATGCGATGCTGAAGGTTTGGAGGTGATTGCGATCCTCGATGACATGTGTTCCGGTGCTGTGGATACGGCCGTGCATTCTGTCGGGATATCATCATCGTCCATTGAAAATGACATGCGCTTAGTTCTGAGTTGGAGGAGCTTCTATGATCGCAATTTGATGAACCTCAGAATTTTGTGATTACGTGCAACGATAATTGAATTATGATAGTGATAGCCGAGCTTTGAATAGCTTCACAGCACAACACTGGACATCTAGATCTATCAGGATGAGCCTTGTGACGTCGTGTCTAATGCTTCGTCTGCGAATCTCCATCCTCGCTCTCCACAACACCACTACCACCCACCTCCTCCACACCCCTCTCCCCAGTCCCGAAATGCTTCAACACAAGCCACGCCGGGCCGATCGCCAACGCCCACAGCGCAAAGTTGAAGTAGATCCCGCCCACCTCGCCGAACAGCGTCAGGCTCGTCAGCCCGTAGCTCACCGCCTGCCACGCGCTCTCGGTGCCTCTCAGCAGCGCCGCGTAGCGGATGACCTCCTCCTCGCCCTGCGCGAGGTTCGTGACGATGAAGTAGAGGAAGAGGTAGTTGAGCTGGAAGCCGATGGTCAGGAAGATGTACACGGCGAAGGCGGCGCCGAAGTCGCCGTCGGCCCAGTCGTGCGTCGGGCGCGTCGTGCGGTAGCGCGTCGCGAGGATCGTGGCCCAGGTCCACCACGCGCCTTGGGTCACGACGAGGCCCCAGAAGGTGGTGCGGGTGCGGGTTTTGAGGGAGATCTTGGCGCGGTCGAGCCAGTGCTGCGAAGAATCTGTTAGTGATTTTGGATGTGGATGAGGAATGGGGAATGGGTGCTTACACCGAGGAGGTTGCCGGAGATGACGGCCACGATGCCCGAGAGGAAAGATCCCAACGCACGCGAGCGGACAGAGAACCAAGCTTCAAAACGTCAGCACTCATCCACCCATCTAGACTTACGCCGCACTTACTCGCAAGATACGTGAAAAACACAGCCTCCGAAAACACCGCCTGCCCAATCCACAGCACCACCAACAAGAACTTGACGTTAAAAAAGCTCCGCGTCGTCGCCCTGATCTCGAACCACGGGTTCTCCACAATCTCCAAGCTGACCTTGCGCCCGTCCTGCCGCTGCACCTGGTCCGGCTTGTTCAGGAACAGCCCCACGAACGGGCCGGCCGCCTGGATGGCGATGAAGATGATGAAGACGGTGTACGAGACCTTGCCGGCCTGGTCGTTGTCCGCGTTGAGCCCGAGATTGATGGCGCCGCCGAGGATCTGGCCGCAGAGCCGGTAGGTCAGCCAGTAGCCGAGGGCCTTGCCGCGGTTCCAGGGCTCCGGGTAGGCGATGGCGATTGCTGCTTCCGCGGCCCAAAAAGTGCCAGCAGATATACCTAGAATTCAGTCAGTCTCGGTACCTCACGCAAAGTATCTGCCAAAACATACCACAGAGGGCGGCGCCGAGGAGCATGAGCCACTCGACGCCGTACCGGTTGTTGGTGTAGAGGCCGGCGGCGAAGGGGGCGTAGCCCATGCTATTGTTTGCAGTGTTAGTCGAGATGATTTCCGACACAGCGCCCGTGTCATGCGGATTTGAGGGGCCGGGAGACGTACGTTCCAAAGATCAGGGCGCCCTTGATGCCGATGTATTTTACGATGATGGAGGAGAAGTAGCACGAGACGACCATGAGGCAGAAGGTCAGCGCGTTGGCCGCGTTGACGACCTTGGGCGAGGCGGCGCCGCCTGCGCCGAGGGAGTTCATGGCGCCCCAGATGCCGGGCGCGGCGAGGTTGCAGAGGCCGAGGATCGTCATGTTGTAGAAGGTTGAGCGGTACCATTTTACTGTTCAGTCGCGTGTCAGCGTGGATTGGGAAGTGAGGCGTCTTGAAATTGGAAATACCTGGGTGTCTCTCCTCCTTTGGAGGGATGACATCGCCCTTGCTGGCGTCTGCGTACTCCGCCATTGTGACTGTGGGCCGTGAACTAGTGTTGAAGAATAGACAAACACGTTCTGATGGTGGTGATGATGATGACCAAAGCTTTACTTCCGTCGACAATGAATGTAAGAGACCCACGAGAACGGGAATCCTTCGTCTTATCATTCACCCCAAGCACACAAAAAACCATGCAGGGATGGATGTCATTGTGAGATGTCGCTCCAGGGTTCTTCACCATGTGCCGGACAGGCGAACAGATGGCCCTGTCAGCCAGGGTCCAGAACAAAGTTTTTTTTCTAGTCTGTGTTCTCTCCTCGGCCTCTTTTGCAAAGCGCTGATCCAATAACTGCGCGTTTGAAGCTAACCTGCGTCCAGGTTTGCAGTCTAAAATTTCCGGCGACGGGGGTTCGCTCGGCGTTGGGGGTTGCGAAATCAGCCGGGGACAGCACGCCATTCCGTCGCCGGCGCACAGATGCACCGTGCCGGAGTAGCACCCCCAACTTGAACAAGCGTTGAACCAGAGCTGTGGGACGATTCGGGGGCTAGAGAACTGTCTCGAGCGCACGTGGAAGAGCTTCCGGAAGATGTAATGGTGGTTTGGGATGATGAGCATGGTGTCAGGGTTTGATGTGAGGTCTTGGCATGTCATTGTCTCTAAGAACCATAGTCTCGGGTCAGCGGCGTGAGATGACCGATGGAGTCACATTGGGAGGTGTAATTGAGATATTGTGTCCGGATGCCTGTCGTTGAGATCGGAATACTGTAACACGTCCTCCAGGCGACTTACATCTGAGGGACAAGGACAATCGCCATCTAGTAGAACGTGATTTTGACGAAGACAGTGAGATCTCACAGCATCAACAAGCTCATAGTGTTATCGTTATTCATTTCAGAATGCCATTCAATGACTGCCGTCTATGGAACAGTATGCCAACTCTCATGCACATCCTTCGGATCAACGACCCCAGCCTTCAAATACGGCGTCACATCAGCATTCTCATCGAGCTCCTTCTTCGTGCACCCCTTCCCAAAGTACCACAAGAACGGATTCTCCGCCTCCCCAAGGTACTCATACTCAAAATCCTCCCACCGCGGCTCCCGCTGCACAATCGTCGCCAGCGACGCCGACCCCGGCCACAGCCCGTGCACCCGCGAGCCCGGCTTGCCGCTGTTGTACCACGAGCTGCAGTTCTCCGAGAGCACCGTCGTCGCGAAGAACGCATCCGAGTACTCCGTGAACCAGTCCGCCGCCCGCTTCGACACCTGCAGCGACTTGATGCCCTCGCGCGCCGCCTTGCGCAGGATGCGCGCGAAGTACGTGATCTGGTTCTCCACGTTGTGCGGGACCGTCCCGGAGCGCCCCGAGCCGTTCGGCCCGTGGATGAAGAGCAGGTTCGGGAACCCGGGGGTGGCGGCGCCGAGGTATGTGTAGGGAAAGCCGTACTTGCCGTCGGACCGCCACAGCTTCGAGAGGTCCTCGCCGCGCGCGGTGATGGGGAACGGCGGGACCATGTCGACGTTGGCGCCCGTTGCGCAGAAGATGGCGTCGACCTCGCGGTGCGTGCCGTCCTCCGTCTCGATGCCCGTCTCGGTGAACCGCCGGATGCGGGTCTGGATGTAGTTCGTCTTCTCGGCGGTGATGGCCTCCAGGTATCCCGGGCCGGGCGTCAGACGGCGGCAGTGCGGGCTGAAGTCGGGGATAAGCGCGTCAATGAGCTCCGGCTTCTTAGCCAGCCTGTCGTTCATGAACGCGCGGAACTTCTCGCGCGCCTCCTCGTTGTCCGCGGACCCCTTGAGCCAGCCGGTGAAGTGGCGGAAGTACTTGCTCTCCATGTCCTTGCGGTACGCGAGGTACGCCTCAGGGTCCTCGCGGAATTTGGCGCGAAGGTCTTCGGGGATGGGGATGGGCTCGATAGAGGTCTCGTCGCCGGCGAAGGAGGCCGTGATCCACGTCTTGTTGCGGGCGTAGTGGTCCAGCCGCGAGACGACCTTGTGCAGGTTCGACGTTAGCTGGATACCGCTGGCGCCGTTGCCGATGACGGCGACCTTCTTGTCGCGGGGGTCGAAGCTGGGGTCCCAGTTGGAGGCATGGCGGAGGACGCCCTTGAAGTCGTGGATGCCAGGGTAGTTTGGCAGCTTCCAGGCGTTGAAGCGGCCGATGGCTGTGAGCACGAAGTCGGCCTCTTCAATGCGTATGGCATTCGTCTTGAGGTCGCGGACGGTGATTTGCCAGACGGCTTGGGAGTCGACCCAGTTGAGACCCTCGACCTGCTGGGAGAGCTGGAGATACTTGTAGACGTCGTATTTCCTCGACAGGCCCTTCCAGTAGTCGCGGATTTCCGCGCCCTGCGCGAATTGCTCTGTCCATTGGGTGTTTGGGTCGAAGGTTGCTTGGTAGACGTGGGCGGGCACGTCGCAGCGCACGCCGGGATATACGTTCTCGAACCAAGTGCCTCCCTGAAGCAATCTGTTAGTAACTCATAGTTGATAAAAACATCAATGGACATACCACGTCGGCGTTCTTTTCAAATATTGTGAGCTTAACGCCAGGGACCTTGGCAGGCAGCAAGATGCCAGCAAGAACTCCAGAGAGACCAGCGCCAATGACAGCTACGCGCAGAGACCGTGGCTCGTCGATGTATCTGTCAGGAAGCTCAAGCGAAACATCTTCATAGACCGACTTTGGCGGCGTGAGTAGCGCGTCGACTGTCCTGTCGATGAGCGTCTGCTTGGCTGGTGTCTCGGGCACGGCGCCCTTGTTCTTGTCGAAGCCATTGGCCTCATTTGGTGGTGTCGTGTTTTCCGTGTGATAATCACCCATGATTGCGAGCCAAATTCCAGAAAACTGCGCTGAGATGTGATGTTTCCCTTCACCAAGTCCAAGACAGCTTCAATGAATCGCAGTCCCATTTGAGAAAGCCACCCATTTTGACCGACGACCCCTCCAACCCCTCGCCGGCCCGGACATCGGAATCACGTCAGAGATGCCCTCGAACGCGTTACACGCACATGAAGCGGGCTCTCGCGCACCTCCTCGACGGCACAACCCAGCTTCAGCCGCCGTCGTCCTATCACAGCTGAGCCATTGTTATCTCGACGCAGCCAGCTTATTCACCATGAGAGCGATTGCACCCACCCCACCACGGAAGCTTTACCAATGGATCCCCAAACCCCGCTGCCGACGAGTGCGGGTATTATTTTCGCGGGTTGCCGCGCTGGAGATGAGGTGCGCGAATGTTGGGGAGCACGCCATATCCCCACTTTCTTGGGGAATAGCTTCGTCTTCCCTACCCCCTGTCAGAATGCCTCCATAGATCGGACCTCCCAAGACACCTCGGGGCCCCGTTTGAAGTTTTCCGTCCGGCGCGTCGGATCCGCATCTTTTTGGAGGTTACAATGAGAGCAAGAAGGGTCTCCAATTCTGGCAGAGGATTTGGGGGTTGTTTCTCGGCATGTATAAGCGGATCTTGGACAGGGATGCGTCGCTTTATCGAAATGCCAGGACGCCTCACCTCGGGAGCGCAGCCTGTCACAGCTGGTCTGGGCGTCACATCAATGTGCCCTGAAATGGTGCAATGGACTTCCCAAAGACGAGCTTGAAGATTCTCGCCTGCGTGCGGACGACTCCCGCCCCCTCCAGGTCGGAGTTCTGCGCGGTGCTATTACGCAGCAGCATCCCCCTGGCGTTCCCGTCTCTCGGGTTCTTCTGGCCGTTTCCTGTGTGTTGGACCTGCGCTGCGTCTCCCGCGCCAAGGTCTTGTTTCGCGTGGGCGATGAGTCGGGCCTGATTGCAAGTCTGGTTCCATTGGAACTTGTGGCGTTCGCGCGCACGCAACCCGACGACCAGGGACAGGAAAGAGATTTTGGACATGGGATGCGGTGGTGAGGTGATGGGATGACGGGATGATACTAAAGGCTTGAGGGTCCTGCGAGTTCATGTATTATTTGGCAGGATTAGGAAGTTCGCAGGATCGTTTACCATTCGGGCATTTTGTTTGCTCACTGCCGAGCAAGACCCCGTTCATCGACGTTCGCCATGGTTGTTCAAGCGCGCCGCAAGTGGTGGCATATTCAGTGGTATGCCGACACGGACACGCCCGAGGAGCGGAAGCTCATTGGCAAGTTGGATCTTCTGATCGTGCCTTATGCCGTGCTCAGCTACTGGGTCAAGTGAGTGTGCCTGTCTTGGCCTGAGTGAATGGTAATGTGCTGACTTCATCACAGGTACATCGATCAGTCAAACTTGAGTATGTTTAATTGTTCAAACCTTTGCATTTTCTAGCATCATCTAATGAGAACAGACAATGCCTACGTTGCAGGTCTTAAAGAAGATCTTGGGTTCAAGGGCAATGAGCTTGTCCAGCTCCAGACCTTCTACATCATCGGCGCTGTCACGGGACAGATCCCGATCATGTTCCTGCTCACCTACATCCCAATGCACTGGTTGATCCCATGTCTCGACATTTGTTGGGGCGTCTTCACACTTCTCCAGTTCCGCGTTACTGGTTTTGCAGAGCTTGCTGCATACCGCTTCCTCGTGGGATGGTTTGAGGTCAGTTGGAGTTGAGCCTGGGACCTATCAGGGCCGACTGACATGATGTAGGCTGCCTTTTTCCCGGCTATGCATTATCTTTTTGGTAAGACCCCTTCAACGCAGGTTCATCTTAAGGTAAAATCTAACTGATGACAGGTTCGTGGTACCGTGGTGACGAGATTGCCCGGCGCGGAGGCATCTTCTACGTCGGCCTCTCCCTTGGCACGCTCACTGCAGGCTTGATCCAGGCTGGTGCATCAGCCCGACTAGACGGCGTGAACGGCCTTGCAGGCTGGCGCTGGATGTACATCATCTGCGCCCTCATCACTATCCCGATCGGCGTACTGGGCTACTTCGTGATCCCTGGCACACCGGAGCAACCCAACCGCCTGGTGTTGAAGAGAGAAAACATCGAGCTCAGCGTCGAGAGACTGAAGCGCGCAGGTCACGCATCTCATGGAAGATTCAAGTTTCCAGCTCTCAAGAAGATTATCCTATCGCCGCAGTTCTGGGGCATCGTCGTCGTGGATGTGCTCTTCTGGAACGCGGGTATCCACACCAGTTCCGGCAGCTTCTTGCTCTGGATCAAGAGTCTTGCGCGGTATTCTGCGGCCAAGGTGAACGAACTTGGTACCATCGCCCCGGCGTTGGGAATATTCTATACACTCTTTGTGTGCTTCGCTTCCGACCTCGTCATGGGTCCGGCTTGGGCGATTACGATGTCGATCACATGGAACAGCATCGGCCTGATCATTCTGACAATCTGGGACGTCCCCGAGCCGGCCAAGTGGTTCGCCTTCTCGACCATCTACTCTTCAGTCGCGATGTCGAGCGTTCTTCACGGTTGGGTGAATACGCAGTTGCGCGCATCACCCGCGGAAAGATCGTTCACCCTGGTGCTCATCAACGCCATCTCGCAATCGTCAACCGCGTGGACCCCGTTGCTGGTATTTCCCACGGTTGAGGCACCGCGGTACCGCAAAGGTTTCGCTTTCACACTCGGTTCCTCTATTTTGCTCATCATCGCGACGCACATTCTGAGGGTGTATGTCAAGAGACGAGAGTAAGTAGTCAGCGAAGCGCCAACATCTGATCATCAACTAACAACTTGAATAGTCCCCAAGTCGAGAACTCTACAGGTTTCCCTGACACTCATAGCGACGACGGGGCCACCGTAGAGGATGGAAAAAGACCACCTGTTGCGGTCAGTGGCAGGGATGATCGAAGCGACTAAAATATTTTCCCTGGAAAAAGATGTTGATCCTTGGAAGGCGTGGGGGTTTTGGTCGCACGGCATACGCCATTGAGGAGTATGATATTGAGGTTTCTGCGAAGTCATGGCTAAGAAGAATGACATGGAGCGCAAATATAGATTTTGTCCCGATGGTAGCCGATGAAAGTTTTGTTGTTTCCCTTTCAACAAAAATTTGGCTGGGAGTATGTCGCAGCTGGGAATGAACCATGGTCGTCGCTCTTGGTGAAGTCTTTCCCTTTAAGTCTTACCTGGGAAAGACTTTCAGTTCGTAGCCTGTCCTAAGGTCACCTCAAAATGCGCTCAGGGTCCCTCCCGTGTTTTTCACGATTATTCAACTTGCAAAGTCCTTGTCACGATGAGTCCACAGTCGGGTGATGCCGAAACCTAGGTGTCGGCTGTACCGTCAATAGCGGGGGCCTCCCGTCTTCTGCAGCTGGTCAGCTCATCAACCCATCAGACATAAGACGCTGAAGTGGAAATCGTCAACATTACCATACCTTATTAGCCGAGTGTTGATGGCAATTATCGTGACATCCAACGCAGTTGCGACCCGCTCATAGACGAGTCTCGCCCTGCGGTATCCCCGCCACAGCAAGGCAAGTGTCGGGATACCTCCGGCTTGCTAGATCAGATATCGCATGGCTCGCCAATTTAAACGGGTTTAACGCCCGTCAGGAACTAAAATAGCCGACCGAATACTGGGCTACAAACGTAACTGCTTTGAATCCGTTTGGTTTGTGGCCATGGCACCATCCACACCTGCAATCACGCCAGAGCCTCGCCCTGCATTTGGGGCCGTCGCAATTGGGGATTCTTGCAGATAATATCCCGCGCGAGTCCCACGCGGCATGCGACAACGGCGATGACGAAATGTGGGATTTTGATCCAGTTCCATGCATCGCGCGCCCTCCGGCCAAGGAAGCGACTTCAGGATCATGAAGAGATGATAAAGGCGCCTTCAAGCCCCGCGGGTTTGGGGACCGGGATGAGGACAGGACAGTTCTGTTGCCGATTGACGAGAGGTTGAACCAATGTCCGAATCACCGGAGAGAAAGCGATTGAAAATGACTTCAGTCCCGATTCACAGCGCAACCAACGGCGAGAATGGCGTCAAGGGTGAGGGTAAGAAGCAGATTTTGCTGAATGCCTTTGACATGTCCACCATTGGACACTTGTCACCCGGTCAATGGAAGGTGCGCGCAATTCATGAGAATTTTCGGGAATTGGATGGGCTGACGAGGATCACAGAACCCAGAAGACAAGTCGGCGACGAAGCGCGACCTCAACTACTGGATCGAACTCGCGAAACTCCTGGAGAGGGGCGGTATCAACTCGCTCTTCCTTGCCGACACCTACGGCGGATATGACACATACGAGGGCAGTCTTGACAACTGCATCCGCCGTGCGGCTCAATGGCCCATGACGGACCCCACAATCGTATGTCGACTCCTTGTGAAGGGGGAAGAGAGGTGCTGACCACCTCATAGCCCATTAGTGCCATGGCTGCTGTGACGAAGAACCTTTCGTTTGCAATCACTGCTTCGACCTCATTCGAGCCTCCATTCCTACTGGCGAAGAGATTCTCTACTCTCGATCACTTCACGAGAGGTCGCATTGGGTGGAACATTGTGACCTCGTGGAAGAAGGCAGCGTTCAAGGCCATTGGCTTGGACAGCCCGATCCCTCATGATGAGCGGTATGCGCAAGCGGACGAGTACTTGCGTGTTCTTTACAAGTATGTGTGGTCATCGGAGGTTACGGTGGTCGCTCAACTAACAGGAAAACTTCAGGCTGTGGGAGGGCTCATGGGCAGACGATGCTATCTCGCCGGATCCCGAGAACGACAGCTATGCCGACCCCGATAAGATCCGTACGATTCACCACCACGGAAAGTTTTTCGACCTCGATACCCGTCATATTGTCGACCCCTCGCCACAAAGAACTCCATTCCTCTTCCAAGCAGGTACTTCAGCGGCAGGCTCAGAGTTCGCAGCAACACATGCAGAGGGTATCTTCGTTTCCTCACACTCGCCCAAGCTTCTGAGACCTAAGGTCAAGGAGATCAGGGACAGGGCCGCAGCACTCGGCCGAGATCCCCAATCAGTCAAGTTCTTCGCAACCTTCACCCCAATCGTGGGTCGAACCGATGAGGAAGCCAAGGCCAAGCACGAAGAGCTCAAGAAGTACGCATCCGTTGTTGGAGGTCTTGTCCTGGTCAGCGGCTGGACGGGCATCGACCTCTCCAAGATCCCAGTCGACCAGGAGGTCACTGCGGCCGACTCATTGGAGGCGCACAAGGTGCGGAGTATCCTGGATGCGTTCACGACCACAAGCGAGCACGTCCCGAAGTGGACGCCTCGCGTGATTGCCGAGCGGGCGGCTATCGGTGGCCTCGGCCCGGTGTCGGTCGGTAGCCCGGAGAAGGTGGCGGACGAGATGGAGCACTGGATACGCGAGGGTGACTTAGATGGCTTCAACATCGGTTACGTCACTACGCCCGGCTCTTTTGAGGATGTTGTTGATCTCCTCATTCCCGAACTGCGACGTCGCGGTTTGTATCCTGAGGCGCCGGCTGAGGATGTGCAGCTTACGGCTAGAGAGAAGGTCTATGGGCAGGGCCAGAAGGGGCTGCGGAGCGACCACCCCGGATCGACGTACAAGTATGATGTTTACAAGGAAGAGAATGGGGGATCTGAGGGGTCAGCGGGTAGCTCTTGAGCCAAGCCTTTCGCCACAATAATCTCACATGCATTCCACGGTTAAAATGATGGCGACAAGCTTCCATTTGTTCACAGTGATATCATTGAAACTCGAGGTCGACTGCTTCCTAGTAGCCGACGGGGCTAAACACCAACTTTAAATTCACTCGATGACGGAACAGCGTGCGAGCCGCATCGTGACTATAAACTACCGACAAAAGACTCCTCGTCGCCACTGGCATGATTTGTCAAAGGCAGCATCAAAATTGAAGCTATCGCCAAATTTCCCTTCCAGGGTGGGGGCATAGAAGTGGGTGCTGAAACCTAGATGCACCCCACTCTTGAGATCGATATCATTACTCAACCAGATCCAAGGGTACCGGGAAGAAAGCTCCGTCAACCTATCCGTTTTGAAACCCGAGATATGAAAAAGCAGAGAAGGGGGACCATCGATGGGAAGATAGGTGAACTACTTCAAGAAGTTAGCGCAGCATGAATAAGAGACCAACCTTCAACGTTGTCTGGTATGAAAAGCTGTGTCCGACACGCCAGCGTCTCTGATCAACTCCTGTAGTGAGACCTACGCCTTTATTTTGTCTCGGAATATTACTTGATATGACCAAAATTTATCTTGAGGAGTTTTGGGAGCGTTTGAGCCGTGGTTTACGGTGGTTCACGCTTCACCACGCAGACGTTGTCATCCGTACATAGGTACTGCAGCATCAGATGCACAAATGCACTTCCCCGCGGTTAAGCAGCCAATCACCGAAGTATGCCCTGCATCTGAAGAATATATGATGTGTGCGACTTGGGTATGATCGTCTTAAGGCTAAAGATCCGAGACCTCAGCGGTCGGTGTTTGCTCCCACTCTTGTCCCCCACTCTTGAACCCACCCCACAAGCCTCAGTCTCAGTCGTCACGAGAATGCTGGTGTTGCACTGTCGGCCTCTATCTCTGACTCTTATCAGTTTCAAGATACTTAGACTTATCACATTCGGATAAACTTTCCGATCGTGGGGTTTCCCAACGACCATAGGCGGCACCCACGCTCTCTCAAGTTGACTCCGGCAAGTTCGGAGACTTGGCCGAGTTGCCCAGAATGCATTGTCCCACGCTGACTACATGGTCTTCCTCCGGCATATCCCCAGTGTTTGCATGCCGTTCCATGGTCAAGTGGACGCCGAACCAGACCTTGCCATCGAATCGCCTTGTCTTCGAAAGTGACACAAAAGGTTCGGCGCCCTTGACCCCTGTCTCAGGATCAACGCAGACCATGTGACATCTCTGGCAAGAACCGAGAACTCTGAAGCTTAACGCGCCTATAAGAATGTCCGACCAGTCATCTTCGGAATATGCGGACGCTTCCGGTGAAGATGCAATGACAATGTTCGCGCGAAACACATCCGGCGATACATCTCGGCCACCGCTGGCTCGAATTACGGCATTCAGAGCTTCGAGGCTGGATGTGGTGACTGCCAGTATGGGGCTTTCGTTGGAAAGAAGAATGGGGTGACCTTTAGTATTGTGTTGAGTAGTCCCCAGTGTCGTGCATGCGGGGGCCGGGGTGCCCTTCTGATCCCACGCGCTTCGAGGGCACATTTTCGGGAGCCGACGGACTTTACCTAGCCTCATAGCTGCTTTGTGGATCTTGGGCGAGCAACGAGCGAGGTCGCAAGGTACGCCAAGTGCATTGGAAAAGAACTCGGTGATGTGATGAGAGATATATCTTTGCACGTTAACATTCTCACCACATATTCTGGAGACCGTCCATTCAAGCAGACCTCGTGAATCAATCACGTCTGAGTCCTCCGCCAGGGGGATTGAGACAGAGTCTGGTGTGCCGTGAGGCGTGAAACCCAAGTAAACAACGCTCAAAGTCTCGTTTTTGAGATCGATCTTTGGCTGTAGCAAAGCCATGCGAGGGTATCTCTTCTGACTCAAAGCTCGGCCGGTGCCGCGATGCACGAGACACCATTCTCTATCCCACATGAGTCCTTCAGGCCGCACTTGCCAAGGTGTGTGTTGCGGGATATGAAAGCCTTTGCAGCTTTTGATTGGGTATACGATTACATCTTGAATGATGCCAGTGGTGACGTCTTGGCCGTACTGAATTTCATCTTGCATGGTCGTGATGTCGCTTCTGGTTACGTAGAACTCTTGAATGAAGTTGATGAGTCTGTCAACATCTGACTCTGTGCTCATCGCCCCCAGACTAGCTCGAATGACCCCCGTTGGTTGGCCATTGTTGAGATCGTTGTCATCTCCGCATCGAAAGCCGTCCGCGTAATTCTTCTTAATTTGGGCGGATGACAATCCGAGTATTTCAGACAACCCTCCGGGGTTGCAAACAGAGCCTGTTCGGAGGTGGAAGGTCTGCAGGCTCGCCAGTTTCTGAAAGTCGGCAAGAGAGATCCAGGAACCGTGCTCGTTCTTGAGATTAAACGCGACTATTGGCCCACATCCGTTATCATTGTGATGCTTTGGCTCGGTTGAATAAACTGCACACGCAGGCGTCCCGTTGCCATGTCGAAGTTCTCGCAGGCGGCGCTTTAATCTCTTGGATAGGTGAGAAGTATGTGTCGATATGTCGTTTATAGTGCCGAAGAGTCGGGAATGTGTATCCATAGCAGTGTTTAGAGCGAGTATGTTGTGTATAGAGAGAGTGCCGTCCTCGAGGAGTTGATGAATACTCCCTGTCTTTGGAGCGTGCCAAGCTTCCGGTCCACTGATAACTGAGTCCACCGTACCTCCACCGAAATACCTTCGTTCCATCAAAACGTCTGCACACTCTCGTTTGACGACCAAAGCCCCTACGTCCGGAAAGCCGAATATCTTGTAAAAGCTTAAGACCGTAAAGTCTGGTGCAGAATGATGATCAGAAAGGTTGAGCATAGAAGTTGAAACATAAGAAGCCACATCCAGCAACGTAACAATCCGCTTCCCGTCTTTCGATGTTCGTGCCAGGTTGCACCAGCTCAAGGGCAAGCGTCGACCGTCGAGGTTTGATTGGGCTGGAAATGCGAGAAGTGTTGGCCTATCAGCGCTATCATGACAGTCGCGGGAGTATTTATCCAGCCAATTGATCATTCCCTCGCTGTCGACACACATGCTATTTTTGGCTTCTTGTCTCACACCAACAAGACTGGTGTGACTCCATTGGTGGTAAACGTAGTCGAATCCTTCCGGTGTGCCTCGTAGCGCTTCGGCCACGAGCTTGATGCCAGCCGTCGCATTGGCAACAAAGACTACATCGAATCTGGCGGGGTCTGCGTTGAACATCTGAAGGACGCGAATGCGAATGTCCTCTATTCGTGAAGTGGACAGTTGAGAGGATGTGGATGTTGAATGAGGGTTACCAAAGAGGGTGCTTGACATTTCATTTGCAAATGAAGTCATGAGAGATTTCGCCGGAACAGTCATACCCGCATGGTCGAGGTAGACCTGATCTATGATTATATGTCAGCAAAGTTTGCCGTGAAAGCGCTGGGATTCATTCCCCCATCTTGCCCTACCTTTAAGCATGGGATACTCATCTTCGCGAATAGCCTCAATTCGCGCATTGTAGGTCGAATGGATTGACGGAAGTCCAGTGGTTACTAGATCGGATGCCATATCTTTCGTCTTCCGGTCAATAATATGATCCCGATGATTGCGCGAAATCAATCCCGGTTGAGATGTTTGTTTCTTTGTGGTGACTAGACCTTTTCAACTAAATAAGCCCGACGGCATTCCGAGGATCGGCTCCACGATTCTGTTCAAGGTCGTCCATCCGTCTGTACCCCGGAGGAGCTGTGTACCTCGAGATACTGTTCCAGGGAAGCGAGGGGCTAAGTCCAGTGTTACTGTTAGTCAATCTTTCTAGTGCTTGCCAAATCTAGAAGCGCTCGTAGCCTAGAGTGGGGGAGGTCCAGATCTTGACCCCCTTGTAAGCGCGCCCCCTCCTCGTATGCCCCCACTCTTCAACTTGTGTCCCTCCAGACCAAGCCGTTGACTAGTCTCGACGTCCTCTTTCAGACACTTGCATTGGGAACGGCTTCACGAAATTTAGCGTAAGTGGATATCTGGGGTGCCTCCGATAAGCTGGTCGGTTACACTGGTGTCTGGGCTGGAAATGTGAGCCACGGTAGTCGGAGGCCGATGCCGTGTGCCCCTCCTTTCGAGACGGCTCTTATCTTTGATAATGGCTTGCATTTACTTGGAACTTATTTCCTGAATGTGAACCGGTTTGCACTCGACCTCTCTGCAACGCGAGACTATTCACAATCATACCTAACATGGACCGTCTTCCCTCGCCGCCTCCATCGGATTCCGATAGCGACGACTGGCACACCAGCAAAACCGAGACCCTCTCATCCCTCATCAAGTCCACATACCAGACGTCAGTCTTGAAGTTCTTTGTCAATGGACGGCCAGTCACTGTTAAGAATCCCAACCCGGACTGGGTTCTCCTCGACTGGATCCGAGCTCAAGATGGCCTCAAGGGCACCAAACTGGGATGTGGTGAGGGTGGGTGCGGCGCCTGTACTGTAGTGCTACAGGTTGCAGAGGCAGATAGACAGATCAAGCATCTTGCCGTCAACGCATGCCTGTATCCGCTCATAGGTGTCGATGGCAAAAGTCTAATAACTATCGAGGGCCTTGGCAATGTCAACCATCCTCATCCGTTGCAGGAAAGAATCGCGAAAATGCAGTATGTTTGTTCATATGTTTACTGTTAGGAGCTGGCGCTCGAAACTTATGCTCCGGTTTGGACAAGAGCTGACGATTCCAGCGGCACACAATGTGGATTCTGCACACCGGGAATCGTAATGAGCCTCTACGCCTTGGTCCGAAACTCCTACCGCAATGGGAAATTCCACCTCACCCATTCCGACGTCGAGCTTCAAGGCCATCTCGACGGGAATCTCTGTAGATGTGTGAGTGCTGCCTTAAAACCGCATGGCATCCTAATAGGTCGCTGATAATAGGGCAGACCGGGTACAAACCCATATTCGAAGCCGCACGTACCTTTGTCACAGAGGATCTAAATGGTGTCCTGGCAAAGACCGACCAAGATGAAGACAATTTTGGACCAAGTCCGCCCTTATCAGAAGATGATGAAGATGGGTTTCTCAGTTCCGTGAATAAGCCTGGATCATGCGGTCGGCCAGGTGGATGTTGTCGAGACAATCCAAAACCCGCAGACATAAATAGCGTGGTTTCACAGCCTGAGCTTAGCCCTCCTACATCTGAAGACGACGAGGATATCAAGACTTTGCTGATCTCTAGCAAGGCCGGCTCATGTGGAAGACAAGGAGGATGCTGTCGAGATGGACCGAAGGAAAAGGCCAGTTCCAGTCTCCCAGTCGAGGAGGAGCCCTCCCCAAACATGATGGACACTCCCATATCCGCCCCCAGACCAAAGGAGGAGCCTATCACCTCCAATCAGCCAGATGAAATGGTCACCAAGCAGATACTGGTTCCATATGACCCGACAACCGAGCCGATATTCCCACCTTCACTCTGGAAATACCAACCACGACCCATCTGCTATGGCGATAACCGAAGACTTTGGTTCAAGCCCACAACTCTGGAGCAGCTACTACAACTTAAGGCCGTCTACCCAGCAGCGAAGATTGTGGGAGGTGCAAGTGAGACACAGATTGAGGTTCGCTTCAAGAAGTTGGCATACCAGGTCAACGTCTTTGCAGCAGATATCACAGAGCTCAACACCTTCCGGGAGCCTGTGCCCCGGACTCTAGCCGAGCTTAGTGCACTTGCTGAGATCTTCATACCCGGCAATCTCACTCTGAGCAAAGTCGAAGAACTTTGCAAAGACTTGTATGAAAAGCTTGGCCCCCGGGCCTTCGCCTTTGAGGCACTGCGGAAGCAGCTGCGCTACTTTGCTGGTCGTCAGATCCGCAATGTTGCGAGTCTTGCTGGCAGCTTGGCCACAGCCAGCCCCATCTCGGACTCAGCACCTGTGCTCCTGGCAGCGGGAGCAAAGGTCGTTGTGAGGTCGCACGCCAAAGGAACATTTGACATCCCTCTATCGTCTTGGTTCATCCGCTACCGCACTACTGCCCTGCCAGAAGATGGTGTCATAACTCAGATTGTTGTACCACTACCACCTGCGGGTGCGCGTGAGGTCACCAAAGCATACAAACAGGCCAAGAGGAAAGATGACGACATTGCTACTGTGACAGCGGGTCTGAGAGTCCGACTCGATGAAGACGGGTTTATTGAAGATTGTGCGTTCGCGTTCGGCGGCATGGCTCCCACGACTGTGATGGCGGAAAAGGCACGGCAAGCAGTTCTTGGAAAGCGCTGGGGCGAGGCTGCAACTCTCGAGGTCGCTACGGATGCACTCTTGGAACAATTCGACCTCGCATATGGTGTACCCGGTGGCATGGCGCAATACCGCAGAGGTGAGTATTTCTGTTATTCGGTAGATCAAGCTAACAAGTGCACAGTGTTGACAATCTCCATGTTCTTCCGGTTCTGGCATGAGGCTGTTCACGAACTGGGTCTGGCCAAAGTCAGTTCTGATCTCATTCAAGAGATCCATCGCGATATCTCGTCTGGCTACCGCGACAACTTCACTGCTTCCATGAAGAACCGAGGGACACACACTGTGGGAAGGCCGATTCCACATTTGTCTGCGCTGAAGCATTGCACAGGCGAAGCCGAGTACCTCGATGACATGCCTCGACAGCACAACGAATTATTTGGTGCATTGGTTCTAGCTAAGAGAGCACATGCCGAGTTGGTCAGTGTTGACTATACTGCGGCTTTGGAGATGCCTGGTGTTGTCGGATACATCGACAAGAATAGTCCTGCCAAGGGAACCAACATCTGGGGTGCCGTGGTGCACGATGAAGAGCTCTTTGCCGAGGATACCATCCGCTACTACGGACAGGTCATTGCTTTGATTTATGCGGAGACAGCTCTCCAGGCCAGGGCAGCCGCCGATCGTGTTGAAGTTGTCTACAAAGACCTTTCATCCATTATCACCATCGACGAAGCGATTAATGCCGAAAGCTTCTTCAAGCACGGAAAGCAACTACGAAAGGGCGATGCTGTCGAAGGCTCTCTAGAAGAAGCCTGGAGCAATTGTGACCACATTATTGAAGGAACCACAAAAATGGGCGGTCAAGAACACTTCTACCTCGAGACCAACGCAGCACTTGCCATCCCGCACATTGAGGACGGCTCCATGGAAGTATACTGCTCAACTCAAAACCTGATGGAGAACCAAGTCTTTGTCGCTCAGGTGTTGGGGCTCCCAATGAGTCGTGTGAACATGAGAGTCCGTCGCATGGGCGGAGCTTACGGCGGAAAGGAGTCTAGAAGCACGCCAATTGCGATGTACATCGCCCTCGCAGCTCGAAGCGCAAACCGGCCGGTGCGTATGATGCTCAACCGCGACGAAGACATGGCCATCACCGGCCAGCGACACCCGTTCCAATCACGCTGGAAAGTAGGCGTGAGCTCCCAGGGTAAGATTCAGGTCCTCGACATGGACGTATACAATAATGGAGGAGCATCACTTGACATGAGTGGCGCAGTTATGTGAGTAGATTGTGTTCATGCATATCGCCTATCGACTAAACAGTACTAGGGATCGTGCCTGCACCCACATAGACAATTGCTACTACATCCCACATGCTTGGATCCGAGGCTGGGTTTGCAAGACCAACACAGTCAGCAACACAGCTTTCCGCGGCTTTGGAGGTCCCCAGGGCATGTACATTTGCGAAAGCATGATGTACAAAATATCAGAAGCTCTTCATATTGATGTTGACGAGCTTCGCCGCCGTAACCTTTACGAGATCGGCCAGCGAACCCCATTCTTGCAAGAGATCACCGACGACTTCCACGTACCGACCATGCTGGACCAACTCACCGTCAAATCTGACTACGAGAAACGAAAGGCTTCAATTAGGGAGTTCAACTCTAAGCACCGATTCAAGAAACGGGGCATTTCGAAGATCCCAACCAAGTTTGGCCTCAGGTGAGTTTTCACTGATTTTGACTGATGGACCCAAGTGCTGACTGACTCATCTTAGTTTTGCCACGGCTGTTCACCTGAATCAAGCGGGAGCATACGTAAAGATATACGAAGACGGCTCGGTGCTCTTGCATCATGGTGGAACCGAGATGGGCCAGGGCCTTTATACGAAAATGGCCCAAGTTGCCGCCGAGGAGCTGGGTGTTAGTGTCGATGAGGTCTTTAACAAAGACTCCCAGACTGATCAAGTTGCGAATGCCTCTCCGACCGCCGCATCCTCCGGGAGTGACCTCAACGGTCAAGCTGTGAAAAACGCCTGCGATCAACTCAGAGAACGTCTCGCGCCATACCGAGAGAAATATGGGGCCGATGCCCCCATGTCGAAGATTGCACATGCTGCGTACACGGACAGAGTCAATTTGGCTGCAAACGGTTTTTGGAAGATGCCACGAATAGGATACGAATGGGGTAATTGGAAAGATCCTTTGCCCATGTAAGTCCTCGCTCCTCTGGTCGTGACAGGTAATCTTGGCTAATGCCCGAGGTGCAGGTATTACTACTGGACTCAGGGAGTGTAAGTCCATTAGTGTCATTTGAAGTGTTAGGTGTATGCTGATTAGCATTGTCTCAGTGCGATCAGTGAAGTTGAACTGGACACTTTGACAGGAGACTCGACGGTCCTTCGAACGGACATCATGATGGTAAGTGGCCCAGCTTCCCAACTACCGATGATCATATACTGAACTAGCACAGGACATTGGTCGCTCCATTAACCCAGCAATCGACTATGGTCAGATAGAGGGCGCATTTGTTCAAGGCCAAGGCTTATTCACCATGGAGGAGTCCCTGTGGACCAAGTCAGGAGAGCTCTTTACCAAAGGCCCGGGCACGTATAAGATTCCAGGTGAGCAACACATTTTGTTTTTCTCTGCGTGACTGGCCACCTTGCTCACAATGTTCTAGGATTCTCCGATATTCCTCAGCAGTTCAATGTCTCGACATTGCAACACGATTCGGAAGGAAATCCAATTAGCTGGAGCAAACTGCGTTCTATCCAGAGCAGTAAAGGAACGGGAGAGCCGCCGCTGTTCTTGGGATGCACGGTTTTCTTTGCGCTGAGAGAAGCTGTCAAGGCAGCTCGAGAGATGAACCACGTTAGGGAACCACTTGTGCTGAACTCACCAGCCACAGCAGAAAAGTTGCGTTTAGCGGTGGGAGATCCGCTGGTTCGGAGGGCTGCGGTCAAGGTGAAGGAAGGCGAGAAAGAGTGGTTCACCAGAATTGAGTCATAGTTTCGTACCTCAATTCATCATAGGCACTCGAGAGAATCATAGCCATCGTCCCAAGTCCCCATGGCGGAGGCATGTTGTTGAGCCAATCACCACGCCCGAGTACGCCTGAACGCATGAACCGAAGTTGGGCGAATACATCGGTAAACGGATTCAACGGTTCTGAGACATGCATATGCGCCATGAACCGAAAAGGATTCATTCAGATGGCGAACCTATGGACGATCCCCATAGCCGAGGATCTGTGGAGGGGCGAGGAGAGGTGATGCTTGTACCCTTGGCAGTCGGTCCGGTCTCCAGAGCGTCTTCAGCTGCGGGGTAAGTAGGTTGCCAGCTGAGTACCCGAAGTTTCACGGATCTCCGTTCAACGATGCACTTATACCTATACCTACCTCACCTTTACCAGTATCCTGCCAGTAAAACTCAAATATCAGTGCGGGGTACACCTTGTTATTTCCAAGCCAGTACTACACCAACGCCTAACATCATCCATCATGGCTGCTACCACGAATGGTGACCACTCTAAGACGCTGAGCTTCAGCGACCATTTTATCCAGATCATTAACGGGAAAGCTTCTAAGACGGAGAAGTCTCGAAATGGCATCAATCCAGCAAACCTGACTGCGAAAGCAGAGGTGCCTGTGGCGACCCGCGAGGATCTTGATCTTGCGGTCGCTGCGGCAAAAGATGCCTTCAAGACATGGTCTAAGGTTCCGTATGAAGACAGGAAGAAGGCTGTTCTGGCCTATGCAGATGCCGTCGACAGCTATCGCACTCAGTTTAGAGATCTCCTGATCTCTGAACAAGGAAAGCCTGTATGATACCAGCATGACCTTACTTTCGAAGTAGTCAACTGTTGGGCCAGGCTGACGCCAACTAGATTCCTCAAGCAGATGCCGAGACAGATGCTGCCATTAGCTGGATTCGAGGCATGGCTGGTATATCACTCCCAGAGGATGTTGTAGAGGACAATGATCATCGAACCATCATCACTCGGTGGACTCCTCTAGGTGTGGTCGGGGCCATTGTGCCTTGGAACTTCCCCCTCCTTCTTGCCACGGGCAAGATTGCGCCGGCGCTCCTAACCGGAAATGTCATCATCGTCAAGCCCTCGTAAGTACACTTACGCCAAGAAAGCCTTTGTCGTAGGCGCTGACGAACACGTAGACCATTCACTCCATACTGCGGGCTGAAGTTGGTTGAGTTGGCACAGCAATTCTTCCCGTCGGGTGTTGTACAGTCCTTGAGTGGAGATGATAACCTTGGTCCGTGGTTGACAAGTCACACGGGTATTGACAAGATCAGCTTCACTGGATCCACAACGACCGGAAAGCTAGTGATGCAGAGTGCAAGCAAAACTTTGAAGAGGGTCACTCTGGAATTGTAAGTTCCGACCCATAAAAAGTTTCAACCAGGTCAGGACTGACATTGACAGGGGAGGGAACGATCCCGCTATCGTGTTTCCAGACGTGGATGTTGACAAGGTCGCTGAAAAGGTGAGGCGATTCCTTTGCCCGTGCAATCTCCTAGCTAACGATGACAGGTTGCCTTCTTCGCTTTCCTCAATTCCGGCCAGGTATGTGTTAAGCCCTTCCCGTCTTCTCGTGATCCGCGCTGACTGCTCCATAAGATCTGCCTAAACCTCAAGCGTATATACGTGCATGAGTCTATTTTTGATCAATTCAAGGAAGCCTTGGTTAAACACGTAAAGGGGTACAACCTCGGAGATGGCTCGCAGCCAGGTGTCACTCATGGCCCCCTGCAAAACTCCATGCAGTATGAACGAGTCAAGACGTTCTTCTCGGACATTGAATCTCAGGGGTGGAAGGTTGCCGTGGGAGGCAACATTGAGAAGTCGCAAGGCTATTTCATTACCCCCACAATCATTGACCGTCCTCCTGAGAAGTCTCGTCTAGTTGTTGAAGAGCCCTTCGGTAAGCTCTTGAATTCATATATAGCCCTTTTCTACCCCACCTCTAATGATTTTCGAACAGGTCCTATTGTGCCTCTGCTATCATGGAGCAGCGAAGAGGAGGTGATTTCTCGGGCCAACGACACTTCGATGGGTCTTGGAGCATCTGTCTGGACAAATGATTTGAAGAAAGCAGCCGAAGTAGCCAAGCAGATCCAAGCAGGAAATGTCTGGATCAATACACACTTTGATCTGTCACCTCTCGCACCATTCGGGGGGCACAAAGAAAGTGGTATTGGAACCGAGTGGGGCGCGAACGGTCTGAAAGCTTTCTGCAATAATCAGACGCTTTTCCTGAACAAGCAAGTCGTCAGTTAGTGGCAAGAGATTTCAATATAATGCATGTACTTCTCTATCGAGAGATTCAATAAATTCATCCAGAATGTCCAGAGTGAAGTCGTATCCAATGATCTTTGGTTTTGCTGGATGTCGATGGTGTCTGCCAGCTTGGGTTGCTTGATGCACTCGGTCTGAAGTTTGCATCAAAATCCCCGCAACTTCTACATTACGGCGTCGAATAACAGTTTTCTGCTTTTGCAATCATGCGAACACGTCTAGCCATCTGGATGGGTGTGGGCATAGACGACACTGGGGAGGAAGACCAGGACGACGATGACAACAACGATAGGGACGAACACGGTAATAGATATACATCGGAAGATCATAGTAAGAAAATGAAGTAACATTCATATTTTCCTCAATTACGACCAAATCAGAATTGGTTTGATTGTAGTTCCATCCTCCATATCCTTCACAGCTAACTCAAAATCCTTCACCTTCATGGAAAGTCACATTAATATTAGAATTAGCGTGCAGGGCCCAGTACTTACATCGTACGTCTTTATAAGCTTCTCCAAGGGGAACCTTCCCTCATGGTACCATTGAATGAGCTGAGGTATATACTGGATGATGATTCAGCCAAATGTCCAAGTCTAACAGACACAAACTTACATCCTCGGGGTGTACCCCTCCTTCCATGCTGCCCAGCAACTGCTTGCCGCTCTGTATCGAGTCAGTTCAAAGCCTCGACTATCTGCACAGCACATTTGACTTACCACCATGTGTGGAACAAGAGGCAGATCCAAGGTTGCATCCATTGGCGCAACGCCTAGCAGAATCATTTTCCCTTGCTTCGCGGTGAACTCAAGCCCTTGTTTAATCAATGGCACAACCCCGGTGGCATCTACTGTGATGGTGCTTCCCGGTCCACTAGTGAGCTTCCAAATCTCTTCTGTCAGGGTGTTGGTGATGTTTGCGGTGTTGACGGTGTGGGTTGCTCCAAGCGACTGAGCGAGATCAAGTCGGCTAGGCACGCGGTCAATTCCGATGACGGTTCGACAGCCAATGATCTTTGCAGCCTGGAAGAAACTTCAGAATGATTTCAATATGAAAGAGACTGGAATTCAGGTTTCTACTAACCATCACTGCTGCAAGACCGACTCCACCAAGGCCAATGACAGCAACGGCGTCGTCTGGCTTTGCCGCAGCTAGTTTTGTAATAGTTCCGGCGCCAGTCTAAAGATCCCATGAGTCTTCTAGAACACTCAGATTTGGCATCGAACATACTTGTATGCCACAGCCCAGAGGCGCCAGCATTTTCAGCTCGTCTTTGCTGTTCACAAGGCGAGTGACGTTGACTATCGATGTTTGCTTCACTCGAGCCAAACGAGAGAAGCTTGACTGTCCAAAAAAGGAGCCGCCGATCGAAATCCTTCCAGTGCCCGAGTTTGAAAACGAAGTGGAGCATCCAGTGAAGTTGATTTCATTGAAACTTTCACAGTATCCTGGCGCGCCAAATTTGCAGTTGTGACATTGGGTACAGAAAGCAAACGACAAAAGAACTGCGTCTCCAGGTTTGACTTTTGAGACCTTGTTTCCAACCGATTTGACGTAGCCGGCACCTGTGATGTTGTTAGTTGAGCTCATACTGCAGTGCGATATTTGAAAAAGCCGTGCCTTCATGACCAACGATGCGAGGGTATGGAGGGACTGGAAAGCCCGGCGTCCCATCCGGCGCGGATGCACAACCTAGGTCTGTATGGCATATGCCAGTGGCGATTACTTCAACGACGGCCTCCTCGTCTTCGGGTCGCGTGAGTTCAACATCTTCGAGTCTCCACTGTCTCTTCCCCTTTTCAGGGGGGTAGGCAACAATGGCCTGCGTGGTTGCGTATGCTGACGCCATCATTCAATGAGACTGATTTGAGGTAAGTCTGGTGTGATCGGAATGCACATTGAAGTGTCATCCTATCTTTTCTCTCTATTATGTATGTCCAAAGGCTAAATGGCCCTCCAAATTGAAGGTAATTTCGGTCGCTAATCTCGATGTCAACACAATAGCTTTGCGCCATCTCAGAGCCAGCCCTCTGGCAGCTCTAATGCCGGACCGGCCTCCGACGTACCCAGGCCCAATACCGAGGTACTTCATATCAAAGCTGTTTCAAATGGTCTCCAAGCTCGTCGTGGTCGGGACTCGGTCCTATCCTTGCCACACCCCTCATCCCCCCACGACTGATTTCCCAGTCCAATGCAGTACCCCGCAAACCCCAGATCCCCCGCCCGCGAGTGCCGAACTATCTCTTTTGTCCACTGAAGTGTAACATTTACCGTGGCGCCACAGACGTCTGTTGCCATCGGAACTTTCTCGGGGACCCCAAGCAGGGCGGATAAGTAAAGTTCATCCCTCTTCCTGGGCTTCTTGAGAAAACAACCATTCAAACACCAGACCATATGCGATTATGACCCCTTCCACGATGACCACGGTATAGTCAACAGCTCGCTCCTCTAGTTCCATTCACTGACAGCAATACAGACAACGGAAACTACCAAGACCAATGGCATCAATCACTTAGATGTTGCGGAGCTGCCTTCGAAGATCGTGCCGAGTTCCAAGTGGGTCGATACTAGCGACTCCATTAAGGCAGATCCATCAACTAGTGTAAAGGCTTCTGATGGACCTGTCGGTGACTTTGGCTGGGGTCCATGGAAGATCCAAGGTACGTGACGAGCCATACAGAATTATGTTGGTAGAGACTGATCACATTCCTCTCCCAGATGTCTTGATTCCGCCTAGTGCCGGTCGAGGCATGATCAAGAAATACCATCAACGCAGAACTCTCTACCAGTACACTTTTCTCTCCCTCGCCGGACTTTGGTCATTCTACAATCTTGAGAATACATCGTACCGTGCCGCGGCGCTTGGCTTCCTCTTCCCGGGCGCGGGTTTCACGGCAGTCGCCAGCCCCACGGCAGTAGCAGCCTTCTTGCTTACGCTCGTTCTCATCCCGGTGTCTATATTCGTTTGGTTCGCCATGGGAGGCATAGCCTTTCCCATCGCACTATGGATCGGAACCAGCTTCATGGCTGGTCGTCTTGCCCAGGACACTTTGTTCGAACAGTCCGCCGCTCTGTGGGCTCTCGGTTGCTTCAGTGGCATCACATGGTTGATGAACAATGCCAGCTCTCTCAATGCCGCTGGATACTCAAAGGCTCAAGAGAGGAACAAGTACCTTGTGCAGGCCGTTGAAGAGCAGATGGCCGACGCCGCACCTGCACCTCAGTCTGGCGATCGTGAGCTATCCCTCGAGACTCTTCGGCACGTGCAACATATGATCGAGCGAGGACTTAGTCCCCGTGACGACTTTAGCTTCCATGATGTCATCGATCAGTTCCAGACTGGAGCCATTCGGTATCAGCTGTACGGAACTATCGATGCCTTGAGTCTGTACCAGTGCCACTACGTCCCAGGCTTCCACGGCTATCTCTCCAAGGCATGTCAAAATGCCATCGAGAAGAGTCTCCAGAAGCGAATCATGTCGTGAGTAAATCACATCAATGACTTAAGAGTTTTGAGTGACAGTCCTTCAGATATTGGAAGTGGGAGTCCATCTTTGGAAGATTCACCCTCAGCGACTGGGATCCAATCAAGAAAGACAACATCGTTAGTTGTTCAACTCCTTACTTGGAGCAGTGCTAACATCATGTCAGATGGTCACTGGCTACTTGAGTGCTGCCATTGGTCTCTATGGCCAGGCATCGGGCGATCGACAGTACAACAAGAAGGATGCCCTCGAGTTTGTCATTGATGACGGAAAGCACTACAAGACCAATTATGAGGGCCTCGCAGATGCGCTATTCAATAACATGACTGAGAATCCTTACTGCCTGTATCCGTGCGAGCCGAACTGGACTTACTCACTTTGCAAGTGCGTCTATTCCCCCTAAGATTCAGGTATTAGAGCTGATTGAGAGTCTGCAGCTTGACTGGCATGGCTGGGCTTGTCATTTCTGACCGTCTCCTCGGTCGTGATCTAGGAGTCAAGCTCCGCAACAGGTTCGAAAGATCTCTTGAGGAAGAGTTCACTGAATGCGACGGCCGAATCCTGCCAATTCGAAGCGAGTTCACCGGCTTGACGGTATGTAACGAGATGGCTTCACCAGAAAGATGTGAACTAACGAGTTCTCCATGCAGCTCCCAGGTCTTTGCGGCACTCTTACCGACTGTATCAATGCGATGCTGCTGACTGCCTACCTTCCCCACTTGGCCCACCGAAACTGGGCTATGATCCGAAAGGAGTTCCTCAAGTATGACAAGAATGGTCAGCTTGAGGTTCGAAACCTTAAGGGCGCCGACAAGATGGACCCAGGGAACTACCGGGCTAGCGAGGGACCCCTCCGAGCGTTCATCGCTGCGACCGCGGCCGAGTTCGGCAACGAGAAGATCAGGAAGGAAGCATTGGAACAACTTGACAACACCTACTTCCCTGTCGAGGCAACCAAGTCGGGCTCTCTGAGGAACAAAGGCCTGTCAGCCACAACACAAGTCATTGCTTTGATGGCGCGTCTCGTTAAAAATCGTGACCTGGCCAATGCCACGCTACATGGCCCTCCTGAAAACGCCTTGAAGGGACCCTTACTCGAAGAGGCTCCTTTCCTCGATGTCCTAGTGGCGAAGGCGTACAGCAATGACGGAAAGCAACTTGATCTTGTGTTGTATAATGGTGCTGAGCCAGGGACCTTCGAGTTAGGCTTCGAAAGGCTCGACCCCGGCAAGGAGTACTCGATAAGCACGGGAGGATTGGTAAAAGCGAACAATAAGGGAAAGGCAATGGTGAAGGTCTCAGTCAAGGGTCGCACGCAAATCATTTTGAAGCCAACCGTCTAGACTGTTGCTGGTTTTCCGTTATATCGATTTTGCAATTTCTGGGTTTGCAACAGGAACATGAGTCCAGACTGCATCAGGTCGCCGCGCAATCGAATTGTTTTAGCAATGCACGGTATCTCGTAGTACTCCGTCTCCAAATGGTTCCCAAGCCCATGCGGACATGGATGTCAATGTAGTGCCTTTTTCATATTGCAATACACCGCTCCTACGCCCAACAGTCTTTGATTAGCTGAACGTTATTACAGCACTATGAGGCGATCACGGTTAGGAACTACAATGCACCCATTTCAGCTTTGTTTCTGTGATATTCCCTTTATTCGAACGTTCCACTAGGGTAGATTGTCTAGCTTGGTCCGCAGCCGAAAAGACTGGGCGGTGATGAAAATTGACGATGTAGACATCATCGCAGCCGCGAGAGAACTGCACATATGTCAGTTTGCGAATGTTTCCGGTTTTCCCGGGTAGCACTGCTTACGGTGTCATGACAAATCCGAATGGCTTTATCCAACCCACTGCCATCCCGAATGCAAGAAGGTTATATGCCGCGGTCCATCTTAAGTTGAGGGCAATTTGCTGCTTGGTAAGTTCCGCAATTTTGAATGCCAGACAAACCAGATCTATCCGCGAGTTGAGAATCATGACGGAGGCACCAGTGGTAGCCAACGCATTGTTGTGGTACACGGCAAAGCCAACGTCCGCAGCTGCAAGACTAGGAGCGTCGTTGAGTCCATCGCCGACCTGAGTCGTCAGTATTGCGTTCAAGCAAGCCTTCAGGATTAATCGTCACGGCTCACCATAGCTACAGCATTTCCGTTCTTTTTGGAGGCGTCGATGAAAGCTAGTTTGTCGGTCGGCGAGGCTTGTGATGCTAAGACGGGCATTCCGACGTGACCGGCGACCCTGTGAGCTTCGTCGGCCATATCGCCCGTAAGCTGCCGTCAGTCAGAGTGCATTCCATAATTCTGGAGTCGTCGAAGAACTACTCCTCACCAGAGAGCACTTGTATCCCGATGAGATCAGCGCTGCTACCGTGCTTTGCGCCTCTGTCTTGACCGTATCCTTTCTCATGGTCAGTCATCACATCATCACACATCACAGCAAGAAGTTCTTCCGACTCACCGAAACTAATATCTTTCCAGCATAGCAACCATCTACTCCAACGTGCACCTCAATTTTACCACTTCCCACAGCTTTGCCGTGGTCGGGAAGATCTTTGATACCAGCTCCTCTAAGGTATTGTGAGCTTCCCACGATGACGTGATGCCACTCATCTTTGGCAATGCGAACGTTTCCGGAAACACCTTGACCGGCCGAGCTGCAAATGTCGCGCGTCTCACCGTGAGCTTGGAAGCGCAGCCAATCTTCACCCAAAGATTTGACACCACTTGAGAAGATGTTCTTACCCACTGGATGACCAGTCACGTCATTGACCTCAGCTGCACAGATCAAGGTCCTAAGTGTGTTCTCCCTGCAGGCCCACTGGGGTGATGGTAAGAAGTCCGAGACAGTCAAATTGTCCCCGGTCAATGTCCCAGTCTTATCGAAAATGACGGAGTTGACCTTGACCAGCTTCTGTATCGTCGATGCGCCCCCAGTAATCAACAGTCCTCTTTTCTGTGCAGAATCTAAACGATGTCAGCTCAGAGAACGTAGCAATGGGCCAAGTGAGAGCGTACAGACCGCGGTTGCGACCGCGGATGGTATAGCAACGCCGAGAGCACATGGGCATGCGCTCATCAGGATAGTCATCGATCTAGCTACGGCGAATCGAATGTGCTGGTAGTTGGGGCAGAGTAGGTTCAGTCTAAAGACTTCGAGGATCGGAAGAACGATTGCGAAGAAGATGACAGCTGTGACAAAATACTTGATTATGTCGTCAAGCAGAGCGTCGCTATCCGACTTCGTTGCGGAAGAGTCTGCAACACTCTGCAAAAGCTTGGAATATAATGATTGGCCTTTCTCATTCTTGACAACACAGACTAGTCTTCCGTGGAGATTTCGCGTGCCGCCCATTATTATGTCGCCAACATCCCTTCGAACGGGAAGAGACTCCCCTGTCAGTATTGACTGGTTGACTAGAGATGATCCAGATGTGATGTAGCAGTCGCATGGTATTGTTGAAAATGGCTCCACGAATATTTCGTCGGATGGTTGAAGATATGTCGATGGAACATTCTGTACTAATATTAGCCAGGTGAATCAAACACAAAGATTGTGTCTCACTTCGCCAGAAGGACTGAGTCGGACAAATTCAATGTCTGTGAGGGGCTTGTAGATCTTGATCAAGTCTTTTGAAACTTGTCGTCGCGAAAGACACTCCAGGTATCTCCCACCCACAGCCGTCAGCGTCAAACCAGTGGAAGTAGCAAAGTACATGGTGGCAGCTCGAGGGCCCTGGATAAGTAGGTCGATGCAGGAGAACGAAATCCCCAAGAAAACAGCTAGAGCCACCAAGGTGTTCATAGTGGGACTTGCCCCCTTGATCCATCTCCAGCCATCAGCATGAATCCACGAAACATGTCGCCATTGGCAAGATACTGCGACTACCAGCGCTGCCACCTGCAAGGCCCAGAGAATTATAGTTTCCAGGGCAGATGTACCCCGACTTTGATATGACGCCATTTCGATCAGCTGAATAACTGCCGCATTCTTCCCAACATTGGCAAAGCTCGTCCACAGCATCTTTGACTCTCGTCTTGACTCAAGGAGGCCCATGATCTCCTTTGGGGAGCGAGGTCCAGGTTCTGCCCCATACCCAAGATCCCGCACAGCTTGTAGAATACCGTCGAGGTCCAAAGTCGAGTTTGTTCCAACAACAGTGGCTTGCTGTAGATGTAAAGATACTCTTACGTCCTTGACCCCGTCAAAAACCAAGATCGCTCTCTCGATGGTGCTTGAGCAAGCTGCACACGACATGCCAGACAGCGATAGAATGATCGCGTTTGAGTTGCAGCTTTTGACGGGTGTAGTCCGGGCATGGCCGCCCTCAGTTTCTGGCAGAGCTTCCGTGCCTGTGTCGTCATTATAGTGAATGTTGTCGTCCAAGTCGAAGAATTGACAAGCTTTGACCAGCTGCCCTATGCAAAATGCGGCAATGAAGCAACATGCCATGATTGACGACTGGGTAAAGACTGTTGATTGACTGACAGCTGGCCCATTGTAAACACCGCAGCTGGAACTTCCTATTCACTCACGTATACAATTTCAACCCCGACGGGCTTTCGCTGGTCGTAAGTGGAGGGATCTGCGGCGGGGCAGCAACCACCCCTCTCTTCGGTCCGGCTGTCCGAAGCAAGGGTTCAACGCGGGGAAGCAGTTAACCCCGCGGGGTTCGACCATGGATCTACCCTGTAACTACTCATTTGAGCACTCAGAAGATAGGATACAATCAATGTCTGTTCCTAATTCATCCGTGATGACTGTTTGAGGGGCGCAAAGAAGCGCACGCCGTCAACGATACGTCTTAGTATAGGATGGAACAATGAGTCCGTCTAGCCTGGGTCACGGGCGTCTTTAGGGAAAATCGTTATTTGGGTAGCCAAATGTGTCCAATTACTGACTCTCCACCGCGTATTGGTCGTCTGTTGCGAAAAGTGCGTCGATAGTAAAATGGGCACATGAAGCCTGCCTTCACTCAACTGAACATAGTACGATACCTTCGCCCACAGCATCTCCAACCTTCCACTTTGTCTCAAACTTTCCAGCTACATTTGCTCTGATATTGATCTCCATCTTCATACTCTCTATCACCATGACACTCTCTCCACTTATGACCTCCTCTCCCATTGCCTTTCCAATAGAGAGAACTTTGCAGGGCATCGGGGCTTTGATCTGAGCCTGTTGTTCAGTAGCGACCTGTGCATCTTTGCGTAGGCCTGAGAACAAGGATAACAGTGTATCACGGCGCAATTCCTTCCACTCTCCTACTTGAGGAATGTGGCATAGGACTGACTCGGTTTCATTCGGCATCCAGCCAGCTGAGCGCTGTCCTGAGTGAGGAAGAGAGCAAAACACCTGTCGTCTTCGGCCGTCCACAGAGAACGTCAACACCCACGATTGTGGGATACAAGCTCTCGAAGAAGAACCGCCGGTCTGGTGGGCTGGCTTGAGAGTGACATCCTCAATTTTGAAGGATGGCCATTTCCAAGCGTCACCACTCCGGAAGGCCTGACTGAGGATAGTGTATTTTGACGTAAGACGTTGGGCCGGAGACGAGATTGACGGGTCTTGCCCGACGGGGTCGTCAAGAGAAATTTTGTGGAGTTGCACACTATAGCTGTCACCTTCAAGGCCGTCGCATGGCTGACGGAGGCAGGCCTCGCATGAGATCACTGATTCTGAGGCTTTCGAATCCCGCATCGAAATTATCTCGCAGGCCTGATGAAAGGGATCAAACTTCTGGTTGTGAAAGCCACGACGAACTCCGCCAAACGGCCGTCGGCGAACACATTGACTCCGAGAACGTTTCTTGAGGGCGTCAAAAAGCAGACCGGAAATAGCTGACATGTATTTGGGCAGCTCTGGGTGGTATGGATTTCGAAGCAATTCGTCAAGATGGGTCGGGATGAAAGATGTCTGGTATGCTGTATCCTTGAATCCTGGGTGAAGGAGACAGCTCTGAAGGAACAGCTGATTCGTCTTGATTCCAACGCACGCGGTATTCGCCAGCTCCTTCGCGAGGATATCGATAGCCAAGGCTCTTGTAGGTGCCCACACCGCAATTTTGCAAATCATGGAGTCAAAGTAGATCGATATTGATGCCCCGCTTTGCATTGCCGTCTCGTAGCGCACTACAGAGCTGGCACCTCGATGCGGGTTTGCGGGCTTCCATAGGGCAACCGTATCGTGACTTGGCATGAATTCCCGATTGGGGTCCTCTGCGCAAAGTCTACACTCAATCGCATGCCCAGTCTGCGTCAAGTCAGATAGTTCAGGAACATCGGCAAGACGCCCAGCAGCGGCAACGAAGAGCTGCAAAGACACGAGATCAACACCGACGACTTCTTCTGTGATGGGGTGTTCAACTTGAAGGCGGGTGTTGACTTCCAAGAAATAAAACGTTTTAGTTGCAGTGTCGACCACGAACTCCACGGTTCCCGCCCCTTCGTATCCCAGAAGCTTCCCAATCTTGACGGCCGTGTCACTCATGCTTTTCTTGGTCTGTTCGTCGAGGAATTGACAAGGTGTTTCCTCGATGACTTTCTGGTTCCGACGTTGGATAGAGCAGTCGCGTTCAAAGAGAGATACGACGTTACCATGCTGGTCTCCAACGATCTGAATTTCGACGTGCTTGCTGCTCTCGATGAACCTTTCCAGAATGCAGTCGCTGGATCCAAAAGATCTCTGGGCTTCCGACTGTGCACGCTCCAGTTCTGACTGGAGCTGAGAAGCTTCGCGGACAACTCGCATACCCTTACCACCGCCTCCAGCAGAAGCCTTGAGCATGACAGGGAAGCCGATGCGAGCCGCCGCATCTTGGAGATCTTCCACATTCTGGCTAGACCCGGAGAATCCTGGAATCAGTGGCACTTCCGGTGCGTGAGTTCTCAAGTATTCTTTAGAGGTCCGCTTGTCGCCTAGTGTCGAGATTGTCTGACCAGTTGGCCCTACGAAGGTCAGCCCCGCGGCGCGAACACGGTCTGCAAAGTCAGCGTTCTCGCTCAGGTATCCATAGCCGGGATGGACGGCGTCGGCGTCGGCTTCTCGGGCGGTCTTAAGGAGGAGGTCGATGTTGAGAAAGGGGTTTTTGGTGTCGTGTTCGATGGATCCGATACAGATAGACTCATGTGCGTCTGCTACGTGTTGCGACAAGACATCTCTGCATTTCTTATTAGACGAGTGCGAATGCACCTAATTGCGTTGTAGGACACCTACTCCTGAGTGTACACTGCCACTGTCCGAACACCAAGCTTTCGACACGTTGAGATAATACGACAAGCAATCTCCCCACGGTTCGCAATCAGAAGTTTACGAATTTTGGATTGGCCGTCGGGAGTGAACGGGATCGTAGCTTCGAATAGTGGTGGTTTGTTGATGTTCGTCATCTTGAAGACTTGCGCAGTGTCGTTGAACAGGAAAGTGTGGAAACCCGGACGGAAGTTCTGCTACTACGTCTGTCCGTCATGACTTGATTACCGCATCACTTTTGATCAGTCGCGAATGCCGGTCCGTGTGACGTAGCTTGTAAATAGTGATCCTGCCTCGGGGATTCGGCACCAAACTGTTTACTTCCCGAGATCGAGGAATCCGATGATTTTCGACCCTGGGCCATCAGTAGCCATTTTGGATGGCCCGAGCACCGGAGCGCGGTCCGGGTGGAGACCTGCAGGTCCCTCGGCTCTTGCATGGCTTCCCGCTGGGGACCGGGGGTAAGCCGGGAATCGGAGACGTGGATTTTGTAGGCTGAACTTACAGAATGCACTGCTGTGGACATCAACATGAATGTTTTCAGCACGATGTCGAAAGATTGGTGCCCGTCATTTACCGCTAGTTAGAAATCGACCAGCAATTGGTATGCACCTTGCACGACATGTGGTTGGGTTTGAAGTTGAACCATTCATCTGTACGTCATTAAATGATAACCTTTATTAGGTGATCTAGAAAACAGTCTATTGCGTACTAAATCCTGGACAAAAACCTATGTGACTGGGTGTCCTTCTTGTTCGGCAGCTTTACCACTTCCAAGCACATCCCTAGCACATCGCGAGTGTCCCTCGGATCTATAACTCCGTCATCCACGAGAATGGAGCTAGTCGAATAACACTCCGAGTCTCGATACGCATCATCCCTCACCTTCTGTGCTTGAGCCTTGATCTGCTCTGTCGAAAGCTTACTGCCTCCGTTGGACTTGGACTTGATGGTCTCCATCACGCCTGCGAGCTGGTCTGGACCCATTACACTGCAACGCCCTGTTGGCCACGTGAAGAGAAATCTCGGTCGATAGGATCTTCCGCACATGGCGTAGTTACCGGCACCATAGGACGCTCCGAGAATGATGCTGATGTGTGGAACCGAAGAACAACTCACAGCTGATACGAGCTGCGCACCTGCCTTGATGATTCCGGCATGTTCTGCTTTCGTGCCAACCATAAACCCGGTTACGTTGTGGAGAAACACAATCGGAATAATCCTACAAAAAGACTTTGGTGAGCAGATTGTACTTCGTAAGAAGATGTAACATACCCCTGGTTGCACAGTCTGATGAATTGGGCTGCTTTCAGAGCCTCTTGTGGGTGAATCACAGGCGTCTGATTCGCGACAATACCAACCCGGAAACCTTCACGAGAATGGTGATTAGCGACAGGGAAGAAAGATACTCAATTTTCAAGGGGTACTTTGTTGGCTTACCGAGAATATCAGCCCAGGCAGTGAGCATGTTGACACCATAGCCTGGTTTGAAAATTGAAAGCCTCGAGTCATCAACAATGCGCAACAAAACCTCTCTCATGTCGAAGGGTTTGCGAATGTCGGTGTTCACGATCGATAGGAGGTCTCCAACTGGATATCGAGGAGGCAGTGGCTCTTCATGCATGCCTCGATGGTGGCTAGGGTCTACTTGGTTAAGTGTGGCAACCCATTCTCGCGCCTTCTGAATGGCATCAAATCTATGATCAGTCAATATAATCTCCTCTAAACCTTTCGCGTTGCGCAAATGTGCTCTTACTCATCAAGTGCCGTATGGTCCGCCAGGCCAGTCACTGTTCCATGAACCTTGGCCCCGCCGAGCTCCTCGGCAGTCACGGTTTCTGATGTCGCCATCTTAACAAGGGGTGGACCTCCCAGAAATACCTGTGCTTGGTTCTCAACGAAGATGGTGTAGTCCGAGAGAGCCGGGTGATATGCTCCACCGGCAGTTGAGGGGCCGAAAACCACAGCGCAGGATGGCTTCCCATGCTTAGAGCGGATGGCCAGATCGCGGAAAAGTTGTCCGCCTTTGTGAAATACCCTAAACTGCTGTGGCAGAAAGACGCCCGCCTGATATCGATTAGTCCATAGCGCTGAGTTTGCGGACTGCCGTTCGTGCGTACCGATTGCACCAGAGAAATTAACGGAAGATCATTCTCAAAGCCGACTTCCAAGATTCTGTTCACTTTATGCACTGAGCAAGGTGATTCTTAGCCGAGTCCAAACGAGCGGAAGAATCTTGACCAACCTGTCATCTCGTTCCAAGCTCCACCGCTCTGGGTTGGGATATGAGACATGACGAGGCATGGCCGTCCACTGTCCTGACGTTAATCATCATAAAACTGGCTGCTACTGGCCAGCTGAGTTACCTGACAAGACCAATGCCAGCAATGAGGTTGCCGCAAGAATTCGAGTCCGCATTACGAAACCCAGCAAAGGCCCCTAACTCCAAAAATGGCGACTCTGCATCCAGTAACAAGTTGATTCTATCTCGCGCTTTTTTCAGTAATCAGCGTATTGTCTTCCGATGTAGGTTGTGAGAATACCTACGTAACAATTGCCCTCGTCCTTGATGTCTAGCTGTCGACACATCATCGCCCTCAGAAGAGACTTGCCGAAGGTTGTGGTCGAATTCTGCAAGTACTTTCTGCCATTGAGATCGATTTTCTTGGAAGTTTGGCGCACCGAGATCGAGGACCGACTTCTCAACTGGGAACGGTTGTGCCATTTTGCCGTGAGCTCAAGCGCGCATGTAATGCAGCCTGCTTGTTGAGAATCGGTGCCTAGTATAGTTGATGATATCCTTGTTTTTTCTGGTGTTTGCGGTTGCAATATCGGTGGAATGGTCGTCGGCACTGTTGATGCGTAATGTTGGGCCGGCGCGGGGGTTAAATCCGGGGTTCGGTCCGTGGCCGATAGGCCGAGGCCGCCCCCAGCATTCATGCTCTGCCGGCCCCGCAAGCACTGGGTGCAGTCGCTCTGGTGTAAGAGCCAGAAGTATTTGGGTGTTGCCGCTAGACCATGTTCAGATGACATATCTTGACCTATCGTTCTGCGGCTGGAGAATTTCTCATTTTCAGAATTTCGTACTCCTTCAACTCGCACTATCACAATGTCAGACACCGCCGTGTCCTCCTCTTCCCCCAACATGCCCCTTCAACAGACACCATCTTTAGTGTTTGGGCCGAAGGATCCACCGCTTCTACAAAAGACGCTTGGGTCTGTTATTCAGGACCAAGCCAAGGCGTATGGTGATCGCACAGCCGTCGTTGTGCCCTGGCAGTCTACCCGCCTCACGTACAAGGACCTCGCAGACCGGAGCAAGATCACTGCTAAAGGCTTACTTGAACTTGGTTTGAAGCATGGGGACTGCGTGGGAATTATGGCAGGAAACTGCTACCAATACATCGAGCTGTTCCTGGGGGCGGCGCGTATCGGCTGCCCCTTCGTTGTTTTGCACAACACCTACTCCCCGGATGAGCTAAGTAGTGCCGTGTTGCACAGCGGTAAGTTCTTCTCTTCACTATCGCATCAGTTACTATGGTTTCTGACACCTTGAATAGACTGCAAGGCGGTTTTCATGGCTTCTCAGATCGGATCAAACTCCCTCTTGCCCCATATTCAAGCCCTGTCCGCTCTGCCGAAAGAGTCCAAGCTTGAGCACATCGTGTGTCTCGACACCGCCAGATTCCCAGGCCAAGGGAGTATGTGTCAGACTTATAGCACCTTCCTCAACGGTGGTCATTCGATCTTCATGAACGACTCAGCTTTGAGACGTGCGGAGCGAAAGGTTCGCCGCTCCGATACTCTCAATCTCCAATTCACTTCTGGTCAGATCCCTCCTTCCATATCTACATGCACGTTTTGTGCTAAACGAAACCGTTTCAGGAACAACTGGATCACCCAAAGCCGCAGTTTTGACTCATTTGTAAGAGCTGACTACTGAGAAGCGTTGATCTCACATCGCTAACTAGTCTCACAGCAATTTGATCAACGACGCTAGGTTCGTTGGCGATGCCATGAAACTCACCCACCAAGATGTCGTTTGCTGCCCCCCACCTTTATTCCACTGTTTCGGGCTGGTGATGGGCTTCCTAGCCGCCTTCTGCTACGGAAGCTCCATCATCTTTCCCTCCGACAGCTTCAATGCTCAAAAGACTATTGACGCCATCATCAACGAGAAGGCCACTGCACTCCTCGGAGTCCCGACAATGTTTATTGCGGAGCTAGAGGCTCTGAAGAAGTCCGGCCATCGCATCAGCACCGTACGCACCGGTCTTGCGGCAGGCTCTCCAGTGCCACCCCCGCTGATGGAGAATTTGCGCAAAGAGATGCAGATTGGCGGAATGCTGATTGCGTACGGAATGACGGAGACGAGCCCCGTCACCTTCATTACGTCCTTGGGCGATACCGATGACCGGATGTTCAACAGCCTTGGCAAGGTGCTTCCTCACACTAGCGCAAAGATCGTGGACACGAACGGTAATATCGTCCCACGAGGCACCCGCGGGGAAATTTGCACCAGCGGTTTTGCTTTACAGAAGGGATACTGGAAGGATGAGGAGAGAACACAAGAGGTGATGAGATCAGATGAGGATGGTACTATCTGGATGCACACCGGCGATGAGGGGTTCGTTGATGATGAAGGTTACGGTCACATCACCGGCCGCATCAAAGATTTGATCATTCGTGGTAAGTGACAAACACTCAATGGCAGTTCCCTGGCTAAACCCATGTTCAGGTGGTGAGAACATTTCACCCATCGAGATCGAAGCTCGCTTGCTATCTCATGCGGCTATTGGAGAGTCTTGCGTGGTGGGGCTCGATCACAATAAGTACGGGGAAGTTGTGGCTTGCTTCCTAAAATTAGCATCAGGCGCGACCAAGCCCTCTGATGAGGAGATCAGGATATGGGTCACGCAGCGATTGGGCCGATACAAGGCCCCCGAGTACATCTTCTGGCTTGGAAGCCCCGATGTTGGTAGCGAGCTGCCAAAGACCGGCAGCGGGAAGTATCAGAAGCATTTGGTAAGGGATCTCGGAAACGCATTGATGAAGCGATCTAGAGTACAGGCAAAGTTGTAAAGTAGCACAAATTCATTCAGAAGATCGATCTCAGTTGCATCATACCGCGCTCATGTTCATCTTGACAAACCATTGAAATATGCATATCGTCAAGTTATCTGTTGAAATCCTAATGACATTGTCAAACTCCCGTATTGCTACAAGCTTCCCCCAAAGTCCCTATTGTGGAAAGCTCATTCCGATGTGAAGATCAACCGCCGGCTGTTAGCTGCCAACAAGGAGCTAATCACAGACTGGTCTCCTTCTCCACGACTGCGTTAACCGAAAATGGTTCCTGGAAGCCGAATTGCCCAATCAGGACGGCCGGCCCTCGGCACCGGGAACGGGTACGTACCTAGGCCGGGAAGCGGTCCGGACCCCAAAGACCGGGGTAAGTAGTCGGCACCAGCGAGCCACCATAGCTAGCCCTACCCATCAAGTACCTCGTAATTGTCCCCTTTCTGGCCGCGTTATTCGCTCGCATGCCTGTTCGTCAAAGGAAGCAGCTTTTGGTTCCAGATGTCTGTTAGAATCGTCGAAGTTGGCCCCCGCGATGGCCTCCAAAACGTCAAAACCCCAATCAACACCGGCGACAAGCTAGCGCTAATCGAGAGGCTTCGACAAGCCGGTCTCCAAAACATAGAGATCACTTCAGTTGTGTCTCCGAAAGCGATCCCGCAACTTGCAGATTGCCGCCAAGTAATTTCATCGAATCTTATTAGAGGATGGTTACGATCACCGTCAGACCTAAGACTCCCCGTACTGGTGCCAAACCCCAAAGGGCTTCAGATCGCGCTGGATCACGGCGTCCGTGAAGTTGCCGTATTCGTTAGTGCGACTGAGGGATTCAGTCGCGCCAACCTCAACTGTAGCGTTGACGAGGGAATACAACGGGCACACCAGGTAGCAACAAAAGCGGTCTCGGGCGGTCTTGCTGTTAGAGGGCAAGTCAAAGTTCTCTACACATTTGTGGTCGTTTGTTCGCTGACTAACTATTTTTATGTGGCATCAGATACGTTTCATGCATATTTGCCGACCCATTCGACGGTCCGACGCCGTTAACCGCTGTCCACCGCGCTGTTAAAGCCTTGTTCGATATGGGATGCTACGAAGTCAGTCTCGGGGATACTCTGGGTGTGGGAACAGCACCAGATGTACGGCGGCTGATTGAATTCCTCACTCGCCAAGGGATTGACCCGTTAAGTCTAGCTGGACATTTCCACGATACATATGGGCAGGCTCTAGCAAACGTGTGGAAAGCATACGAATCTGGCGTACGCACGTTTGACAGTAGTGTTGGCGGTTTGGGAGGCTGTCCCTTCGCGCCGGGAGCCAAAGGCAACGTGGCAACGGAAGACGTCGTATATCTGTTCGAAAATGCAGGTGTGAACACTGGTGTCAATCTGCAGAAGCTTGCAGAAACTGGCGTTTGGATCTCCAAGGTGCTCTCAAAGTCGAATGATAGCAGAGCTGGGGCAGCTTTATCGGCGAAAAAGACATCCAGAGACACTACATCCTCCAAGGCATCCCCGGCGTCAACAGAAAAGATGGGTTGGTCACTTGTGCGAGAAACTGGGCGTCTCCTCGTGTACCGATCCAGCGCAACCGGCAACATCGTCCTCAACACGCCCCGCAACGGCAATACTCTCACGTCTCTGATGATCGAAGATTTCCAGGGAGCTTTCAGGACGTTTGAGAATGATCCTTCTATATCACGAATCGTAATCAGCGCGAATGGCAAATTCTTCTGTACCGGCATGGATCTCAGCCAGGCCGCCCTTGTTGTCGGCAAAGGAGGCAATGCAAGCTTGGACATTTTCAGACCACTGAAAAGCTTGTTCGAGCTGATTGACAACTCGAGTAAGGTAACGATTGCGTGTATCAACGGCCCTGCCTTTGGCGGTGGTATCGGGCTGGCATTTTCGTGCGACATCAGGGTTTGCCTTTCTTCGGCAACGTTCACTCTCTCGGAAGTCAAGCTGGGTCTCTGTCCTGCGGTGATATCCAGATACGTGATCCGCGAATGGGGCTTGGCACTTTCACGAGACGCAATGTTGACGGCGAGAGCGGTTTCGGCTTCTGAGCTCAAAGCCCAGGGAGCCGTATCGTTGCTCGCCGACACACCAGCTGAGCTGCGCAAGATGGTCGAACAGCTGATTCGCAATCTCCGTCACTCGTCACCTGGGGGCTCGAAGATGTCGAAGGAATTGGTAAGACTGGCATGGTCGCATGGTGGCACAACAGTCCAAGAAGAAGGAGTTGCAAAACTCTTTGAGTCAATGATGGCACCTGGTTGTGATGCTGTCCTTGGTATCGGGGAGTTCCAAAAACGAAACAAGGTGGACTGGGATGAATATGCGGCCAAGGCACCTCGCGCGAAGATTTGACACAAACATCTATAGAATGCACTCAAATTTGGTGTTCAAAGCCGTAGAAGATCCTCTCAAGATATTTCATCACTTTAATCGACGTGCCAATGAGACAGTGTACCCATTGATGTCATGGGATGGAGACCCTCGCGTTCTTCCGGTGGGGTTCCGAGCCAGCCGGGACGAGTCAGAAAAGTCTGACCAAATCGCCGGCTTGCATGCGTCAACTTGGCCTCCCAGCCCCAGATTGCTATTTCCAGCTAAATTTCTGGGGAAACGGCAGCGACGACAAGGATGGGACTAGATGCCCCCACGTGATCATCCCGACCTACCCCGCATCGAGCTCAGGACGACCGGATATTGCTGAAGCGCTCTCTCATCGGAGTTTCAACGTCACCGGTTTGATGCACGCAAGAAGGCTAGATTCATACTTCAGAACAGCATCACCGTTCACACAACCAAGGCATGTCTGAAGACATGACAGAGACAGGATGGATGACATCCGGCTCCCCTGAGCCGAGATCACCAGCGGCCATTGGGGGCATCAAGCGCATCCGCCAGGCCTGCACGACTTGCAGGTGTGTTTGGGGAGTCATTGACTTGGAAACACAATTGCTAATCATTATCTTTCCTTTTACAGGCAGAAGAAGATCAAATGCTCTGGGGACAAGCCGAGGTGTGGTAATTGTCGACGCAGCATGCAACGGTGTTCTTATGAACCATTTTCGGCGACGTCGTCGGCTCTGTCTGGAAGCGCATCAGCGGCATTCTTGGAGATGATGAATAATGTTGGAATGAAACGTTCTTTATATCTGTAGACTACTTAGACTAACTGCGTTACAGTCTGCGCTTTTCCAGCGAATTTCTGCGATCGAGAGCAAGTTGGCAGAATTAAGTGGTCAACCACCAAAGGAGTCGTGGTAGGGCTTCATCTCCATTCAAACTCACGGTACAATGAGACATCATGACGCTCATATACTTATTTTAGCACGTTCGCCGGCACCGAAACAAGTTTCGAAGCTGAACCACAGTTTTCAAATGATGATGCGGCAGACATCTTCAACCTGGAAGACCAGGTGTCAATATCTCCAAGCGGAAGCTCTCGGGACGCCCCTATAAATGATGTGTAAGTATTCTTTGGGATATTTGAAGACGAATCCTTGGGACAACTCTGTTAACCTACATTGTAGGGACCTGAGCAAGCTACCCCCGGATGCTGTCATGCAGTCCTTGATCGACACATATTTCACGCACTGCAATAACCAACCCTACGGCTACTTCCATGAAGCAAACTTTCGACAGAAGCTGGCCGAAAACTCCCTACCAAAATGCGTCGTGCTCGGGGTCCTGGCGTCATCCATGAGGTTTTCGGATCATGAGTTTTACGCTGGAGTAAGGGCTAAGGCAACCGAAGCCTACGCGAGGGAGGCCTGGCTGTCGGTGCTCACTGATCATATGACAGCAGAGGATTCACCTGATCTACACGTTGCCCAGGCGACAAACATTTTAGCTATCATTGATTTTACCTGTGAGTTGATCTCGTAACCTTGGTTTTACTTTTCATGGACCGACCAGCTAATACCAATTTTAGCGGGACGAACGAGCTCAGGGTGGCTGAAGATTGGCCTTGCCATTCGAATAGCACAGGATCTTCAGCTGATGCGAGAGCCTAGTGAAACGCTATCAATCATTGAACAGGAAGAAAGACGGAGGTGCTTTTGGTCGATATACCTCCTCGACAAACTCGTTTCTTGCGGCAAGGACCGCCACCTCGCTATCTCAGACGAAGACTGCAGTGTCCGGCTACCATCCGACGAGCCGACGTTCCGTCATGGCGGGTTGGAAAGGAATATAACTCTGCACCAGCTGCATGACTGGAACACGGATCCCTCTTCAGCTCTCGGAAACTTTCCCATCGCGATCTTGGCCGGCTCTGCTCTGGGGCGGTGTACACGAAACGTTCTTCACGACCGCGAAGTGGACGGTGTTCCACCATGGGACTCGAGGTCGGAGTACGCCTCCATCAATTCAATTCTGCTTCTAGTCGAGTTTCGTCTTCAGATGGACCAGATCTCTATCGACTCTATCGTTGAAACGAACAGGACAGAAGAAGGATCCATCGACCATCAAGTTGTGGGGCACGTCATATTTGCGCGTACGGTCTTCCACCTCTGCCACTGTCTCCTAAATCACCCATTCCTGTTACGCAGACGGCTACGTGGGCGGAATTGCCAGGCACCGTCAAGCTTCCTCCTTCTTGCTTTTCAACGAAGTTACGATCACGCGCGGAGTCTGATCAACGTTCTACATGATGCAGCAGCAGCCGGGTGCCATCTTGGTGCCTCGTTCTACGCCTACTCTGCGTGCTTAGCTGGCAGTACTTTGTCACTCAACATGCACGCCGAGAAACATCATGGAGGCCAGCGATCGGCGGAAATGCTACGCGCAACCCAGGAAAGCTTGAGCATCCTCGAGAAGATGGGCCAATTCTGGGACCATGCTTCCAAGATGGTAGGTCGACCTGATCCCCAAATAGCTTTATCTTGGTGTCTGACTGACATGACTTGGCAGCATCGTCGACTATTGGCTTTCAACAGCCACGCTCATCTCTTCACGTCGCTATTCAATGCCCACAAATCTCCTGATCTGGGTCCAGAACTGGAGGCGGCGCTGTGGTCTATGATTGACTACGGGTCCATGTGCCGCGATTCGAATCTCTCCGTGCCGAGTCCGACACTTGTCCTCCCGTCAGAGACACCCTTTTCAGTTCCGCTCGAGCTTGGTGGCGATCAGAGCCTAGACCTGGCAGATAGCCCCAGTATGGTGTTGTCGAATATTGACTCTACTGCGATGAGCTTTGATACTCCTAGCATTTCTTATCTTTTCGAGTTGGCATCTAGCGGCGGTTAAATAGCGGGATCCATCGTGGAGAATCTGTAGAATATGCCCGATCAACTGCCTGGTTTATATGAAGATTGTACACGATCATAGGTTGGCGGTTGGTTTGAGATTTACGTCTCAAGCGGGTTGAAGGGGCGACGGTGCCTATGCGAGAACAATCTTGCTAACCAAAGAAATGGCATATAAGAAAGCAAGTCTTTTCGCACCCAGTCATGATTACTCAACTCGCGCGCAACTGTGCGAATAAACTTCCGCTTGGGATTGATGAGAATGGGGTCAACATCTCGCGTAATCCCTTAATCTCAAGTCGCGATTCAGCTTCCAAATTTCAGTTCTGATAGTGAGCATCTGCAGACAGAAAGCATTGATTCGGTTGCAAAACTTGGTGAGATGCTCTTGATGGCCCGATTGTATCACTGCACAGCTCACAAAAGGGGCAACAGCTCTAGCCAGATACACCACGTCCGGAGCAATCCGAGCCTCACATCGTAAAGGGGGCGGGTCCGCTGTCGCATAGCCGGAGTGGTCCGTCGAATGGATGTGGCATCTCCAGGCAGCGACCGTAGGGCGCATCCGATGGACAGAGAGTCATCCAGCCAGCCAAGTAATCTCGTAAAACTATACGCGCCCTGTAGACGAATCTGTGCCGGCGGGAGTTGCCATTTTATGATGCGTAAAGAAGGTTACTGTACGTAAACGAATGAGACTCTGCGCCGCATAAAGAGTGGATAGGCGCCCAGATCTTCCGCACATTATCCCCTGAGCCCCGCCTTTGCAGGAGATTCCTCCAATCGCATCGAGTCAGCGATTCATCCGTGCGAACGGCTGTGGTCCGACGGGATAATTACCATGCAACTGGAACGATCATGGAAGCAGTATATTGCGGAGTCAAAAGTTCCTCAGACATGATAGCGCACGTTCCAATGACCACAATCGAGGTTTCGAATAGAGACCAACATGCCTCCCACACGGAAAAGTTTCAGACGCATTGTCCCCTCGACTGTGTATTTGCGCGGGATCAAGAGATCAGCCACGATCATATAAGGTTATGCTTATCCTCTTTGTGTTTGTGTAGCGTCGCTCAGTAGACTCTTCAATACCAACTCCAAACAGTCGTTTCCGAAGCACATCACGTCTATTTCCGGCACCATGAAGGGAATTCAAGCAACCGTCGGCGGCATGATTGCTGCACTTGCCAGCCTCGCCCAGGCAAACTCCGACATCGTCACCCTGTTCACCAACGGCAATGCGTACATCCAAGAGGCGAGCGCAACTCTCATCCTTCCCGAGCTGCCCAGCGCCATCTCCGGAGATGTCGCCATCTGGAGCGCCATCATGATGCAGAACGAGGCTTCCTTCCTCCAGGGCGTTACCTCAAACTCTCCGAGCGGGTATGGCGCAATCAACGTTAACGATTCTTTGGCGCATTGCTGACGATCAATTTTAGATCTTACTGCGAAGATGGAGGAAAGAACTGGTGCAACTTCGCGTACACCCTGGTCGGTGCGTATCATTATCTGAAGTTGCTCTCGGATGCGGCACTTGATCGACCGGCGCTGATCCGTGACTAGGCTCAAACCCCACCGTTGGCACCCCCGTGAAGGCTTCCGCAGGATCGACTGTTAGAACTCACTGTCAGTGAGGCCCCTCCTCGTTGTCGGCATATCGACTGACCACGACCATAGACAAACTGAACTCGTCGACCCAGCTCTGGGACCAGAACGTCTATGTCGACGGCAAGCTTGTTTCCACCGTGAACACCAGTATGTCCCTCCGATACAAGACTAACATTTGAGTCCGCCCAATACTAATCGCATCTGCACAGGCAAGGGACAGCACGGAAACATCTTCTACATCTCAATCGAGTGCGCTAGCGGCGGCTGCGCGAATCACCCTGCCCACAGTTTGTCTCACTCATCACGTCAATCAAAGCCCGAAGCTAACTCATTCATAGCCTGGAAGGATGTTTCTATTGTGCTTAGCGAGGCCGACAAGAGCTTCGGACACAGTGGAAGCTGGGAGCACGGCGCCACCGGTGGTGCCATGACCACTTCTGACGGCGGCAAGACCTGGAATATTGCTACCCTCAACATCCCGGCCCAGAAGGCCGAGTAAAGGGACGATCACTGGCATTATCATCACATTTCTTGACGTACATATTCTCAATCCAACAGTACATACCAGGCATCTGGCTCGGCATCGTGATTCCTGAGTGATTTCGTGCCCATAATGAGTAGTTTCACAACGTGCCTTGGCCGTTCCTTGAGGAACAAGTTACCATGATCAGACAGGGAGAGCTCTGTATATCATGTCAAGTCTGCAAGTGAAAACAATGGCTGGCTCTTGATGATTGATAGAGGATTCCCACCTACTCGATGTAATTGACGGTTTCAATCGTTTGGACGAGGTATCTCATTAGTACAGAAGGTACAGTACGACCCCTGAATGTTTGTAACTCCATCTAATTGAGTAGTTCCGTTTCTAAGACGGAGGCTAAATCAGCAGACGCTACGAAACTTACCACTTTACAGACATTCAGGGATTGTATTTTATTGGACGATCCCCTAGAGCATACAATGTTCATGGAACGCCCGAAGGCACGCTAAAATGGTCAAGACAAGATTCATCGCGGGTAGGGTCTTTGGTCTTGACTTTCGTCTGTCAGACGTACGATCGACGTCTAGCATCTTGCACGATATTCCCTCATCAAGTACTTCAACAGTCATGGTCATTCTAATGAGGATCAATTGGGAGAGATCAAGCCAATTGTAGGAGACCAACTAGGGTTCTGGTATTGTATTATATACGGGAAGCAACAATATGTACGTGTTGAAAAGGCTTTTATGCTAAATACTTGCCATGCTCAGACTCTGGAATCGGCATCGAACTCAGTTGAATCGATTCAACGGTCACACATGGACCATTTAGGAGACAGAGATGGAGATGGCGGAGGTCTTGAAGACGGCGTTGGTGCCAGAGAAGGGCTCGGTACCGGCCTGGAGTGAGGTGACGACGTTGGTGTTGGCGACACCCTGGCTGGAGACGAGGTAGTCGAAGAAGCCCTTCAGGTCACCGTTGAAGCTGCCAATGTTGCTGGGGGCAACGAAGGAGAAGACGGTGGTGTCGCCGTTGGGGCCCTTGAAGAGGCTCCAGGTGGTACCGGCGATCTTGGGGGAGGCGATCTTGGATCCCGTGCTGGAGATGGGGCCGGCACCGCCGTAGGAGCCGAGCCAGATCATGATCTCGTACTTGTTGTTGGCGCCGACGGAGGGGGCGAGCCACAGGTCGTAAGCGACATCAGCGACGAGGTTGGAGCCAGTGTAGCTGGAGGGTGCAGGTCAGTAAGATGATGGCAAAGAATGCTACGAAGGGAAAACTAACCTCCAGGTCCACTTGGAGGGGATGGACTTGATGGCAGAGAGCTGCTTGTTAACCTTCTCCAGAGCAACGTTGGAGTAGGACTTGACCTGGCCCTGACCGCCAGCCCAGGTCCAAGAGGTAGACCAAGAAACGGAGCCGGAGCTCAGGGAGTTGAAGGTGGTGCACTGAGAGCCGGAAGTGGCCTGGGCAGCACCCCAGTTGTTGTGGTAGACGGTGTAGGCGCCAGTGGCGAGGGAGCCGAAGGAGTCGCACCAGGTGGTGGCGCGCTTCTCGATGGTGGGCGTGGGGCTGGCCACGGCGGTGGCGGCCATGATGGCCGAGACGAGGTAAGAAGACAGCTGCATCGTGAATGGAAATCTGGAAAGAATGACTGATTGAACTAAAGCGAATGTGTGTGCAAGAAGAGAACGTGTGGTTTGTAAGGAGGATGGACCAACAATCGGATGCCAAGATCAGCTCCAACGGCGGGAGGGCGGCAGTTGATATACTCACAACATGCTAACGAACGTCAGGGTTTGGCAAACATTTTTCCTTCCAGAACGAAGACTGGTCCCTCCAATTACGGTGACGAATGCCAGATGTGACGTTAGTGTCCGGCCACAAGGTGAGCGTCTGTCGACGCTGGGCCCCGTGTCAACCGGGATGCCGGAGCTAAGCATCGGACGGAAAGCTTGTTGCGGGCTTAGCGGGTGCGCTGCTGGGTGCGAAAAGAATCAGGGGCAGTTTCACCTTAACAAGAGCTCGGGTTACCGATGTCCAACGCTGCCCACCACGCGGCGCTCTAGATGACTCCACCAATGGGGTAAGTGGGCTGGTTAATCTGCCCGTTACGTTCTTGTCAAGTAAATGTGGTGTTGCGCCAGCCAAAAGGGCTCTAGGGGAGAACTCAAAGCCGTGTCATCCCGGCCACAACACACCCAAAAGCAGAAGGTTTGCGACCGTCGAAATTGAGCTTTGACTCGTGTTCACCCGATTTTGGACGGCATTAATAACCCCCCAATCAATACATTGGAAAGCCGATATCGAATGTCGGTTGCGGAATCCCGTGTTCGGGGAGGGGGGAAACCGTTTGTTCCCAGGGCGTTCCATGGCTCAGCCTCGAAAAACATTTCGTCGTCTCTCGAGATCAGAAGAGCCTGAAAAGGAGGCTAGGGAGTTCCCATGGTTAGCCGATGTTGCCGTGTTGTTCCCTGTGGAATCACCAATAGTTCCCCACAGAATATATATGAAGCTAACTCCGTGTGCTGGATAGACCATTGCCACATGCAGTGCTACTTTATGTCAATCTGCCCCTACCGAATATCTTTGCTTTTGCTCAATGGCACTTAATATCTTCCTGCAAACTTCAGTCAGACAACGTCATTGCTAGGGGACCCCATCAAGTTTGTCTTCGCAGTCGATGACTGAACACTCCGACGGACACTTTTCTCGCCAAGCAACTCGATCGCTCTCGAGACGCCGTATTCAGTAAAAATCAATTTGGCGCTAGACTCGAGAATCGAAGTCATCTCCGTCGTCCAGCCCCGTGATGCTCACCGTTCACGAAGAGCTTCTGCTTCCCCACCGGATCGTTTGCCCCTGATGTATCCCTTGCAGCAAGGCGCAGACACCTATGCCGGCAATCGCTCACAATGCCGCGCCAAGATAGGTCTGGCCAGCCCGTCGGCGAACCTCCCCCAGATTACCAGGATGCGGTCCACGCGCCAAGCACGCCTTACGGCTTGTTTTGCTCCGCGCGCCGGGAAACAGCTGCAATGATGGCTGCAGAGCCATCGATACGGCCGCGACAGCCGTCTAGCCAAATCGCATTCTCGAATGCGTTGCGCTGCGTTTGAAACGCGATGATCGGTCTTCCTGCGAGATCAACTGCCGCGCCAACCGGTCTGCATTCCAGATGCACCTCGCCGCTTCAACGACGACTACTGGTGGACAATCCCCCCATCCAAAGCTTAGCCCGGCGGGTAGCCGTCACACTGAAATAAAGGGGGCTTAGCGAAGGGGCACCGAGTGGGCGGCGCTAAAGTGCCGAACCGGCCGGTCGCCGGCGACCGAGATTGCCGCTCCGGAGCGAGCCAGCAAAACACCCCAAGAACTTGCTCAAAAGGCCTGTCATAGGCCTGGTACACGAAAGAAACCATCGCATTCCCTTTGTCATCCAATTGCTCTTGGCCTGTCAATCTGTGTTCAAAAGGAAGACACCGCCAAATACATCTGGAACAAGACTCTCGACACGAATCCTCGTCGTCGTAAACATCAAAAAGTAATCTGACCGTGCCAGGGCTCGAACCTGGGACCTTCTCGGATCAGGTACACATGATGTGAACGAGAAATCTTAACCAACTAGAACACACAGCCGGATCTTGAAGCTATCCCGTTCATAGCCAGCTCAAGTGGATGTCGATGCTGCGCTGCATCGTAAGCGAGATCAGCGCTGATTGGGCACGATGAGGGACTTCCCGCGCCCTGTTGCGGCTTCGGGCAAGTCGGGCAACTCTTGTTTGACCGAAAGCTAAGTTGATGAAAAGACGCGGCACATACGATGTGTAGTCAACAGTCACATTAAGCTTAATCAGGTGACCGATTAAACATGCTGCCCAGTTGTCCCAATTCGTGTTCAAAAGGCCAGTTCTGGTTAGTTGCCGAAAGCAAAGATCACATTCCTCATTTCGCATATTGACACGCGCTCCACCAAATCACTGCTTTCAGCACTGTTTGACTCGTAATAACATCAAAACTTTTGATTTCCACGTGGTCCATGCTTGCGATGACTTGACGATAACTCATCCCTTGTCTTCCTCAGAAGTCTGTGCTTCTAGACCTGCTTTTTGTCGCTGTTCCCGCATTCGCTCTAGTATGCCCACGCTCAATGATGTGTCTAAGTCTTCAACTGTTTCCTTCATGGCGTCGGCGATCTTCTCCGCCGGATTGCATTCTGTATGCTTTTCGTAGCAAGAAACGTAGGACAAGACCCGCTTCACTGACTTGAGCAGGTCTGCAATACTTTCATCCTGCCTCATTTGAAGCTCTGTTGCCTTGGAGCCTCTAACGTAAATCAATCCCGCGAACAAGCTCCCCAGCACGACATAGTCGCACTTCTTGTTTTTGGTTATCGGTATGTCAGATATTCCTGCGCACATCCATTTGCCCTCGATCAAGCGCTTGATGAGTTGGTTGATGTGTGCTGGTAACTCTGATGCTAATTGGTTGCGCATTAAGCGGATGTTTTCTTGCCGAAGGTCAGTAGGTATGTCAGGAATCTAGCCTGAGATAACAATTTCGCTCTTACCTGAAATCACTGGAGAGCCTAACGCGTCATGAAGATAATCGTCCAAGCAAACCCCATCAGCAAGCACAACGTGCCCGCCTTCGTGCACCACGCATGTGAGGGTGATATCGGTGAGCGTCCTGACGTAAAGTCTCTCATCACCCAGGCCCCATGCAATGCATGCTAACATTGCGAGGCTGTGTCCATCTCTCGCGGATTCCAAGCTGTCGATAACGTCATACCAGTGCCCGATCCATGGCTGCAGAACTTGTTCCATTTCATACATGCTGGCGAGGCAAAGGGAGTTGTACATCTCTGAGAGAGATGGTCTCTTGGGTACCAAGTGGAATTTCGAGTGGATGATGTTGAGCAGAATGACCAGCCCATCCGATTTCTCGTGTGGGCATGCGAAAAGCGATGGCGTCCAATACCAATCTTCCTCTGCCGTTCCGGATCCGGTCTCCTCGGCAGTTTCAGCCAGAGTCCGTCTCCAGAACGGTGATGCTCTTTTCAGGGCATTCGAGCAGACCCGAAATGCTGGGCTTTCACCAGATTTTGGGTCGCATCCTACTCGAAGGATGAGGTCTCCGTAAGGGTCGACATGAACCTCATCTTCGTCGGCAAAGGCGTCTTCCAACGGTGTTCCCATCCACTCACTCTCCATGTCGGCGTCGAAATCCTCCCTGACCACAGCCGGGCGCAGTGCAAGTTGCGTGACGCCCGTCATGATGTCGTTAGCGTCGTCGTGATGTATAGAACATGAGCTGCGGAGGTTGTGATGAGGGCAGCATGGGGGGAAGCTGCAGCTGATGTAGGAAATGTCGTCGCGTACGAGCGCCGCTTAAGCGCCCCGGGCCAGGATCCCAGCTCGGGCGACGGTCACGGGGTTTCGAGCACGACACACCTAGAGTTCTGTGTTGCGAACCTTACGTCGACGCAACTCTGCCCACGGCAGTGCACCTGATGTGAGGAGAAACGCACGGAGGTGCCAGTTTTACGTAATGATACACGCTCAGCTACAAACAGACGGCGCTGGTTGGGTAGCGAGACTTGGCATCTCGTACGAAGAAACACCCAAAACCAAGGTTGTCAGTGACATGTTCAGCGATGGTCCTCGCTTGGCGACGCAGAATAACAGCATTTCGCGGGGAACGACCCGGACTCCGTTGGTCAGACGGGACGGTCCCGAAGGCTTGGCACTGCAGTGCGGAGGGCCTGGGCTTCTGCACTCCTACGTGCGAGTCAAGTGGAGTTTGCGTCCGAGCTACTGCGTAGCAATACGTCATGACACCCTACGGGATTTGAATGTTTGAAGGTTTTGTTTCGGAAAAGCTGTTGGGGTTCCTTATGTCCTCCATTCCGAGTTCGCTTAGTCGTGGTGGGTAATGGTGGCCCGTTGCATATAGTTCCGTGAAACGCGGAATGGACTTGACGTATGATTGTCTATACAGCAGACAGTTTAATCATGTAGAAACCGGGTTGTCAAGAGAAGTTCAACTAAAATAAACCACACGTTGACTATTCTTTTCTTTGGGTCTCTTGGTCTTCCAAGTCCGCCGCGGTTCAATAGCTGCGAGAAGGATGCATCTACGTCTGTAAACTCTGGGATAGTATAGGGTTCAAGATTACAGCTGATAGGTCTTAATTTGAAGTGACATAGTCAGATATTATTCAGATACGTCCCTGTCTTCTTCTGTCAAAAGGCAGTCATAAATGGGTTTGCTGTCTAGGCGGACTACTATTTAGGTATCAGCTATCTAGATTTCTATTCTCCTTTCATTGTTACCATCACTCTTACATTGCTACAGTCTCTGCGAAAACTAAGAAACACGTGTCTTCGCCTCTTCCAAACTACCACGTTGAAGATGGAATTCATATGGGTACCTATGATGAAGACACGCCTGGTCGCGTGAAAACTGCTCCTATGTTCAATTAAAGACTCTCTTGCCTGTCATGACTCGTCACCTTCTTCTTTTCCACAGACCAAATGCCCCAACGGTCGCTGCAGTCATCGTAGTGCCAACAAGAATGATTAAATCACGCCATTTCCCAGCACCATATCCGGGCTGAACTCCAGTATGGTCACTGTTCTGCAGGACAGCTGCAGCTATGTATCCCGAAGCAACTCCAATGACTCCACGGATGAAGAGAAGAATTCCAGACACGAACAATTCCTCGCTTGGGCGACTGGGGTCGTCAACAACTACTGCAGCCATATGACTGCGTAAGACCATAAAGCTGAAAGCAAATGCGCCAAATAGTATGGATGTGACGACCATGTTCCAGTAATACTTTCCGAGACCCCAAACGACAAATACGGCGAAACTGCTGACAAGGGTACTCATCAGCATTGGCACCAAAGGCCCGATCGCGTCCCTGTTGTCGATCTAAGTTAGCAGGTAGCTCATGTGTAAATGGGGTTGATCTCAAATAACTGACGTTAGGGCACCAATTGATATCTGGCCGATAATACCAAAAAGGGATAAGAATGTGACCAACAAGGCGCCCTTTTCAGGCGAAGCACCAAGATCAGTCGCAAAGCTGGGGAGATAGTTGGCAGGTAAGTTATTCGCCAGACTTTGAAGTGTCATGGAAACGACGAACAACCAGAATACTGGCTTCTTGGATATTCGCTTCATTGAGGACAACTGCTGAGACGCTGCCGCTACCTCTGCCTTTCTGTCACGTCGGGGGCGAACGCAGATGATGCCGAGGGAAATGATGATAGCTGTGAATACAGCCCATCCTATGAGGGTGATTCGACGACCAAAGCGCTTGAGAAGAAGAGAAAACACGGGCGAAAGACCTGCAGCAGCAATGTTGGGTGCGCCGAAGCTATGCTTGTCAATTGGTTATTGATCATAGTCGTATCCGATATTCAGCAACTCACAAGATGCCATTGGCAAGACCACGTCGTTTTAGAAACCATTCATCCACGAATGTTAGACATGGCGCAAATAGTAGGCCACTGGATAGACCATACATGAGTCCCTGAGTCATGATAACCTGGACTGCCTTTGAAGAGTTTAGCATGAACTACATCTGATGGTCACTGGCCTAGAGACGTACAGATGTGGAAAAGGCAGCACCGATGGAAGATGCCACCACCAGAACCATGCCACTCCACATCATATAAATCCTGTAAGAAGGGTACGTGAAGATTAATTTGAGAAGAAATGGCGGAAGGGTTTGAAGGAGGCCCTTTATCAGATAAGTCTTTGGGAAGCGATCCACGAATGTTGCCTGACTTACGACTACTAGTAGACCTGTGGAAGCTACTAACTGGTCTCCTTCGAAAGGAGGCGTCTTGAAGTAGTATTCTCGGAAAACACCTTGAGTAGCTCCAAAGCCTTTGACAGAAGGACGTCATGAATAGTCTGAAAATGCCGGAGGTTTGGGAAAAGAAGCACTGCTTACCCCAAGTAGCCATAGCGATGGCTGACACAGCGACGAGGCTCGTCCATGCCGCCCTCCCACGATCGCGGGGTGGGAGATCATCGTCGGAGAATAATCCCTCATTTTCTAGTGCAGCATTTTCAGCCGATACAAGTGCAATATTCACCACTTTGTCAGCTGGTCCCAGATCGGACTGGCCGTCTTTGGTGGATAGCATTGTAGTTGTCGATACGAGATTTTGAGTCCCGGCCCGATCGTTGAGCAACTCGGCAGAGGTATATCGTAACGAAGCTGACTGGATTTGAAAGACAAAGAAGGAACAAATGAAGCAAATTCGGGCAGTCAAAAAGCCAGACGTTGTACATCCTTTCCCGACCAACACGAAGGATGCGCCTTGCATGACTCCCATGCTTAGACGAACGCCCGAAGCGGCTGCTAAGACCGGCGCATTCCGAGACTATCAGTTTCCGTTGGTTCTCCCGCACCCTGAACGGACAGGGGATGAAGCGCCGGTAAGAATTTTCAGCGCGGAAGTCGGTACGTTGCTAGCTGATCGGCTATCGGCGTGTGGCAGTTGACGCCGGGTCTACATGCTGGTGTTGTTTTTGGCGAAGAAGAGTTCCAGGTGATTGGTAGGGTCGCTTATCTGATTTCCAAAAAGTCCTAATATCCTCACTTGTCACATTCAGGCTCTTGTACCTTGACAGCGTACTGTCTTATCAGTTTCAAGCTAAGCCTACCGCTGTGTGGCGCAGTTACTTTTGCCAATTCATACCATCAGAGGGCAAACTTCCAACGACTCACGTCGACTTATGACATCCTGATGGTATAGAAACTCTTCAAAGTCTTTGATGTTCACGGCGGCAACTGTACTGACTGCACTTACGGCACATCTGGATTTTATAGGAACCACGCTCATAGTACCTAATGATGATACTAGTGGCAGCAGGAGCTATAGTAGGGACGACAATGGTGTCAGGAAAATCAGGACTGGCAAAAGCAGTTTTGATAGTACCTAGGAATGCACAGAGAACAACATAAACTACCGAAGTTACTCTTGAAGTCACTAAAGAGTCGGGATTGATATACATTGCTACCCTAATAAGTGCTTTCTCTAAGGGATAATCAGGGATTTAAGTTCGCTGGACCATCATGAGTACAACCCTTTATAAACTCTAATTTCTAGGTTTCCCGCACGACGCCGCATGTCAGACGACACTGAGCGCGACGACGACAGCGGCTTTAAATACAATTGCACTAAAAGCTAGGTGGATTAAAGCCAGGCTAGAACGCCAGCACACTTAGGAAGGAGGTGAAAATCGAAGGTAGCTGCATCGTCATGTTGAGGAAGCTTCGTAGCCCACCTTATGAGGGCCCACAGTAGATAAATCCAGTAAGAGCACTTCGGCCGGTGCTTCGTCCAGTACGAAGATCGCAGTATACGTACCCAGGGGCCCGGAATAATTGCCTGCGCGTAGCTGCACTGTCGTGAACAGGAACGATCCATTACCTACCTACCTTACTGAGACTGAAAGATGCCATCTATGACTGAGTCAATGGCGGCGTATGCACAGGGACCAGAAGAACTACATTTTGCCCAATTATACCCAGCCAGAGGGTCCTCTGCATATGTATCATGCAACGCTTGCATATACACCGCTCTGCAACATTTCCGGTCGCAGGATCAGCCGACATTATTAGGCTGAAGTTCTCCCGCCTTTTCTTGTCTCCGTGCTCCACTTAGCTCCGACAACCAACCAGATTACATTTCAACGACCAACTCGCTATCATCATGATCTTGTCTAGTGAAGCTGTCATTGGGCTTTTTGGGCTTTTGGTTGCTGTTCCACCCGCTGTCTTCGCGTACCTTTAGTGGAAACACATTCATCAACCGCGACTTCCATATAACGTCCCACACCTACTTCCAGACCACCCCCACATCCAGACCACCCCAAAATACCTCATTAAAAATACACACTACTACTTCTAAACTTAAATAACTTCACTATTTTTAACTTAATTATTACTAGACTTTCTATAAAGTATAATAACTATATAATAGTTAATTATACTAAAGATAAAGTTTCCTAGGCACTTAAGGCTATTATAACTAATACTAGCCTATAAAAAGCTTTATTATAATATAGTATACTAAAAACTACTCTACTATATTAAATTCAAGAAGCTCAACTATAAGATATTACCTTTTCTAATCTATAAAGGCTTTCTCTAACCTAGGAAAGCTATCTAGCTAAATAGGTTCGAATTTAAGCTACCTTAAGCCTACTTCTAACCTATTAATAACTTAAGGACTTTACTAAACATATCCTATAGGTCTATAGAGACTCCTAGCCTCTTAAAAAGAACTAAGTACAGGCTTTTATTAAGAGAAACCTATCTATAAAGGTCTAAAGAAGTAGAGCAATTAATTCCTAGTATATTAATAGAGCTTTAACTAATATAATCAGGTAATAATTTAAATACCTCACTATACCTAAGATTATAGCTATTAAAGCCTCTAATTAATATAATATAGATAAAACTAGTATTCTAAAAAGTAGAGGATCAAATAAGCTTATTCTTAGATTATCAGAAACTTATTCTATCTATAAAAAACAGCCTAGATTGTATACTTAGATATCTCTAATTAAGTATATCTCTATAACTAGTAAGGTACTACCTCTACTTATTATATATAAAGGTAAGAATATCTAGTAGTAGTAGTTCCCTTTAGATCTAATACTATATAAATCCTAGAAGTTTATAGCTATAGAAAATAGGTAGACTTCAAACTTTATAGCTATTAAGTGGTTAATAGAGGTCTTTATCCTTTTAACCTAACTAGAGGACCCCTCAGAGGTTAGATTATTAATCTTAGATAGTTATAGAAGCTATAAGACTACTACTTTTATATATATATATTTTAAGAACAAAATATACTTATTATTCTTATTAGCACATATATTATATATCCTTTAGCTACTTAATTAGTTAGTTTTTAGGCCCCTTAAGGTAGTATATAAGAAAGAGCTTAGATTACTAGCTAAATAGGATATTAATATAGTTATAAGTAAGAGAAATTTCATTATATACTATAGTAAGGCGTATAAGGCAGCCCTAATAAGCAAGAATATTATTAGTAGCTAGAAATAGACTAGTTTATAACCTATTAGTATAGCTAGACCCCTTATAAACCCTCTACTACTTAAGAATATTTTAACCCCTACTAAACTAGCTAGTTAGGTCTATAAAAGGCTCTCTAATAGCAAGAAAAGCAAAAAATAGGTAGTAGATATATTAATAGTCCTTTAGTTAACCCCTAAAAAGAGGGATAAGCTTTAAGATCAGTTCAACCTATTTAGCAAGCTAGATAATAATAAGTATATATAGTACCTACTTTTTTAGAAAGTTTAGAAGGGCTTTAATAAGAAGGTATACTAATTAGTAGTAGCCTAGTAAAAGATTAAGGCACTACAGGTAGAGGTTAATACTAGTAAGGCTAGGAAACAGAAGAAGGTTAAAATAAGCCTAAATTTAAAGTTTACTAATATTAAGGCTATTTAGAAAGCTTAAATCGAGGCAGGCAAACTTAAAAGTAGCATAGATAAATCTAGCAAGTCTAAAAACCCTAGTAATAGCAAAAGTTGCATTATCGTAGTATTATAATACATATAAATATTAGTTAAAGTTAATATGTATAAATGTGAGGGCATCAAAAGTGGGTGGTCCGGATATGGGGGTGGTCCAGAAGTAGGTGTGGGACGTTAAGCTTTCGCGATGGAAAACTTACGAATAGATGTCGCACATCAACAACATTGATTACTGACTAAATCCTCCGCCAGATTACGTCGCTGGTAGAAATTCCCAGTACCAGCTCAACATCTTCATGGTCAACGCCCAGCATACATACGAGACCCATGACTTCGCTGGAAACAATCAACGCCTTCCATTTGGCTTTATTATTGAAACCTTCGAAGGTGAATCTCAGCCTTGATAAACAAAAGGAGATGAAGTCACGATGGTGTATGTTATAGGTTTTAGTTGGCTCGCCGATCGAATTAGAAATAGCAAGCGAGGATATTGATTTCACTATGGCAGGATTACGAAATAAGCCGGCGATGGCTTACTTCAATTTAATACCTAACACGGCATGTTTATTTTAGGATTCATAATGAAAGTCCAATTTTCCTCTACAAAATTCCGTCACGTCGGTTTGACGATAGCATACCTCCTTCATTAATTATGGAATAATTTGTGACTAGGCTGTCAGGGTGTCACATTGGGTCTTATTTCCGTTCCTTTACCGGTCCAAATCAAGCATAGCACCTTCCATCCTTTTGGAGGCCAAGCGGTACTGCCTCGTTCACAGTGCCGAAGGCCAAGTGTCCCATCTCCTCCGCTGGACTCACATCTCCAATACACACCCGCATGTCTCTAGTCCTCCTAACTTGCTCGCTTGCGTCTTCCACTGACCCGGAGTAGCACGGAGAAACGTTGACATATGGGCTGTCTCTGGAGAAGAAAGTCGGATGATCCAAAACATCTGGTCCTCGCCTCATAGAACCAAGCACGGCGGCAATAACCCCAGAAATAAGCATCGCCGTAGAGGCCACGAATAAGGTCAACATCCAACCGTCATTCACTCTCATGACCAAGAAATCAGGAGTCCTAGTTCCCGTGATGTTTTGGGTGATGATTGGTGCCGGCAAACTCGTTTCGCCGTTGCTCTGGAAGTGGAAGTTTCCTGTGATATTGTGTGAGGCGACGGACGCGAGCCAAAAGGTGTTTAGAAGTTGAGAGAACCTCTGTGAAAAGACGCGATCTCCAACAGGATATATGTCAGTACCATCCCAGGAGCTGATTCCCGACGCAGAGTATGGTGAGTCGGGCTCGGTGAAGTAGGTTTCAAGCGCCGAAGCAAAGGGTTTAAGCTGTCGGCCTTCTTGGAGATCCCATAGCGAGAGCCCCGATCGCACAAATGTGCTCATGAACCCATCAAACAGACCGGCTGTTCCATGACCGAGTTGGCCTTCAGGCGCCATATTGTTTAAGACCGTGCGTATGGTCATATCATCCGGCTTTTGCAACGGACGTACATGACGCGTTCCACATGTAGTCCCATGGCAGCCGACATCCACCTCGACGTAGGTGGTTCTCAGAACGCAGCTGGCGTTGGTTGTGAGCTCCTGAGTGGAGACGAAAGATGTAAAGACCAGTTCTAACGGATTCTGGTCAAAGGGCAAGGGGGGCCTATTAGTGGAGATCACGAGAGTTCGGTTGGTGCTGTATCTACCCGGACCTTCTTGCCTGTACGACGCCCACTCCGTGAAGTTCATGGGTGTCCCTCTCTGAAGTGAACAGTCGGCGTATATGTAAGAGGTCTCGAAGGCGAAAGAGTAGTTTGCTTTCGATGAAAGCCCGCCTAGAGTAGCCACAGGAATGCCTGCAATCGACGACCACACAGGACTCATGGCCGACTTTGAATCCAAGTGAAACCATCCGTCGTCATCCTGCCTGTTGTCGCTTTTCTTGTCGTCGTCCTGTGTTTGGCGCAGATTCTGGAATGCTTCTACCATCGGAATCTTAATGTTTCCAAATAGATCTTGCGGCTCAGCTTTGATATCTGCTGGAGTTCCCAACGCCGTAACGAAAGCGCTTTGAATAGAGGGGAGGAGACTGAAGCCGGCTGAGCTTTGGGGGCCTGAGTGTCTGAATGCAGACATGAACTCAAGGTTTTGGAAGAGCCAGGGCTCCGTGGCGGTTGAAGGTACCATTTCCATGACCCTTAAAGCTGCCTGGCCACCGAGAGGTGAGAGAACCCAGAGGATAATCAACAACGGCGTGAGTCTGTTTACGGCCCGGAGTGACATCGGTGTGGTGAAGGCGCTGAAGACTGTGCGACAGTTTAAAAGATACTCTAGACTGAGTACCGATATACCCTGTTCTAGTCTCCAGGCGGCCGCGGCTTTGAGGAAGCTGGCAGCTACGGCAGAGAATGCGATCGGGAATAGTGTTGGGCTGTAAATGGCTGCTGTCCTCAAGAGCGGGATTGGACTTTGATCGATGGGTCGTCCATTATTGACTACAACCAAGAATGCATACGTGATGAAAGCAACCGAAGGAAGGGTTAAAAGAGTGTCAAGTAGAAGGTGCCGTATGCCGTCCGAGGAGCTTCGCTTTCCGAGTATTCGACCACTGTTGTCTTCATTCTCAGTGTGTTTGTCTCGAACCTTGAGCTTTTCCATGAGATAGTCTGATGGATCATTTCCAGGGCGCGTCTCGTCAGATAAGCCCATGGTGTCGGCCGTGATAATGAGTTTGTTTGACTAGAATTTTGTTCTTCGACCTGTCGATAGCAACTGGGGAGATGACTTTGAAGAGCGAGGTCAGTTGAAGGGTCTCAAGTTGGGTGGGCATCTGGAGAGAAATACTGTTGGCGGTGAGGGTACCATGTCAACTCCAAACGTGATGGGCTGAGGCAGAAGCCCTGGTTGAGACCCCGTGAACCAACAAGATCTTGGCAGCAGCAAACATGCCTCTGTTGGACATGGAGGCCACACCCCAGGTCCCTTGCCATTGGCAGAAAACATGTCCGGCACCACAATTACGAGGTTCCGATCCCTCCGACAGCTTCTAATCCATCTTTTGATTGGTAACTCGCCGATTGTGCCTCCGGGCTGCATATTAAGCTGTTCATTCCAAACACATCATGCAGCCTTGACCTTTATTACTGGTGTTGGTAGCAATGTATGTTGGAGACAATGCGAGCATGTTTCTGCCATGCAGTGCATAGCCGCGCCGTTGATGGAAGTCATCTCCGACAGGCTGCAAGTTGCTGCCGGCGGACTCGACAGAAATGTCTTTCGCGCCGTCAGAACGCTTTGGATTCCGGGAGTCGTTCAGTTCCGGTAATGTTTAGCGAAGTCAAATTAGATGCATCACCAAACCCCATGTTGGAGACAGCTCGGGCATAACAGACAGCCTGAACTTATCGCAGTTCACAGCTCCCCGTGACCCACATCTCCGTAAATGACACGGGCTACATAATCCCGGCTGCTCCGGAGCTGCAGCTCCATCCCACCAGCCGTATCCGGCCTCCGAGTGGGTGCATCATCACATCAGCGGGGCCGAGAAAACCTTCACAGATACGCCTATCCCGATGACGGCTGTCGATCGCCAACTCTGTCCCCAACCCTGCTGCCGAATTTTTGACTTGACTCGGGATTTTCAGATATCATTCTGAGAAGGGAAACTACGACGAAGGCGATGCGATGTTGACGCGGAGCTTCGTCACGCTTATGTACAAATGCTCGAAGATCAGTAAACAACGTCCAAGCGACATTACCGCGACAGCTGAAAACCAAACCTAGAAGGCTTTGTTGACTGTCGATTGCCAAACTCACCCCGCGATCGCCGTTGACAGACTGGTACGGGAGTTTCCATTTCCGACCAGAGCCTCCTCCTCGATGACGACTTACATCCCGAACCGTCGCCCGCTAGCGCCGGCCTAGCCAACAACCGGCCGTCCAACCCCCCTGCGATGGGATTCCTCAACCACCGCTTAGCCCAAATAACAAGCCTCCTTCCGCCGAGCGGATCCAGCCCACCGGAATGATCTGGCGCGCTAGGGACACTTATGTGGGAACTGCTAATCCAACTACAGCCGGCCATTCCCCGCCCATGAACGCCATGCCAAGAGCGTCCAGCTGTTTTGCTGCTGGACGTCGTCAGTGGCACAATTAAAGCTTCGGGAAAGCAGTGCTCAGCTGAACGTGCTTGGCGCTCGAGTCTGCGTGGTCGAGCATGAGGCGTTCCGATGCGATGGCATTCGCGCCTCATCATGATCGCAAATGACGTCCTTCATCGCAGCCGTTGGGCATCTGGGGAATGCGATTCAGCGAAATTGGCGCCGGGCGCGATTTGAGCGAGTATCTGTGCACCGCATGTGGGAGAACAGCTGAGTCTAGTGCCAAGTGACGTTGCTGATCCGTGAAGTGGCTTGTGAACTTCAGGGTCTAGACTCACGGGGTAGAAATCACGAAGACATATATACCGACATCGAATCACCTCGAAAACCTCGTTTCTTTTTGCATCTCATCACAATCATCATAACAACTTATACATAAAACATCACATCAATAACACATTCATCATGGACAAGGCGAAGTCAGCAGTTTCCAACTTCATGTCTGGTGATGGTCACCACAAGACCACCGTCACCCAGGATGCCAGCCAAGCTATCACCGAGGAGCAGGTTCGCCCTCACCAGCACGAGAATGTTACGACAGCAGTCGACAAGGAGGTTCACCAGGACCACCACCACACCCACATCCAGCCCATCAAGCACAAGGAGACTCTGTGAGTTAAACTGGCTTTCCTCCACATGGCTTTGCTAATCGATTTGCAGTCCTGAGCAGCACCACCACAACATGGTCCCCACCCAGCACAAGACTTTCAACCACGGCAACGAGAGCGAAACCAGAGACACTCTTGACCGCGAGGCCGCGAAGTTCAAGAACACCTCTACTACTCACGAGACCACACACACCTCCCACACTGCCCCGGTCGTCACCGGCGAGCGTGTCCACCACCACGTTCACGAGCACATCCAGCCCGTAATCCAGAAGGAGACCATTCAGCCTCACGTCGTGCACACCACCGTGCCCATTCACGAGACTCACCACGCCAAGCCTATTCACCACGGCGCCACTACTCTTCCGGCAATGACTATCGAAGAGTTCAACAAGGGCAAGGACAAACTTACCGGCACCAACAAGATGAAGGAGTTTGACGGCTGCCCCGACAAGCACAACAAGATCTATGAGAGCACCGAGCACACTGGGCTCGCATCGCACCACAACAAGCACGGTCATGACCACCACCACCTTGGCCACCACAACGACCACCACAACGGTGGAAAGGTTGCCGCTGCTGGCGCCACTGCCGCCGCCGGCGGTGCCGCTGCCCACCACCACCACAACAAGGAGGAGAAGCGGGATGCTACTCACCCCGATGGCCTGAGAGAGCATGGCCTTGCCGGCCGCGAGGGTCATCACGACCACAACAGCCACAACAAGACCACTGCCGCCGCTGGAGCCGCCGCTGCTGCCGGTGCGGGCGCTGCCGCTCACAAGCACCACAACAACAAGGTCGACAACACGACCACTGGTACCCACGGCATCAACAACACCAACACTACGTCCAACACTACCAGCTTGCCCAACCGCGGCGTTGGTCAGGGCCAGGGTTTTGAGAATCAGCGTGCTGCCGACAGCGTTACTGCTGCTCAGACCGCCAACTCCAGAGCCAACAACGGCATTGCTGGCAACACCGCTACCAACAACGGCTTGACCAACAATGGCAATGGTTTGACCAACAACGGTACTACCCGCGACAATGGCCTGTCCAACAACGGCCTGTCCAAGAATGCTGCCACTCATGAGCGCGACAACATCGCCCACGGCCACACCACTGGCTCTGGTAAGAACAGCGGCACCAACACGGTGCAGAGTATCATGCACGGTACTCACACTTCTACAGGCAATGGCAGCAACTACACAACTGGCAATGGTTCCAGCCTCAATGGAACTTCTTCCTTGAACAAGAACGAGGTGAGTAATCATGTCTCCACACAATTCCTTCCTTCAACTAACATTCGATAGCCTCGCTCTGGTGATCACCACAGCCATACTACTGATACATCTTCTGAGAAGAAGGTGTCTCTGGTTGATAAGCTGAACCCGTTCAAGGATGCCGATGGTGACGGTCACAGGGGTATCATGTCCTAAATTTCCTTCCCCTATCTCAATGATCTATAGTATGACCGCAGCCTGAGCATGTATCTAGTTTGGAATAGTCTTAATGAACACTTATGAATGCTACTTTGGCAGTTTTGATCATTTGACACGGTCCTTGTTGAATGATATCTCTACCTTGATTATTATGACTATTCGCTTGTCTTTACCGGGGTGTCCGGTATCGTTTTCTCCAACCCCAAATCCTCTCGCCTTTTACTCATCTTCTCGATACTCATCTTGTTCAGCTTGATTGGCTTCGCCTTGGTTGTTTTGGCGAGCGCTGCTATTATTTTACCCCCGGGATTGCACTTCAGGTGCCCATCCAACACCGACGTCTTCTCAGCAATACTTTTAATCGAAGTCGACAACTTTGCAGCGCTTTCACCCTCGTCAACTGTAAGGGTCAAGGTGACTGATCCCCTCGCATTCGCCATAGCTCTCAGCAAGCTGCCAAGGATAACGTCGTTGCAGTTCGACTTTGCGTCCAAGTCGTTCGTTTTCGAGACACAGCACCCAGGGCCGTGTGCCAGTTCTCTGAGAACAGAGTTCAGGTGTAGCGGCAGTGCCTTGGATATTTCCTGTTGGTGTTTTCGCATGTATCCTGTCAAACATTAAGCATAAGCATTTCCTCGCATGAGCGTAAGTTTCCACGCCAGTTGCAGGCTTACCGAGCAGCCCTGGCGGCCCAATGGGATCAAACTCATCCAACACAACTCCGTCATGGGTAATCATCCGCCCCTCTCCATCAAGCGCACAGTTCATCACCAGCTCCTTCATCATCTTCCGCTGCAAGTCCACTTGCCCCAGCTCCCACGCAATATACGCCAACAGAGCCATGTCCCTCCCGTCCGTCGTCCCCGCAAAGCTCTCCGCGACCTCCAGCCACGCCGCCGCCCACGGCTTCAACGTCGCAATCATGTCGTACTTGTTCGCGAGCCGGAACACATCGTACAGCTCCTCCAAGCTCGGCTTATGCGGCACAAGCGGGAAGTTCGCATGCACAATATGCAGCAGAATCCCCAGCGCGACGGGGTTGTCCTCCGGCAGACTGACCTGCCACACCCCGAACGCCGGCTTCGACTCCTTGAACGGCCCAAAGAGCATCTTCTTCCACACGGGGCTGGACCTCCTCAGCGCGCTGGCGCACACGCGGAACGAGCGCTCCGCCAGGCCGGTCTGCGCGCCTGCTCGGAGGATGAGGTCGCCATCGGGGTCGACCTGCACTTCATCGGCAGGTGTAGCAACTGCTGTAATTGAGTGCGCGGGCGGGCCGCTTTCTGCGTCTGGCTGAGGTAGGTCGTGGATCACCAAGACGTCGCTGCTCATTGTGTACAAAAGAAAGCGTTCAATCGGGATCTGTGTAGTGAAGATTGCCGTTCTTAAAGAGTTCGTACGTCATATTGTCTTGAAGTTGGAGGGGAGGTTTGCGGTATCCAGTTACAGGGCCTTAGGCAATGACTCGAAAAAGTTGGCAAAGTTGGAATCTTAGGACTCAGAATAACTTCAAGGATCCAGGGACCATCCTCGGGTCGGTGCAACTCTCTTACATAAGCAGATCCATTTCACGAGGATTCATCTCAAATGAAACAGAATTGGCATTGAGTCGTCATGGACGATTGAGAAACATTGAAAAGAAGTGTCCGTGTAACTGAGCTGAAGAGAGATAAGTTGGGGGATAACTGCATTGTCTCGCCTGATTGGTTGGGCAGACAGTGTCACTTGAGAGAGCTCGCGCGGTGAGAGTCTGAAGGAGATGAGAAGATATGGTGTTCCCGTCGCCCTTTTTGACTTCGTTATGTTTGTCGTTCTCTTCGCCCTTGCTGCCTGTGTTGTCCTCGTCATTCTCATTTTTCTTATTGTCATTGTCCTCATCGTCCTCGTTGGCCGCGTTATCCCCGTCAATTTTATTATCAGCGTTATCCGTTGCGTTGCTATCCGCCCGGTCAGTGAAGTCTCTTCAGAAAATAATTGAATGAGACGGTTTTGAGAAGAATAATGAGATTGGTTTGTATTGGTGAATTTCTCCTTGTGAGACGTCTCGGGAGTCATTAAGTTGCATCAAAGTAGCCATTTCGAGCTTGAGCTTGAGATGAGCTGTGAGATTTGTAGAGCCCACCAAGATACTGCGACGACCATCTCAGACCGGCGTATCGCAGATCTTAGTTAAAATGTTGATCATAAATCATCAATCATCACTTGAAGACCAGGAGAATCGATGGCCTACAGAGAATGCTTTGGTTTAAAGGGTGACTGCTGGTCGGTCGTTGGTGAACTCGTCATAAAACGCTTTCGCGAGTATTTGCTTCTTTAAAAAGTCCCGGAAACAAACCATGAAAATGAGCGGAAGACTTCAAATACTCATGAAAAGTCCCCGCATCGGAAGATCCAGCAAAATCCGGGGTTTGCTCCATCCCGGCTCCATCGGCGTCACTGAGCGGGGGGCAGGTCTGGCGAATTCGACTTCATCTCCTCGACTACAGAATACCGTCCAAATACTCACCACAAGATGCATCTTAGCAGAACAAAATCTCGTCTTGCGTGATCGGCCCGTCTCACAGCCCTCAAACAACCGGAAGCGCAGCCGCACACATGCATTAATCAGCGATGCCTACATCGGCGCGGCACCGCTATCTCGATTGGCACAAATCCTGCGACATGTCGTGACAGGCGCGGAGTGGAGCGGCCGGGCCGGGGGTGGGAGGGAGGGCGCCCTTCGATCTTTGCATCGGTATCAATGGAAAACACCCCCGCGAAGATTGGCTCGGCGGGTAGTGCAGGTCCGGGAGTCGCAAAGGGCGCCGCCGCGCTTGGGGTTGCCGAGAATATTCCCGGCCGAGGGTGTTCTTCACCGTCTCCCGGCACGCAATCGAGACCATCCGGCAGTACCTGCGATGTAAAAGAAATGCGCGACTAGCTGATAATCCCGCTCTTAATTTAACCGCCCTTATAGAGTTTCGAGTGGAGGTTTTCGAATGATTTGGCACAATTCTGTAGCGCGAATGGTCGTTATCGCCGGGAAACCTTGGGGCCAACGAGGGGTGGTAGAATGGCGATGCAGCCATCTTGGAGAAGAATCACGCAATGCGGGACTGCGAGAGCACGTAATACCCCCGACTCCACGAACGCACCCAAATCCCCCTCCAAGGACGATCACTCCGAACGTCGGGCGGAAGGGGGCCTCGAGCGATAGAAAAAAAAAATGATGGCGAAGAGGGGGGCTCTTATCTGTTGCCGAAGAAAACGGCAACGGTTGTGTTGTTATTTCACAACCCCCTGAGATCAGGCTCGAACTCTCTCTCCCATTTCCTGCAACATCAATACACTGCAGATAATACCGTCCGGAACGAACTGTTGCCCACGGCGCACACTCGGACTGCATACAGGAGACTTCTTCATCCCATACCTGGACCAACTCGCCTAACCCCCCGATCCCCCCTTCTCGACCAATGATACCCTGAACAAGACGACGCCATGGCAGACATCCCGGATACGCAGACCGTCCTCATCCTCTATGCTGCAAAGCAGCCCTACGAGACGGCAGAAGGCTACGCGGTCCCCCAGCTCCAAGATGAGAGGGAAGTGTTGGTACAGACGGAGCACATCGGCCTGAACCCAATCGACTGGAAGGCACCGTGAGTCCTCCTCCAGCGATCCTCATGCACCCGCAGCAGCCACTGACCAACGCCAACAACAGAGACTTCAACTTCGCAATCCCCTCTCTCCCCTACATCTCCGGCCGCGAACTTGTCGGCCGCGTCGTCCGCCGCCACCCCTCCTCGACCTCCCGCCTCCAGCCCGGCGACCGCGTCCTCGTCATCTCCACAGACTACCGCGACCTCCGCAAGGCCGCCTACCAGCAGTACGTTGCCACCGCAGACTTCAACGCCGTCCGCCTGCCCCCCGCCGAGATCGTCTCCCCCGCCGCCGGCGCCACCCTCGGCGTCGCCTTCGTCGCTGCCGTGCTGTCCCTCGGCGTCTGCATGGGCGTCGACTTCTCCAGCGTGCTCGACGGCCCCGACCTGCTCTCCCTCGTCCGCTCCATCCCGCCGGACGCCCTCCCAGCCGACATCCGCGCAGAGTGCCTCTCCGGTATCCGGGACGGGGAGCGCGCTGTCGCGGGCGACTGGGTCGCCATCTGGGGCGGGTCCTCGACGTCGGCCAACCTCGCCGTGCAGCTCGCGCGGCTGGCCGGGCTCAAGGTCGTCACCGTCGTGGACAAACTGCGCCACGGCCTGCGCCTGTCCAACCACACCGTCCTCCGCCCAGACCTCCTTGTCGACAGCCACGACCCCTCGCGCGCCGTCGACATCATCCGCGCCAACGTCGGCAAGACGCTACGCTTCGCCCTCGACACCTCCGGCCGCGACTCCGCGACCTCGCTCCTGCGCGCGCTCGCCCCGCAAGACCCGTCCCGGCCGCCGAGCCCGCCGGATACCCCGCGCAACGCGGACCCGTCCCTCAAGCACCTCATCGGGCTCACCGGCCTGCCGAAGGAGACCGCGCCGGAAGGCGTGGCGTACCATACTGTTCCCATCAAAGTCTTCCACGAAGTCCCGGCCGTGGGCGAGGCGCTGGTCCTCTGGCTGGAGCGGCTGCTCGCCGCGGGGCTGGTCAGCGCGCCCGAGGTGCTCGGCGTCGAGAGCGGGTTCGAGGGGATCAACCGCGGCCTGGACCGGATGCGGCGCGGCGAGATCCGCGGGGGCAGGATGGTCGTCAGCCTCAGTAGCGACGCGGAGACGGGGTTTGCGAGGGAGCCGAGCGCGCCGCCGGCGCTGGTGGATTCCCCCGGTGCTGGTGTAGCGGCGTCGTCGCAGTCTTCCAGCCCCGAGTTCACCGCCACCGAGCCCGGTGTGAGAGGACGGAGCGCGTCGCTGTGGCAGGGCGCGACGGAGGACGCCGTGCCAAGACACGTGCCTGACGGCGGCATCTCGTCGGAGGATCAAGCGGGCACGTCGCCGAGTGCTACTGGGTTCTTGTGGCAGCCGAAGCAGGCTGGGATCGTCGCGGAGAAGCCCCTTTCATAGCGCTGGAGGGTTGAGGATGGAACGGTGTAAGGCAGAAATTCAGCGCCAGAAGAGGCGGGATAATGAGATCAAGACCTCATGTTCATATGGGCTTACCAAAATTTGATAGAAGTAACGAATGCCAAAGATTCCCTTGTTGTTTGAGAAGCATGATGCAGTAGGTAGGCGTGATCGGTGATCGGTAAGACGGGACGGAATTGGATTGGCCGTGGCGGGAAATAGTGGGGCTCCCGAACCCCTCACCGGCCGAGAGGGTTGGAATCGCCGTCGTTTCCTTCCCGTTGGCATATCTCCATCTCATCTCTCCCATTCAACTTTGAAGTTGCACAGCCGATATATCGGAGGCCAATCTTCATCAAACTCGCTTCGAATGAGGCATACCTCAGGATGCCACTCGCTGCTTCTGAGGTCCAGCGCTTGCCGCCCGAGCTTATCTTACACGTCATCGAGGGTCTCCTCCCATATGGAAGAGCGATTCTCCCAGCCTCGTCCAGTGCGACAAAGACACTCATATCCTTTACTCTCGTCTCCCGGTCAACCCACGAGCTGGCAACCCGCCTACTGCGCGAACGATGCATGCACCTCGACTCCAGTTGGCGTCTCAGCTTGGTGCTCTTGACCATGTCAGCGCCGCGACTTTCGACTCTCCCTTTCGTCCTCCCCCTGAAATGCATCACTTCGCTATACCTCAGTCCTTTTGGCAAGCACCTAGATGACCAGCCCATGGCACTCTGGATCAGAGAGCTGCTCTGCGAAGTATGCGGCAGCCTTCGGCGGCTCGTAATAGATTGGCCCATGAACACCTTGCCCCCATGGGACGACCATCTCAACGTGATACCAACGTTGGCGGACGGACTCCACAGACTCGCCAAGCTGGAGGAGCTGGTCGTTCTGCGCAACTATCCGTATCTCATCACAAACTGGACGATATTGAAAAGCCTCCGGCGCGTGGTGCTTTTCGATGCTCATGTCGACACATTCCTGTTGTGGAGAGATATCTTTAGTTGCCGCAGCCTCGAACAAGTTATGTTCGTTCGGCCAGCCGTCGTTGAGGTTGCGTACGTCAAAGAAAAGGCGCAAGACTTTCTATCGGCTGCAACCTCGAAGCGACTCAAGATCACTCTCGCCAACGTCGAGAACGAAATGCCGGAAGTGGTGACGACGAAGTGGGCCGAACACGATCCGGAGAACAGGATGATTGTGGAAAAGTACTACATCCCGACGTCCTTCTACGGTGATGATGACACAAGCACTGTGTGCTGCGACTGGGTAAAGGCGGCTGCGCTGAGAGGTTCAGTTTGGGATTGGGAGGGCCAGCCCGTGGAAGCCCCGTCTGTGGTTATTAGTCCACAGCTAAACGGCAATGATTGAGGCAGCGACATGGACGAAAGCGGTTCCTCGATGAGAAATTGGCTGCTATGCGGCATGTTAACGCAAATTCTGCTAGCACTGCTTTCACGACTGCTGTCTGGCAGGTCTTGCAAGGGATTCCCGAGTCAAAATGTCTCGTGTGTAATATACGGGAGGCGAAATCCGGGGTCCAGGATCCGGGGTAGATCCCAACGGTCCCCGATGCAGGATAGATGCCAAGACGGCGGAGACGATGGGCAGACTGCACGTCAAAGCATTCGCGTCTTCGTTAATTTTTGGGTGCAGTAAGCCTCTGCATCGCCGTGATGGGAGCTCGCTTTCGGGCAACTTGTCCAGCCGGCAGCGGCACGTTATTACGCAGCGTCAATCACAGGGAGATTTACGGCGCCGACGCGCGGTCAAGTCCCTCTCGGCGCCATCGGCCACAGCACGTCAGCCCCCGCGCCGGCCGTTTCCATCCCGACGGCGGAGGGCGGCAGGTGCCCAGGCGCAACATGGGCGCGCATCGGCGGGAAGACGGGACGCTGCAATATCTCAGACAAGCGATGGCCAGTCTGTCAGTGCGACCGACCAACAAGCCTTTCGAGCAAAGTCAATCCCAGCGAGTCGAGACGGGGAAGGTCTGTTCGCGAGAGGTGGTAATGCGGGGATCCGAGACATGCGGTGCTAAGTATCTCAGACAGCATGCAATTGAGGGGTAATCCGCCCGGTTTTCATTCCGCGGGCTTTCGTCGCTGATGAGTCCTAACTTTTGGACGAGAGCATTAGTGACCGTACGATGGCTCGGACAGATCGGATGCAAGTTCTTGGGGGCAGCTGCAGGCAGCGTCGGCAGAACGAGCCTGGGATATTGACAAACGAACGAGTCGATTGTGGGTGGTCAGCTAGATGAGTGGTGAGGTACTTGCTTGCTGCGGTGCTTGCGGGTGACGTTGCATTGGATAGTTTTGCTTCTCCAACCCCCCACGTCGCAGGGCAGGGAGAGACGGTGCGTCGGTCCCCAATCAGGTGGCTTGGAGGGTGTCAATCAGTACGATTGATGTGTCGCCCTGCAGCAAAGACAAGAGCTTCTGGGCGGCGGTTGGTCGCATAGAGAGGGCGAAATGCGGGAAGATCAGGGCGGACAGGATCGGGCGACATGGGGCCGGGTGCGCATGAGGGCTTCCAGAACATGTCGTAGAACAATTCCGACGGCGGTAGTAGAGCACACAGATGGTACGGTATGCCAGTGCAGCCATGTGAGCGACTCTGCGATCGGAGTGGTCAGGCGGTGGATGGAGAATGATGTGCAGGTGGACGCACCCAAGCACCGTTTAGTGACATGGGGGCGACGGTGAGGCGGCGGTTAAGGCAAGCGTCCGTTGTGGAAAGAGGCGGAGGAGGCACGCGTGGACGGCTAAAAGGGTCAATTGGAAGTCGTCCAGTAAGGTACCACCATACCGTTAATGGAGTCAGGTTCCTTCCCGCCGGGCAGTCAGTCAAGCAGGTCGGATCAACGGTGGCCGAGAGGGCCGAGCGGGCGGTGCCGGGACCAGAAGCTGCACCTGCGTTGCTCTTATTCAATGCAAATGTGAAAGGCAAGAGGCCCTTCTTCAGCACCTGCCCAAGCGATGGCCGCAGGGCAAGAGATTCCATTAGTGGCGAGCGGGCCGTCGACGGAGGCCGAATGGAAGGCTGGAAGAAGGAAGCAACGTGAGAGGCGGAAGGAAGGAACGAACGAACGACAGAAGGAACGGTTCAGCGCTAAGTGCAATGGGAAACGGTGACGGTGAGTGGGTGGGGCCACAGCCGCCAAAGGTACCAACGCCGACGGGAAGGAAGGAAGCACTGGATGGATGACCTTTCTGTCGTCGTTTCTTCCTTCTCTCCAGTGCCTTCGCAAGTCAGTACCAAGCAAGAGTCAACTCGCCCACCCACTTTCCCATCCGAGTCCCGATGACATGACACGATCTGACATGGCAAGAGACAGACGCCTCGGCGTTAAATGCCATTCAGCAGTAAACGAGCAGGAGTAATGCCTGTTTCCTTCGAGAGACCACCTCATTCAATGTACCAAGGTAGGCCATGGGCGAATGACCAAAGACCACACATAGTCCAACGGCCAGAGTCTACCTTACAGAGAAATCCACCCATCCATCCACATTCCGCCTTGCCAGTGTCATCCCCGCAACTTGTGCACGCCGTATCGACCTTCATTTTCTCGTCTTCATGCTTCAACTGACTGACTCTCCAATCCTCCAATCCCCGATCCCCGACCCCCGAATTGTCTCTGGCCCAGTGTCTCTCTCCGGGCTGCTTCTACCGACGACCGCCCCTAGTCAAGTCAACTGTCTCTCCCCCGACTCGTCTCGGGGGTATTCGTAAACCAAACCCCATTCTTTGGCCATTCCTTGCCCGTCCCATCCCACCGTCCCAATTTCTCCATTTTACCCCGTTTTTCGCTTTGCTTCGTACCTTAGGTGGCCCCCGTAGTGTCCGCCCTGCAACTACCTTCGCCGTACCTAGGTACTGCTGCTGCTGCTCCTGCACACTCGACGCACTCCCAGGCCAGGCGACCCCCTCGTCCACCCATTCCAGTTACCTGGTGTTCCATCGCAGACCCTCTCTCCCAGTCCACCGTCTCCAGAACTCCAGTTTCTCTCCAGCCGGACACTCTCGCCTCAACTGTGCCTTTCTCTCTCGCTTCGTCACCGTCTCCTCTTCCTCCCTTCTACCCATCTGCACCTAGCTGGACCGCCACTCCTCTCACCCAGCATACACCTCACCGTCAGTTAGCACGCAATCTCTTGTACTCTGGAAGCAAGACAATGTCGAACCTTGATACCCTAACTGGCCCCGTTTCCTCGTCGTTATGAGATCGCGTTTTCTTTGGTTTCACGGAGCATAGGTAAGATTGACTTTGCTCCTCTCCCGTCCCGCAACCCCGATGGATGTGCAACCCGCCTGGTTCCAGCGGTCGACTACGTCTTTTTGCAAATTGTAATGTGCTAATTCTTCCATAGGCGTTGCAACATCCCGATCCTCGCGCCCTCCCGCGCACCACCTCCGAATCCCGTCCCGTCCCTCCTCGTATCCCGAACATCCCGACCCTAGAAATGCCCGACAAAAACCTCACCACGATTTCCTACGCCGCCGGCGCATCACTCGCCGCAATCGCCCTCGTCTATGTATTTGCGCCCACTTTCACAATCGACGAGACCAGCACATCGTCTTCCCGAAGAAAGGGCGTCGTGGGTCTGCGCAATGCAGCCAACGACTGCTTCATAAACTCGACCCTGCAGGCCCTCGCCGGCCTCGGCGAGCTGCGCATATACCTTATTCGCGAGACCCATCGCAGGAATATCGACGATGACGGCGTGTACTCCCAATTGGTCCAGCCGCCAGGCAAAACTTACCCAGACTGGAAGATTGAGGGTATGCAGCGCGGTCTGGTCACCAAGGGCCTCAAGGACATGCTCGACTCCCTGAACGAGAGGCCAATCTATAAGAAGTCCATCTCGGCCATCGATTTTGTCAGGGTGCTGGAGCAGGCGTTCCGGCAGCGCATTTCAAGACAGCAGCAGGATGCGCAGGAGTTCCTCCAAATTGTTGCCGAGAGACTTAAGGAGGAATACCACGCAGGCGAGAGGGCCCGCGCACATGCGCAGCTAGCCGCCTCTCGAGCTGCCTCGGCTGGGGCTTCGGTCAATGGCGAGGCCGTCCAAGAGAAACTCGAAAATCTCAACCTTACGAACGGTCACGCCGATGGATCTTCCTCCGATCTTCCGACGCCGACCGTACCTAAGATTCAGACGAATGGAGTCCACGTTTCCGCCGACGAAGACGAGGGGTTCCCAATGGAAGGAAGATACGAGTCGCAATCCGAGTGCCAGACCTGCGGGTACAAGACGAAGCCGAGGGAAGAGACGTTCTACATGCTGACCCTGAACGTTCCCCAGACCAGCTCCACTACGCTGAGCTCGTGTTTCGACGAGATTTTCAAGACGGAGATGATTGACGATTTCAAGTGCGAGAGGTGCAGGTTGATTCACGGTGAAGAGTCGCTGAAGAAAGACCTGGCAAAGGCACAGACCGACAGCGAAAAGCAAGCGTTGGAAGAAGCAATTCGGAAATTGCGCTTCGCAATCGACGTCGATCCCGAACATGTACCCGAGGACATTCTATTGCCCGACATTAGCACGGCACCGAAGCGCAAAATCGCACGCTCGACTCGCCTTACATCTTTCCCCCGCATTCTGGCCGTGCATCTCTCACGTTCAATCTACGAGCAAACCTCGACCAAGAACTCGGCCAAAGTCGCATTTCCCGAACGTCTGCCGTTGGGCGGCCTCCGCGACCGCAGAAATTACAAGCTGCTTGGCCTAGTGACGCACAAGGGCAGCCACCACAGCGGCCACTACGAGTCTTTCCGGCGCCAAAACACCTACGCGCCCTATTCGAACCAGAACACGTTCCAGCCCTCGGGCATTTACAGCAAGACAGCCAGTCCCGCGGCCACACCGCAGCCATCTACACCGCAACTTGGTGCAAGCCCAGCTGTGTCGACGCCCGACCTGCTCACCCCGAGCTCCGAAACGAACTCAACACCGCCATCGCTGTCTTCCTCCGATGGCTCGCCGAGGGAGCGCATCAAGAAGCGCATCAGCCCCACATCCGCGCCGCGCGACAAGCAGAGGGAACCCGACTCGGGCAGCATCAGATCCGTAAAATCCATCACAGCTTCCGCTAAGAGCACCGTCTCCAAGATTTCCCAGCGCGTCAGCGGCAACAGCACGCCGAGCACCAGTCCGCCGCGCTCCACGCCCATGGCCGTTGCGCCCCGCCCGCCCGTACACAGGCGAAAGAAGCAACCGACCGACCGCTGGTGGCGCATCAGCGACGAGAAGGTCCGCGAGGCCAAGACGAGCGAGGTTCTCGACCTCCGTCGCGAGGTCTACCTGCTCTTCTACGAGCTCGAGAGGGACAGCCCGTAGAGCGAGGCTGGTGACGTCCCAGTGCCGCTGCCCCGACGTGGGATGTTGCCGCCCGAGTACGATCCGCTTTGGCACTACACGACCATCACATCGAGACGAGTCACCTTCTGGCGGTGAAACCGCCCACACAACACGACGCCTTCACCCGAACATATGTATCGCAATTGGACATAGGCTGCAAAGCAAGAGAGGGGCAAACAAAAAAGTGCATCGGTTGGCGTATCGTCATTTCTAGCATTTGTGTTTTGGGTATCCGTTGGATTCCATGCATCGGGGAAGTAGAAGTGTCTAGTTTTTTTTTTTTACGGAAGATATGGTGGGAAGAGGGAACTGGGGCCAGTAGACGGGGGGCTGAGGAGAACGCATGAGACGTAGAGCGTGACTGCGCAATGCAGACAGACATATTGCAAGAAACATCAATGTTGAATACACTACACACCAAGAGTGTTCTTGTGCGCTCGCCGCTTGTGAAATCGTTTACCGCGCTTATCGAGGCCACAGGGGTCCTCCGAAGTTGGGATGGTATCAGATATCAGATTGAGAAACGATGATCCTCAAGGATGAAGGTGGAAACGCTCTCCAGGCCCACGCTACGTCAATGATCTGCGTCTACACCGATAACAGTTCATCCTTGACAGCAATTAACATTGTGACTAAAGCACCAGTGGGAGCATGTTATGACAAAGTGGGCAAACACGAGTGAACAGACATCAGCGAAAAAAAGTTTCATGTTCGATTAGTACTACCGTTCGTACACGGTCAACTCCAAAGCGCCAACATGCTAGCTCTACAGTGGTTCGTTTCCCTCCACCCAGCGCGCGCTCCCGTTCCTCCTGTCCCTCCTGGTTTCCCGTCATTTTATAGTATTCATCCTCTCATTAGATTAATCCCAGTTTTCCTTCTGCCTACTGGCCCAGAATCTCGCCGGCCATCTTGGCCTGGTCCTCCGGGCTCAACGGCGCCTGGCTGCGCACCTTGTCCGCCTTCTCGGCGTCGAAGCGCCACAGCCCGCCCGTCTTGTCGGCGTCCCCGCTGAGCGGCAGGCCGACGTTGGGGCCGAGGGTCTCGAGGACAGAGTCGGCGGTGGCCTGGCGGTCGGTGAAGTACCGCCTCTCCCAGGCGCGGCCCTCGGCCTTCTCCTTTGCGCGGAGCTCGCGCTGGGCCTTTTCGATGGCGGACTTTTCGCGCGAGACGGCGTCCATGTCGCCCTTTGCGATGCCCTCGGCGACGCCCTTCCAGGCGCGGCGGGACTCGAGGGGGTGCTGCTTGTCGAGCGGGGCGACGACGAGCTTGGAGGTGGGGTGCTCGGCGGCGTCGTAGGTCTCGAGGAGGGTCTTTGAGGAGTTGTGCTTGGCGGAGCCCTGGTGGACCTCGAAGGACTTTGTCCAGACGCCGGTGATGTTGTAGGCGACGTCCTTCTCCTTGCCGGTCGGGTAGACGGAGGCGATGACGGAGTTCTTCTTGCCCGAGAGCCAGCCCTTGCCCGAGTAGTCGATCTTGGAGGTGAAGCCGGTGGAGGAGGTGATGAAGGAGGTGCCCTCGAGCTCGATGAAGGGGGCGCCGAAGATGAGACCCTCGATGTGCAGGGCGGGGAGGGTGATGAGGTAGGTTTCCTTCTTGCCTTCGGGGGTGGGGACGGTCAGGACGGCGTGGCCGATCTGCTTGATGTTGATTGTGCGGGAGAAGGTGGCCTTTTGGGCGTTGTATCCCTCGAGGTGGACGCCGCTTGGGAGGTTTGTGATGGAGTAGGCTGTTGCTGGCGGGTGGTGGCTGGAGTGGGTGTTGGTTAGCACCGTGTGTCTGTCTTGTGTGCGGGATGAGGTCGTATCGAGTGTGTGTCTTACCTAACCTGCTCGCTGATGAGCTCCGTGGTGCCGGCCTCGTCCTCCCATTTTCCGAGGAAGAGCTCGCCGAGGAAGGGGTTGAGGGGCTTCTTCTCGTTGCCATACTGCTCGGAGCGGGAGGCGTACTGCTGCTTGAGGGTGGTGATGAACCACTTGGTGACGAGCAGGGCGCGCTTGGCGGGGTCGGCCTCCTTCGCAGGGGCGGCGAAGATGGAGGGGTGCTCGCACCAGTAGGAGGAGAACTCTGTCAGGGAGGTGGAGGAGAGGATGAAGGGCGGCGCGGTCAGGGAGGAGAGGTCGCCGTTGAAGGAGGCGATGGACTGGGAGAGAGGCAGAAGGTCAGCTTTCGTTGCGATATTGAGGTTTGAGAGCGTCATCGGAGGTAGAGAGGCCGGGGAAAGGCGTGCGTACCTTGAGGAAAGCTCCCCAGCTGCCCTGGTTCGCCTGGGCTTGAGCCTGTGTTGAGGTGGCCATTGTGTGGATCGGAGATGTGTTTGGCGGGTTGTCTATGCGTGGCTTTCGCGATGTTTCGGCCGTGGAGGATGTCGTCAAGTCACAAAACGGGTGTGTCTCTTGGGTTGTTCGGGGAGGTAGGTAGGAGGTACAATGGGAAGTCGGAGGTACGAATACGCACGAGGGTTGGCGGCCGTGGTCTTTGTCTTGTGCCTTTATGGGGAACCAGCAGCCAAAGTGGGATGTTGCAGGGCCCGGCGTTGGTTTAGCTGCTGCTTCTGCTGCTGCTGGGAAACTTTTGGCGGGGCCTTTGCCTCAACGGGGCAGGGGTCGGAGCTGCTTTTTCAGCGCTGCTGGGGGCGGCCGGATGGTGGGACCTTTGGGGCGGTAGGGAAGGTCTTGCAGTGGTGGTACCTTACGTACTACCGAGAATCGTGAGAAATTGGGGGTACCTGATCCGCTTGTTGACGGGGCGATGGGTGATGAAGGTGGTTCGTTTCGTGGGATGCTTTTCTGGAGAGGATCTCTGTTGGCGTTGGGAAAGACTGATGAAGCCAAGCAATTGAGGAAATTAGGAAGCCAAAGGGCACCTGAAGAGAATTAATTAGAGGCCGTTGGAGACAGGCGATGGAGGGGGGCGCGGGCTGGACTCGTCGAAGTTGACGTCAAGCAATGCGCACCAGTGCGTCTTCCAGTCCCAAAGGGGCGGAAAAGGCAGCGCGAAAGGGTTGGGTGGGCAGGGGACGGCGGCGGTGGCTGTGCGGCGTGTGTGCGACTAAGGTACGACCACTGACGGAGAGACGTCATCGTCATTGACGGCGCCATCGGACGGGCCGCTTTGTCAGCCACTCTTTGCTGTGATGGCGGCGGATTATCGGATTATCGGAGCTGAGCCACGTCCAATGTGGCTGGTGGGCACCCATCCATCGCATGAGCAGCTTCCGTTTCAAGCTTCAGACGACGGACGGACGGCCCAGCGGGACGAAAGACCTTACTGCGCAGAGACATGTGGAGAGCATGGTCCTCGAACGGGCCCGAGCTGCACCCCGCTCCGGCGTCGGTAGGATGCGATGCGATGCGACGGGGAGGGAAGCTCGGTCTCGGGTCTGCGATGCCCCATGGGGAGGTGCGGACTTGCAGGCTTCAGATATACGACGTATACATGCGCACCGGCAACGGCGGACTTTTGGTTTGCTGCAGTCTCTGTTTGATGGAACTTCGCCCGGGTGGAATGCAAAATGTGTCTTTTTTGGTGCTGTGCAGCTGTCAGCATCATACCTCCAAGAGGAAGGTGTTGGTGATTGGGTAAGATTTTGATCACGCTGGGCGGAGTGCTCGGAACTGAACCCTTTCAAGCCATTGTATGAGTGCGACGTGATCCATTCAACTAGACGACATCGCATCATGTCCTCAAAAACTGCAAAAATCATCTACGCCTGTGTGTCCCGGGTATCATCGCCATCCATCCATTTTTCCGTATCCCATCCTCAGCATGTCTCTTGTAACCTGCCAACCTCCTCACGGTTAATCCCCGAATAATGCCCAGTACTCTTCTCCCCGATAATCATCCACGGGCTCGTCCGACACTCCCTACTGCTCTCAATCCACGTCCACGCAAGGCACTTCTTCTTCAGCCCCTCGCAAACCTCCAAACACGCCTCCGCATTGTCCACCCCGCCGACCACATTCGACCTCTCATCCGTCCTGCCCACGTAATCCCTCCCCGGGCGCACCGGACCGCTCCGAAACTCCTCTACCGACGGCGCGCCGTAAATCTCCCACAGCTGGCCCCAAAACACCGGACTCTCAAACCCCCGAAACGCGCCCCCGATGCGCCGCATCTCCGCCGGGTCCGCCACGCCGTGGAACGACACCAGCGGCGAGCAGAACCGGTCCCCCATGATCTTGGAGATGCCCGGCCGCTCCCCGTTGAAGAAGTGGCTGTACTGCTCGTCGAGGTAGACCCCCACCTTCTGGAACGCCGTCGCGATCAGCTTGTCGCCCCACGTCTCCGTCAGCGAGCTCTCCTGCGCGGCGGCGACCACGTCCCGCCGCGAGAGCAGCTTGGCGGCCGCCTCGTGCGAGATGACCACCGACGACCCGCCGTGCGCGAAGCGCCCGCGGAAGTCGCCCACCGCGTTGCCGATGTACTGCGCCGCGTCGGGGTCCCAGTGCGCGAGCAGCAGCCGCAGCGAGGACTGCACGAGGTACGTGTCGTCGTCGAGGATGACGTACCACTTCTTGCGCGGGAGGTTGTCGTAGACGAACTCCAGACCCCAGATGAACTGTTTGGCAAGCGTCAGTTTGGGTGTGCAGCGTTTTACTAGTGCAGCCATTCAGAGGGAGGGGGGAGAGGATGACTGCGTGAACACGCGGGGCAAGGTGATAACAACGGTTGTAAGTACCTACCTTTAACGCATCCAGATCCCACCCGAAACTCTGGCCAATCTGCGTCGCCCGCTGGTCGTCGCCCTTTTCGATGGCGTCCCGGAGGGCGATGTACTCCTGGAACTTCGGCGCGTCGTGGTGCTTCCGCATCTCGGGCATCGCCATGACCCCGCCGACGGCATCGTGCACCTCCACCCCAGCGTGCGTCCCGTTCCCACGCGGGGTCCAGTCGCCGACGACGACAAAGGCGTCGGCGTCCGCTGCGGTCAGCTCAAAGGCCTCGAGCTGGGCGGCCAGGCGGTGCCGCGTGCCGTAGCCGGTCTTGATGAGCAGGCCGACGTCCGTCCGGAAGTCGATTGGGTATTTCGCGGGCGAGTACAGCCAGGCGTCCTTTTCGACGCCGTCGCCGCGCCACCAGTTGCTTAGGCCCGAGACGTTGAAGCGCAGCGCGAGGACGAGCGGGTTGTCGTAGGGCAGGACCAGGAAGAGGAGGGCGTTGCCGATGAGGAAGGCGAAGACGAGGAGGGTGACGAGACGGCGGAGGCGCGGGGAGGGGAGAATCATTGCTGGTGCGGGCCGTTGTTGGCGGCGCCGCAGTGAGAGAGGAGTGGCGTGGCGAGAGTATCATGAGCTGGTGGCCTTCATACCCCGCGGGCCGTGATGGAAGGTGTGATTGCTCAACCGTATGGTCGGGCTTTTGAGGTGCATGCAGAGCGGACTAGATGAAGGGGCTCTTGACAGGCGGCAAGCAGGCAAGCACAGGTTCGTTGATGAGGTCCTAAGTCGGGTCGTTGAGAGATATATGCAGCGAGGGAGGAATCGTGACGTAAGCCCAAGCGCAAGTGTCTCCGTGGAGAACGGATGAGATATGCTGTCTGGCGCGGCAACAGCGCTGTTTATCTCGTTGACAGGTTGACAGATGAAGCTACAAAGCCATCACGACGTCGTCAAGAAACATCATCACCGAAGTAGGTGTTGCAGTAAGGAAAGATGAGAGCCAAGATGGGCAAGAAATTGCGCGGGCCACAGACACGTCTCACCAACGGCATGTCCAAGCCGCTTCAGACGAAAATCGCTCCCGCAAAAAAGCAAAAAGAAACAAACGATAAGGGCGATTGGAGAACGCCGCGGCGCCAAGGCCCCTCTTCCCAAGGGCCACGCCACATACGCAGCACCTTCAGGTGAGTGAAGCGGCAACAAGACGGCTCTTGCGGCAATGTGCATGGCGTTTCGTAATCGTCCACTGTCGGGCTCCCGCGTGTGCTGTTCCTGCAGCGGCATCCCTCATCCGGACTAGCAGACAAGAAAAGAGAGAACCTAAGGGGGAAAATAAAAAAAAACACCAAGACTCGTCACCACCTGTGCCGCGCCTCTGCCGTGCCACTAAGCTCTCGTCTCCCCTCAAGCTTCGTTCTTGGCTGCAATTACAGCTGCTGGATGCCCAGAAACCGCCAACCTTCAACCGCGACACAGCCTCTGCCGAGCCAAAATGCGCGTCTCACGTCTCACATTGCGCTCGTTCTTGCGAGAAAAGCCAAAACGAGGATTCTTAGTACGAACCCCTCTAAGTTTTCAAAGGGAAAACGGCACTTAAAACAACCCCTCACGCCGGCCTGGCGAACCCTTGCCTTGCCACTGGTGTTCCTTCTGCTCGATGTTCCTGGCCCATGTCCATTTTGGGGGGCAACTGTCTCCGCACCCCATGTTCGGGAGCGATCCAGTTACATCGGCTCCTAGCGATTGCTTCCCCGGGGGGACGATGCTGTTTTTCCCCGGCTGGAGAACTGCCGCTCTGCGCCACCGATCCGTGACATCGGGGCCGGCTGTCAGTCTTTTGGCAGGTTGACATATCACACCGCAGTAGTATAATGTCACGCACCATCTCAACGTCCGACAATCGTTTCTTTTCTTCTGTTTCGCTCTGTATTTGGTCGCATTTACTCAGGGTCCAGACCTGAGGGCGTCCCGAGTCCGTGTCACCGCGCTCATGGGTGGCCTGCTAGCGCCCGCTGCCACTTTTGAAGAGAACCCGCCGTTAATAACACCCATCGTCAAGGATCCCCCTTCCCAGCTTCCCCATCACCATCAAAACCACCTCGTCACGTCTTGACCGTGTCGAACCTGCTCTTTTGCCTAATGAGTCGTCCCCACTTGAAAAACGCCCACGGCACCGGCATCAATGCCAGCGCGATGAAGCCAAGCAAGCTGCTCGCCCAGCCGATCCCCAAATTACGGTACACTGTGGTGGTCAGCTACCAATGACTCGGTCAAGAACTGGGGGTGAGGTATTCACGCACTCTGGACGACAAACAGCGGGAACGCGCCAGCAAGCAAATACCGCGCCAGACTATTCGCACTCGTCGCGCTTGCAATCGTCGTCCCGCGATACACGTCCACAAGGTACTGTATCGTGCTCACAAACAGGCAAATGTTCCCCCACGCAAACGGCATGATGGCCACCACGGGGCTCGCCCACGACACGTCCGCGCGCGCCGTCCACCCGAACCAGAACAGCCCCAGCGGCATGCCGAGACTGCCTATCATGGCCGGGTAGAGGCGGTACTCGGGCGGCGTGCGGTGCGGCGGGTGCCTCTTCGTCTGCGGGAGGTACAGCAGGGCGTTGCACAGAAGCACGGTCGCGGCGCCGAGGACACAGCCCACGGCGATCGAAATGAAGACGAGCCCCGCCTGCTCTACGCTGAACCCGTACACCGTCTCGAAGACGTACGGCAGCGCGGCGAAGAAGGAGAAGAGCGTCGCGAACTCGCAGGCGACGTAGAGGCACACGAAGGAGACGATGGGCTCGGTGAGCATCATGCGCACGGGGCGGGTCAGGGACGTGGTCGCGAAGGCCTGGATGCGCTCGCGCTTGGGTTTGCGGGGTTCGCTTGGGAGGTTGAGGTGTTTCTGCCGCCGGGGTTTGAGGACGGAGTGGTATGTTTCGCGCGCGAAGAGGGTGGTGAGCATGGAGGTGATGATGAAGAAGAGCAGCGTCCATTGCGTCCAGCGCCAGCCCTTGCGGGTTACTACGAAGGAGCCTATGACGGGTCTGTGGTGGGTCAGCACAGCAGGCTTCGAAGTGAAGGTGCCTTACCCGAGACCGGGTCCAAGGAACGGCATCAGGATGTAGATGGTCGACGGCAATGCTCGTTGAGACGGTCGGAATGTCTCGTTGATGGTGCCGGACCCGATGGCCAGACTGGGGGAGAGGCAGAATCCTGCCAGAAAGCGCAGGATGCAGATGCCGGGGAAGCTGTGGCAGAAGCCCACGCCCAAGGTGAAGAGACCGCCAAGAGGGAGGCTGACGAGGTAGACTGGGTATCTGCCCACCGTCTCCGAGAGAGGGCCGCCGACGACTGGACCTAGGCCGAGAGCGAAGACGTATAGTGATAGCGGCAGGACTGCCTGTGTTGTGGTGACCCCGAATTCCTCGACTAGCTGGGTGTCGGCTGGGCTTATGATGGAAGTTCCCACGGAGCTGTGCAGGGTACCGTCAGTGACATGGATTCCTGAAGTTGGCCAGTTGGGGCTCACGCTGTGAATGCTGCCGCTGCTAGCATCACGATCTGCCGTATCTTTAGCCGCAATGGCCAATTATAGGGGTTACTGGGGTCGTCGTCCCATTTCCACTCCTTTGCGTCGGCATGGCTGTCTGGGTTATCGGAAGTCTTCGCGCGGCCTTCTGCTGGTCTCTCTGCCTTTTCAGGGTCGCATGCGATATCATCTTGGCTTGCGGTTGGTGTAGTCTCCTCTCGAAGTGACCTAGATTCTGTAGAGGATACCATCTGGTCTCGTCGCGATGTCCAAGTCGTAGCATTTACTCACAGAGAAACAGACCAGCTCGACACATTGTGGAAGCGAGCCGTCGGCCATTATATGCCAGTGACAACAAAGATGCACCATTAGCGCCTTTTGGATGCAATGATTCATATCTCCAACACCATAAACACTACGGCAGCACTAGCGGCGGGTGCAATCTCGAGCTTGTGCCGGGAATGAGAGATCCTTCCCGCCATTGAGGCAGATCTGCCATGGACCAATGCGCCGACATATCATTCAAGTGGTCACACGGCTAACGATAACGCACCGCCAGCTACGTCAGTCGGGATAAAGTGAAGATGTCTTGCATGCGCGACGGGGCCTTTTAGCATGAAGACTTGACGGCTTGTCTCACTAGTGCGACTAACCGCTTGCACAGAGTGAGCGCCGACTCAAACAGTCGGAGGCCGGCTTACACTTATGTTGAACGCCGAATGGCTTGGTATGATCGCACTGAAACATGTGAAGAAATGACTCTCACAGTACCTTAGTGTCTAGTCTCATCAAACTGCCATAGGGAAAATGGATCGGGCGGCTTCATGCGAGGTCGTCGAGCCGAGTTATAGACGCTATGGCGGCGAAATAGCTTGAGCCTGCCATAGATCTCTCATGCTTCACAAGTGTATCCACAGAATTGATTAATTCGTGACTTGAAACAACATACATACCCAGATGTATCGGTACACATCAACACAGCTCTATTTTGATGCGAATCGGGTCTTCCAATGACACACTCCGATCACAAGCTGCCCGGGGCCGTGTGGGTCTCCTAAATCGGCGCCAGCTCCCCCGGCCCCAGTCCCGTGCGTCATCCCTGCCCCAAGCTTCCCCCAAAAATTCATCAATTCTTCGACCATCAACCCGCACCACCAAAAAACACCCCACGATGCCGGCTCGATGGCACACCAACCACCACCACCATCATCGCAGCCCGTAATGGCCTCCCCCGACCCAGCGACAACAACATCAACAGCGACCACCTCCGCCGCCCCGTCGATCCTCAACCTCGATGCCCTCTTCAACAACCCCCTCTTCGCCGGCGGCATCGGCCTCGCCAGCCTAGGCGCCGCCGCCGCCTTCGCCCGCAAAGGCGCCCTCGTCGCCGCCGGAGCCGCCCGCCGCCGCCTCCTCGTCAACGTCGAGATCAGCAAGCAGGACCCGGCCTACCCCTGGATCCTCGCCTGGCTCTCCCAGCCCCGCGAGGCCGCCGGCTTCGTCGCCTCCCGCATCACCCGCATCCACAACCTCTCCGTGTCCACGACGACCTCGAACGCCCGCGGCGCGGCCAGCGGGCCCGCGAACGCGCATTTTTTCTTGCAGCCGGGATATGGAAGGCACATCGTCAAGCACGGCAACGCGTACATCGCGGTGAACCGCGAGAAGCACAACACGGCGAACATGAACACGGGCGAGCCGCACGAGATCGTGCAGCTGACGGCGCTGTGGGCGCACCGGCACGTCTTCGAGGAGGTGTTTGGCGAGGCGCACGCGCTCGCGGCCAAGGCGAACGAGGGCAAGACGGTGGTGTACGCGGCGCGCGGCATGGAGTGGGCGCCACTCGGCGATCCGCGGAAGAAGCGGCCGCTGGGCTCGGTGATACTGGACGAGGGCGTGAAGGAGGGGATCGTGGACGACGTGAGGGACTTTTTGACGAGGCAGCAGTGGTATGTTGACCGCGGCATCCCATACCGTCGCGGGTACCTTCTGTTTGGACCGCCCGGGAGTGGAAAGAGTTCGTTCATCCAGTCGTTGGCTGGAGAGCTGGATTTCAGCGTGGCGATGATCAACCTAAGCGAGATGGGCATGACGGATGATAAGTTGGCCTACCTCCTGACGAAGCTGCCGCGCCGGAGTCTGTTGCTGCTGGAGGACGCAGACGCTGCGTTTGTGAACCGCCGGCAGCGCGATGCAGACGGCTACAGTGGCGCAAGCGTCACTTTCTCGGGATTGCTGAATGCACTGGACGGAGTCGCTGCCGGCGAGGAGCGCATTGCATTCCTCACAACAAACCACATCGAACGCCTCGACCCGGCGCTGATCCGCCCCGGCCGTGTCGACATGATGATGCGCATCGGCGAGGCGACGCGGTACCAGGCCGGGCAGATGTGGGATCGCTTCTATGGCGACGTGGACGCGGACGGCTTTGGCCGCGAGCGCTTCCTCAACAGGCTTGATGAGCTGCACTTGTTCGGCAATGGCGAGGGCGAGACGGCTGGACGGTTCACCAGCACGGCGGCCATCCAGGGACTGTTCTTGTTCAACAAGAATGATATGCAGGGCGCCATTGACATGGCCGAGGGCCTGATCCCGCGCAAATTTGAGGCGGGGGATGCGATTCCTGAGGGAGCGATCAAGACGAAGGCTTGAGGTGCGCCTGTACAGCGCTGTAACAACATGTACATGTACAAAATCATAGACAAAACCTGAGATGATACCCATGCATTTACAATCCAGTTCAATCTCTCGTGCATCCTCCCACGATCCGGGCAGCCCATCACACGTGAGTTACCCGAGCTATTGGTAGCGCAAGGTTGCACGCTAGGTATCGACCCAGCTAGCGGGCCCAGCCCCAAACGTTTCCCCATCTCATCTTCAGTCCCGCAACTTTAATCCGTCAACGTCTTCCAGGGACAACCTTCATTAAACGTCGACTTTCCTCAAAAAACCATCGCGTGCTCATTTCCAGGCACCAAGATCGTGCTCGGTCGCCTGCTCTGGGAAGGTTTGCTGTCGAAGTTTCGCGATACCCCACCACGCGCCGCGCCCTGGCGTCGATTTCTCATCTGCTCCAGGCAGCCATGCGCTAAAACAAACGCCAACATCCGTCTCATGATTTCCCTAACTTCAACTTCTGCAAATCACTACCTACAGTCGCGATGTCGCGCCAGACCAGCCTGTTCGATTATTTGTCTGGAGGCGGCGGCGGTCGACCTCGCAAACAAAACCAACGGCCCCAGCAATCCACAGGGCCGTCTCAATCTTCGTCCTACTTCTCCAGCAACGGCGAAAGTGGGTCGTCGTCACAATCGAGCAGCCGCGGCTCTCACTCTTACAGAGGCTCGCGCGGATCCCGTTCACCACGAGGTTCTCGCGGATCCTCATCATCACGAGGCTCCCGCGGCGGTCAAGGAGGCGACCGCTCCAACGACGCACTCGCCCTGGTCTCAGAAGAAACCCGCAACGTCCTGCCCGGTATCCTGCTCAACCTGCCACATCTGGATGCGACTGCGTCCGAGTCGCTGCACCTCTCAGAGCTACCGCCCTTGAAGTCGCATACATGTCCCGGACACCCGCGCGCGAAGATCAAGATCGTGAATGAGGACACGTTCAATGCGGCTATCGAACTCGCGGCGAAGAGACCTGATGGCGGGCGCGTGGCGGTGCTGAATATGGCATCGGATATTCACGCTGGCGGTGGGTGGTTGAAGGGCGCTGTTGCGCAGGAGGAGGCTATGTGTTATCGCTCATCGCTGTATCTAAGCCTGCACAAGCGGTATTATCCGTTTCGCAGGCGGATGGGGCTGTTTTCGCCTGATGTGGTGGTGATCCGGGGTGACATGGCAGGCGGACATAAACTTCTTGTCCCGGGAACGGCGCACACTGATCTACCGGTGGTCAGTGTTCTCAGCATTGCGGCGATCCGAAGACCGGAGGTGCGAAAAGTGAGGGTCGGGTCTGATGAGGAGTATGAATTTGCAAAGGCGAATGATCGGGTTTTGACGATGGATAAAATGAGGCTGTGCTTGAGGATGGCGGCGGCGAGGGGTCACAGTTTATTGGTGTTGGGCGCGCTGGGATGCGGTGCATTCAGAAATCCGCCAGGGGAGATTGCGCGGTGTTGGCTGGAAGTGCTGGGTGAAGCGGAATTTGCGGGGGGCTGGTGGAGGGAAATGTGGTTTGCGGTTTACGATCGGAAGAATGAGGGGAATTTTGAGGTTTTTGATGAGATGCTGGGTGGAGTGGAGGTTTAAGATGCAGGGAATGATCTTGGAGATGTATTATGAAAATAAGACATGGGGTTTGTGGAGGTTGGGCGGCACATGTACCGAAAACCTCACTAGAACATCGCGAGATCGGTGAAAGTGGCGGGAGGCCCTTGAGATCATCAGGGACTGGGATGCAGGGGCCATGCAGGTGGGGAATATATCTTAGGCAGGACGTGGACACTTTGAAGAACATAAAAGTATGGCCTCTAAGTTTTGGGGTATGAGGGTCTATTGCAAAAGAAACGACGTCTGTATCTCAAAACCCCAAAGGAACATGTTCCAACACCTTGCGAACATGCTTACTAACATTTGGTCCCAACCCTCGATCGTGCACTTGTATTGACGTGTGTTCCTCGTCAGGGTCCAGACGACAAGAGCCGAGACAAACTCTCGACGAAGTTATTCTTGGGGTGTCCACGCCCTTGGGCTCGTACCATGAGAAAATCGATCTGGTACTCCTCGGGAGGATGGTAGAGAGGGCTGTGGGCGGAGCAAACTGGACAAAAGAATAATAAAATTAGTTATTTGGTCTCATCTGCATTTCATGGAGAAATAGACCATACTAGGTAGGTGCATCGCGCTGTGCTGTTGTTGGCACGTCCGCCATTGAAGATACGCGAGGACGGCGGGGGGTATTGCAATGAAGATGGCGATGACAGCCAGGATTGCTTCGATTGACAAATTGGGCATGCTGATGGTCCTTGAGGTACGTTGACAACAGTACAAAAGTGTTGGTGTTCAAGGGTGTCACGGACGACGCAGTTGGAGGGTGTTATGGAACTGGGGGAAGAAATGTGAGGCGAAGATGGATGGTGCCAGACATTGCTATATTGAGAAGAGAGCAGATGCAGGCGCGCGTGAGCAGAAGTAGAGGCGGGGGATGACAGCTGTCAGTGGTAGACATGGGTGATGAAGGGCACTGGACATGGAGGCAGGTCGAAAAATGAAGGTACCCCTCCGAAAGGGCATCACGGCTGAGTCGGGGTTCGGCGAGGGTCACAAGGAAAGAATTTCCCCACGTTCGGTTGGCTGCAATTCTCACTCCAACACTGTTACTGGTCGCCTGTGACTGGGTGGCTCGCCCACCACTATGCGCATACCTATTATCAGCCGCCAGCGCCTTGTCACAATCCGACGTAAGTGGGTCAAATGGTCTTGTAACCTGGTGGCCCTATTTGCTTGTTCTCGTGAATCTCAATTATACGCTGTAGCTAGAAAAGTCACCTCCACATCCGTCTATTATACTCATGAAGTTTTGCAGTTGAAGATATGTGAACCGCGGCGCTTTCCCCGTTTGTCTTGCCAGCAGTACGAGTAACTTGGTAATTTTGTGGAATATGAGGGCATTTTGTTAGTCAAGCCTCATAACTAAACTTAATCTTTTCAGTAAAAAGTACTTGAATTATCTGTTCGTAGAAATTGTGGATAAGATGTGCTCGTTCAGTGAGTAATGAGTGTTATTGGAACTATGTTTTGAATAGGAATTTGTAAGCTATTGTTAAACATGCTGGAAAGCCGCACGCAAGTCTCGTGCTATATTCAAGGCTACTTGTGAATCCTCCAACAGACGGCTCAGCACCGGGCAAATAGCCGTGCAAGGGGACAATTTCTGTGGTTCACGTTGACAGTGAAATTTCCTAAAAGAATTTTTCCTGGTCTAAAATGCACGTTCTCATTGTGCCTCGTTTACACGCGTCTCCGAGTATTGTATACGTAAGAAACCATGGATAGTTGTCATGCCTTCGCTCTGGGCTCCATGCAGCGCTCTATATCACAAACCTCAAGATTCAGATGACATGAGCCGAGACACACCCTCGACCAAGTTGGTGTTCGAGAGCCAAGAGCCCTCGGCGCGCATGATGAAGATGTTGACCTGACCCGGGATGGCGGCACGGTTTGGAACATCGATGGCTTCATTTGGGCTAATGTCGGTAGTATAAACTAGAGGGAGTAGATAACAGTCAGCGACGGCATGATATTTGTTGATGTAACAGGCCCTTATGTAAGGTAAATGAAGGAATAAAGGGAACCCACGTGGGAGTTCTTCTGCTGCTTGCGGCTGACCACTAGTGGGTCGACCGGGCTTCCGCCAATTAAGGTAGGCGAAGATTATTGGAGGTACAGCGATGAGCAGTGCGATGAGAGCAATCACAGCTTCGGCTGTCAGCTTCGGCTGTCAGCTTCGACATAATAATGGGCATCGGAGGTTTTTCTAAGAAAGTTGCATAGAGCAAGCCCCGAGTTTTCTGGGTTGAAGGGTGCGTGATAATGGAAACGTTCAAGAAACTGGATGCTGTTTAGTCGAAAAGCGCTGAGACTTCGAAGCCAGCTACGGGCATCCATGGATCCTTGGACAGCTCTGCAGTCTGCAGCCTGGGTGTCTCGACCTGACGTCCTTTCCTATTGGTTTGATCATTAAACCCCACTCACACATGTTCTGCACAGTTCTATTCTTTCGTCTCCTACTGGCTTCATTCCCAAGTGTCGGTGTACGCAGCCAATCACCTCACACCAACTCATCGCTCACCTTTTCTCCCGTTCAAGCTGGATTGCTCTGCACCGCCCACAGCTCGCTTCAGCCACATTACGGTTTCACTAACCAGAAGTAGGACTTCTCAACGTAGCCACCGGGTATATTGGCATCCTCACTAGCAACGTGCTTTTCGCACCTCCCCGATAAGCTCCTTATCGTGAGGTCGTGTGTCGAAATATAAGTAATAAGAACACCACGGACCAAATTGGTTGTAAGAACCCTACAGATTGAATCACAATGAGCATAGTTATATGATGTTAAACTTCTCGACAAGAGTCAGCGGTCAGATACCAACTGGGCTTCTTGTAGTCATCACGAGTGCTCAATATTTTAGGTAAATCGAAGAAATTCTCATTACAGCTATTTTTCTCGACCTTGATATGCTGATCCTGTTGTCTCCGTGACGCAGACAGGCGACAACCTGACCTGTCTCCCCCGACCTCACAAGAGACTCTCTCAACACGGACAAAATGAACAACGTCCTGCAGTGGGCTTTCCGTCATCTGCAACGCAGCATTGCTTAATCTTCTGGACTGTGTCACAGGCACCGCAATTGCCAGAGCCACAGAAATTGGCCTGGCGAGACATAAGGACGTTGCTGCTGTCGCCAGCGACACCTGCAACAGCGATGCTGGTAAAGGCGCTGAGAATGATTGTAAAAATGGCGGTCTTCATCTTGTCTGGTAAATGATGTTGCTGTAGATGTCCTGGTGGAAGTATCGCCCAGGGTCGGATAGACGATCCACGTATTTGATGAATAAGGAATTGTGTGAAGTTGAAATTGGAAGGTGGTCTGATGTTTGAGATGAACTGTGTGGTTCAGATGAAGAAGATCAATCAGCCTTCTTATGAGTCATTGAACCGGGTCATTGACGGCGACTTTTCAGGAATATCTCCGGATCTCCCCCTGATTAAAACTCCACACGGGGAGTTCTTAGCGGGCACTTTCAATTTAGTCTCCAAATAAAGCTGTAACAAAACGGGCATCCACGCCTGGAGACTCGAGCTTCCTCTGACTCGTAACGGTTTCCCGAGCCTTGGCTCGATTCAAGGGAATCCAATACCGAAAGCGACGTAAAAGGCCAAACGCACCCGAATACGGGTAGAGCCCAATACAAGCACACGCCGATATTTGCGAATTACATATTACACGCGCCCGGGTAAAGAACGACGGTGATAGAGAACATGAGAGCGGCAAAAAGGACAGGCGACGGCAACAGAAGGGCTGATGACTACGGTAACGGCAGAAAAATTGACAACGGCTGCGACAACGACGACGACGATGACGGCAATACCTTGCAACGTACTCAGTATGCCATGTAAAAGGAAGCAGTTTTGGCAAAGAAAACGTGGCAGTTGGTAACGAATGGTGACTCCACCCGGTCACCTTCATTGCAACTAACGAGTAACAAGTATAGCCGGAGCGGTCAACTGCGTTGTTCAATCTTAGTCTACAACCAGGACGCTACGGAACCTAACAGATCCCGTCAACATATGGCCCATAGCTTCATTGACCTTCTCCAGAGGAAATTTCTCGACCAGGCACTTTACACCATGAACCTTTGAGAATTCGAGGGTTTCCTCGGCGTCAGTGATATTGCCACTGGGCCAGCTGAGTACGGAGGCACCCTTGCGTAAAAGAACCGTGGTGTCGATCTCGACGTTTCCAACTGGGGCAAGCACGAGAAGCTTTCCCAATGATCGGAGACCGTTGACCAAAGGTGAGATGGCTTTGGCGTGCGGAGCAGTTGCGACGATGAGATCGGCACCACCAAGGGCTGTCAAGGCCTTCACTGGGTCTTCGGCGCTGGTGTCGACGTAGTGATGTGCGCCAAGCTCCTGAGCGAATTCCTTCTTCGAGCTCCCGGAACTCAAGGCCACAACTTTGTATCCCATGCGGTTTGCATACTGAATTGCGAGATGTCCGAGGCCACCGAGGCCTTGAACAGCGACGAGACTCCCAGCCTCGATGCCCATCTTCCGAATACCATTGAAGCTTGTGAGACCGGCGCACATCAAAGGAGCAGCTTCGGCGGGGTCCATATCAGCAGGCACTCTAACGATAGCTTGGGAGCGCACCAAGACGTATTCGCCAAAGCCGCCGTCCAGTGTGACGCCATGCGCCTCTTCGTTCTGGCACATCTGCACAAGACCGCGAGAACACTCACGACAGGTGCCGTCATGACCTGAAAAGTTGGAATTAGTAAGCGAGTATGTCCAACAACCGTTTCACTGACCTCCGTGCCAAGAGCCACCAACACGATCTCCAGGCTTCACTTCCTTAACAGCGCTGCCAACTTGCACGACATCTCCGATGATCTCGTGGCCAGGCACCCGCGGGAAGGAGTTGCCGAAGTAGCCGGCCGCGACTACAGCATCAGTGTGGCAGACGCCGCAAGCGAGGACCTTGACAAGAACTTGTTTGTCCCCAACCGTGGGCATTGGGATGTCCTTGAGAGCCAACGGTGAGCCGGGAGTCTCGGCAACAGCGACCTTGTAAGACGATGGGAGAGACATGGCTGTGATGAAAATAGAGAAGAGGTTCCTTTCAAGTGTGACTTCAAGTAGTAATAGGTGCGGTGTGATAGATCCCTCAGATAGAGAAAAGGGTCGATAGTTATTGCGACGATCATCAAGAAGGCAATTGAGGACATTGGTTATTTATACCCAAAGCTCATTGATCCCATACACGAGGGCAGCTCTGGCTCAACGGGGAACATTGTGGCGAGTTGGATTCCGTTCCCGCTTAACCCGACGATCCCTTGAAATGTCTAATCGTTGATGATTAATTGTATTCCGGGACGCTAACCTCAGCTTGCTTTAAAGAGTGAATGGCCAGGATCTTGAGTATTGAAAGTGGAGAAATGAACCGTGTAGAGACTCTACGAACGACCGAGTTCATCATCAAACATGGTGATATGAGCCGTAATCCCGTGAATTCGGACTCGTTAGTTCAACGATTTCCTAAAACGGAATGAATAAACTCCGTTTGGGTTAAGATTAGTGCCGAAATGATTTATAAGCGGTTTTGTTAAGTGGTATCTGGGTGTATCCGTCTGGATGTCTCCGTGAAGCTAACTTCGCCAAGGTTAACCCCACCTTAAATAGCCCGATGCTTGCAAACTCCGCGTACAAGAGCGACCAAAACACTGAAATTAAGAAAATAGCAGATACGTGACTAAAGGTCCTTTCTACAGGTATAAGTCCCATAGTGAAACAATCTACAGCAACACCTAGCCTGCAACCATATCACCACCTTGTGGCAGCAAATGGTTAGACCTCCTGTATAGCACCCAGTAAGTACCAGAACACAGGATGAACCCAGCAAGAATACATGTGACGTAATTTATTTCGCCGGCTACAAATAGAAGATGATAAGGGAAAGAGTAGAAGAACAGTGCGATAAACTACCATGCCAAGGTGATGATATTCGCGGCAAGGCCAAATCTGTCAAGCCAGAAAGACCCCTTTGCCAAAGCATTCCTTCAATATGAGAGCATCCAAATAACATAGATGGCGTATGTGAAGTATTGGGACAGTATGCGAGCGGAAACAAAAGAACTGAATACTGTTTGTGTCCCGAGGTACACTGCTTCAATCAGACTGGCCCAAATAACACAACCACAAATGAGCCCAAATATGGGTATGAAACGGAGCTGGAGTAATCGCGGCGAGATATCGATGGAATGGGAAGCCCTTGTTCCGCGCGAAAGCCCACGGCATTCAGAACTGCCATGCATGAATCCGAATGATAACAGCCACTGTGATGAGAAAAACCAAGACTTGAAGAGTAATTGCGCGGGCTTCCCTACCTGACACCGGAAGAAAAAGGGCGAGAGAGACAAACCCGAGACCGTTGTTGATGGTTTCGTTCATGTCGCGTACAGAAAATAGTATGGCCAGCATCATTGGAGGCTCGTTGGCCGTGCCGACTACAACAGTTCACAGCAAGGCCTTGGGCACGTTCTTTCGAGGTTCCAATATCTAGTCTGCCAGATATGAACAGCAGCATCTAAGATAAACACCAAATTGATGCGTTCATGCCGAGGGAAGATGCCATACCGATAGGCCAACCCGATGTGTTCTCAAAGCCGACGAACACAGCCTTGGCTGTCTGCTTTTTCAGAGTGAAGGACAGAGGGGTCATAAACATTAGGATCAGAGACGCAAGACAGAAGAACAATGCGCCCTTTGCAGCTAATCCAAGAAGACGCTCGAATAGATCGAATGAGAACGTTTTCACTGTGATGATCTGATACACCAGCAACGTGATCCATGGGTCTGGGTTGAATGTCAGGTTGAGCAGCTAAGACATTCCAATCACCATGGTGGCCGCAACTAATGTGCCGGAAGCACAGATGCAGATGGCCCCATGCCCAAGAGAGAATGGCAATGGTACACGAGAGGAATGACTTGATCCTCTTGGGCGCTCATTGGCTCACCCAGAAGTATTGCCCGACAGAGTGAGGGAACGCCGACGCGAGCTCAGCCAGACTGATAGCACAACACAGCCGACGAATGAGAGGATGACAAACCCGTATATAGACGCAGGCCCACCCCCAAGTGGAAGTGTGAATACACAACATTGACTTTCTTGACGATATTCCTCAAACTTTGCTCTTCATATGACTTTAAACACGTGAAACTACTGACTTAATAAGATATGGGGCCCTCACTGCAGGGAGACCAGGGAAAGCCATGATGTTCTGCCTAGATATTCTCACTGGCTACGCGTGGTGTTCAAGAGTAGATCAACGCTCACAATAAATCTAGTAATTGATATGCGATTTCACCTTTCAATGGTTCTGAGTCAACCGCTTTATGTTGGGTCAGCATATAGTCAAGGTACAATGGGCACAGAACAAGCCTCCCCCGGAACCTAGCGCTATCATGCGTAAAACAGACGGACCAAATGACAAGGTGGCCTTCGACCTGCGTGACCTTTGCCGAAGTTTGGTAGCCCTAGAATGTAGTTGCATCCTCTTTGGCTTTCATATGCAGTGGCCGTGGTAGAGCCCACATAGGCGATGATGCAAACGCGTAGAAAGTACCTTGCTTTATCAAGCCTCTTCAAGCATCCTGATGTTTGACTTTCCCACTGCATTGCTTGTCTGTAAGCACGCTCCCGCGAAGTGCCGCTCACCCTAACAGCTCACACTGACAAGAATCAAACCAATTTTACCAGCTGTGTTGGCCTTCTAGCGCTGTCTTGGTGCGGTCTTCAGTTGAGGAAATACGATCCTGTCAGCTACATGAGAACATCAAGGCCTTCACTTGGCGTGCTATGGTGCTACGTTTCTCTCAAAGTCTGCGTCAACTGAGTGAAGCAGATAAAGAAGTATAAACACGACGGCTGAAGCTTGAGACAAGACGAATACCGGTCCTCTCCTCACCAACCCCCACCGAGGGACTTGATAATACTCGCTTATCTTAGTCCATGGTGCTGGGTGCTGCTGGTTGAATGGAATCGGCAACGCGACTGTCTTCCTGACCCGTTTCAAGTGCGGACGCGCTGGATATCTATGGATGCGCTTGACAGATGATGATACTCATGTTGAGTAACTCAACACCCATCATGTGATAAAGAATGGGGAACGCAATTGGAGATGCATGACATTTGAATTGCCATCAACCCCAGCGGGGATTCAACTCCTTTTCTCCCGCCCCCTTGCGGAGAGAATCAAATTCCCAACGGACCCCGTTTCAATGCGACCAATTCTCCGTCCTAGTTCGCCCCAAACATCCCCGTACGAAACAATTCCCCTCGTATCCCCATGTGAGAGGGGGCCGCTTTCACCTGTCACCGCACTACCCCGCCGCACCCATGTGAAAGCGGAACTATTTCCCGCACCCCGGGCAGCAGGCTTGCGTATTCCGGATGGACCCTTCTCCCCCTCCATCGACGCGCACTTGTTGCTGATTACGGATACAGTTTACACACCGCGAATTTCCTGCTCCAGGGTCTTGCAGAATGGGCTCACTAGCCAGGCAGCAACCAGCGCTTATTTGGCAGGGGCTCCATAATTGCTCCATAAACTCCCCGATACTGCTCTCCGGATTGTCAGGCCTCGCCCCCAAAGGCCCCAAAAGGCCGTACCCCATCATGCGAAATATCGGGGCAACGCAATCCTTTGAGACAGTAACGCCGAAGAGCTTCAATGCAGCCATTCATTAAATGCGAACGGGCCAGTCGGGTCTGAAGAATCAAGGGTTCTTGGTTTATCTACACTACTCTTGTACTGATCTACTAGTGCGAAACAGGTACCGGGCCAAAAAGCCCAGCAAGATTGCCACGCTCTGCTGACCGACAGATAGCCCACACCGACCTTTCCTCTACAGCTTGGATGTTTTGATCTTTTTTTAATTCGTTACATTATGAGCTCGTAAGACTTTGGAGGGGCTCTGGTATCATAATCATGCCTTGGTGATGAACATGGACTGGGCGTTGCAGTACGCCTTCAGGCCGCCGGCGCCGTACTCGTATCCGATACCGCTCTGCTTGTGGCCGCCGAAGGGCGCGTCGTACTGGAGCTCCAAGTGCGTGTTGATCCAGACGTTGCCGGCCTTGAGCTTCTTGGCGATGGCCTGCGCCTTCTCGAGGTCCTTGGACCAGACCGAGGCGCCGAGACCCATGTCGGTGTTGTTGGCGCGCTGGATGACTTCCTTCTCGTCGCTCCACTTGAGGACGGGGAAGACGGGGCCTGCGTTGGTCTTGCATTAGTCGCTGGACAACTTTCGTTTGGCGAGATGAGTGGAAGATGGCAAACTTACCGAAGGGCTCCTCAACGACAATGCGAGAGTTGTCGGGAGGGTTGTCGACCATGGTAGGGGTAATGAAGTAGCCCTTGCCGTTGGAGGCAGGGGCCGTGGAGCCAGCGGCAAGCTTGTGCTTCTGCTCCTCGATGTCCTTGAGGAGGTCCTTGACGCGCTCGAACTGCATCTGGTTCTGGACGGGGCCGAGCATGGTGCCCTCCTGCTGGCCGTCGCCGACGGGAAAGCTGTTCACGACGTTGGCCATCTCGGCGAGGAGCTCATCGTAGATGGACTCGTGGATGTAGATGCGCTTGATAGCGATGCAGACCTTGCAGTGATCATGTTAGCAGCTACCCAAACGGACCTTCTGCAGGGGCCGATCGGATCCTGTCAGACGCCAAGTCTTCCAACATACCTGTCCAGAGTTGTACAGAGCCAGGGTGACGATCTTAGGCGCAACCGCCTTGATGTCGACGTCAGGGAGGACGATAGCCGCGTCGTTGCCGCCGCTGTGCGCTCACGAGTCAGTATTCGGGACTTTTTTGCCTGCCCGGCAACAAGGTTGCGGGCTGCAATTTAGCTGCGTTGCGGGAATTGCTCCACTCACAGCTCCAGAGTGACGCGCTTGAGCGTCTTTGCGCAGCTCTCCATGACGCGCTTGCCCGTGGCGGTCGAGCCCGTGAAGCTGACCTTGTCGACGCCAGGGTGGGAGGTGAGCCAGGGGCCGAGGTTGTCGTCGCCGCTGAGCGCCTGGAAGACGCCGGGCGGGAAGACCTGCTGGGCGAGCTCGACGATCTTGAGGTCGCAGTAGGGGGTGAAGGGACTTGACTCGTGTCAGCGCTCTTGAAACATGGGATGACGGGCCGGCGCGCTGGGAGGGATGGGGACTTACGAGGGCTTGAGGATGAAGGCGTTTCCGGTGATCAGGGCAGGACAGATCTTGCCGACAGCTGTGCAATTGCGTTAGTGAGGTGCTAGGGGTGATGATGCGATCGTTGAAAGCGTACCGAGGAGGATGGGGACTGCGAAATGATGTTAGTTCTCTATGCGACAGCTATCTTGGAAGTCCTAGGTAAGACTCACAGTTCCATGGGACAATGCCGACGGCAACGCCGAGAGGCACGTATCTGGTGATGACGCGACGATCGGGGTCGTCGCTGACGACCTCCTCGGGGAAGGGAAGCGTAGGAACACCTCTGAAGTGCTTGATGGCCTCAGAGATCTCGAATTGGGCGAAGCCAATCTGCGCAGCGCACGGTACGTCAGCATTACTCGCTCGCGAGCTCGCGCAGGGTCCATGTGCCAGTTCTCCCAGCATCGTACTTACAGGCTTGCCCTGCTCCTTGCTCAGCATGACGGCGAACTCGTTGAGGTTCTCCTCCATCAGGTCACCGAGCTTGGCGACGGCCTTCTTGCGCTCCTCGTAGGGCGTCTCGGCCCAAGCCTCCTGGGCGGTCCTCGCGGCCTGCACAGCTCTGTCGACATCCTCAGCGGTCGAGAGGGGCACCTCGGCGAGGGGCTCGAGTGTGGAAGGGTTCAAGCCATGTCTGGTCTTGGGTGTCGTCTCCAGCTTGCCGTTGATGACATTGTAGAACTTGGTGAAGTCCAGCTTCGAGGTGCCGTTAGCAGCCATGATGGGCGATTATCTAGTGTAAAACCGTTGGTTGATGGGTAAGGGTGGCGGCAAGTTACGTGCAGGTACGTAATGTGGGAGAAGAGTTTAAACGGCGTGAATCAGGGTCTGTGATCGGGCGCGCGAGGAGGAAGAAAAGTACACGAGAAGAGAGAGGAGCGAGAAACAAGAAGAGGGATGGGACGGGTAGTGTATGCGAGAGCGACCCTGCGTTGCGTTGAGCTCTCCGACTCCTTTCTCGCCCCTCCGCCTCGCCTCTGGTGGTGGGATGGGTGGTTTGTGCTGGTGATTGTGAGGGACAACGAACCAGTGGAGGGGTACGTGGAGAGAAGCTAGGGCACAAGACCGGGATGCCATGTCTTTGACCGAGGGGCCCCCTCGCCCGACACTCCACCGTCAATGTCACGATGTCTGCCAGCGATTGACATAGACTATTGCGTGGAAATGGAGTCTGGCCCGCGGCAAGCGGGGCCTGCAGCGACTGAATTGTCCATTTGGGGTAGCTCACCGATGAGAGGACCCCGGGTTACATGGCTGTTTGGATGCTGCTTGGTTGCTTTCGCATGTCGGCCATCCGCACCAACACTGCCAAGGTGAGACGGGGAGAGGCCGTTGAAACGTGTTGGGCCCCATAATGCCATTTTGCTGAAGAAAAACAGGTACTTGCATTGTCCAGAGAAGAGGGGAGCAGAGATACATGCGGGCTGATGACAAGCGGCACTAGCAGTACATGACGAATTCTTAGTCACCTAGGAGGTTACCTACCAGGTAGGTAGCAGCAGAAGGACAAGACAAAAAACAACTACCGAAACACCGCGCTCCATGGCAAAAAGGTACTTGGAGTGTGTGCTGCTGCTGTATGAACTGTATGAAGATAAACTTGACACAACACAGACACCTGCTGCGGGCTGCGGGATGCCGTGGGGGAAAAGTTGGAGACAGCTCGGCAACGTGCCGCACCCCTCACAGACGCACACACACTCTCTCACACTCACTCTTCATTCCCGCTCACTCTCACTCGTCAGTTTCTCTCACCCACACTCAAATCCCATCATCGAACATGTTTCCCGATTCTCCTTCCCGTCTGACTCGACCACCCTCTGAGCCGTGCAGCATCAGCCGGCTCGTTTTAGATGATATCCTGCAAGGTTGGTCATGCATACAGACTCAGTTCGAGTCAAGTTCGACCCGCCGTCTCGGCGCCGGCAGCCCAGAAATCGCCTCGTGCCAGTGCATCGGCACTTCGTCTGGCGCCGTCGCATTGGCTGCGCCATCCGTGATTGGAAACTAGGCACAAGTCGCCGATGGGGCGAAAGGGTGAGGGGGACGGGAATTGAGGAGCGTTGTTTTTTCGGCCAAAAGTAGACTTCATGTACATGTGTGAGCTTGTGTGGAGATTCCAGACAGCAGTCCGATAAGTTGAATGCTGAGCCCGATCTTTTCCCCTTCCTCTCGAAAAGAGAAATATAACGACATGCATCCCTCGCGATCTTTACTGTGAACTTGGACACGTGTAGATTTATCGATATAGCTTTTTGATGGCGACTACCATGGGCGGCGAAAGCAATTTCAACCGTGCTGTTGTGTACACCGAACCCGGAACGACCAAGACGGAGGTTGTCGAGCTCCCGATACCGACGCCTGGGCCCGGAGAAGTCCTCGTTCGACTGTACAGTTCTACACATTCTACTAATCTGTGATGATTGAATGCTGATTGTGTTACTATCCTAGGCAATATTCAGGAGTATGCCATACGGACTATGGCTTTTGCATGAACGCTTTCTCATCAGTACCGTTCCCTACACCAAAAGGTAAGTCACGTCCGATTCGAGATTGCTCTCGGCATATCAGGGATCTAACAAATACCACAGGTCAGGTGGGAGGTCATGAAGGTCAGTCGTCATCTCGTCTCGTATTCTGACTCCGCAAAGAAAGCATGCGAGAGTCAGCTCTATATTGATGTGGTATTAACTCGGATATTCTAGGAGTCGGAGAGGTTGTCGCTGTTGGTGTTGGAGTAACAACACCTGCCATTGGACAACGAGTAGGCATCAAGTATGCCGCAGATGCGTGTCTCAATTGCGGTAAGTCTTTCACCAGCCAGGAGCATACCTACACCAGACTAATCATGTCATCATCTCAGACCGATGCCTCCAAGGTGGCGAGTCATCATGCGCAGAGGTTAAACTATCGGGCTACTTCACACCGGGAACACTTCAACAATACTGTTTATCATCGGCAAGATACGTAACACCCGTACCAGATGGATTGGACTCAGCCGAAGCGGCTCCGTTGATGTGTGCGGGCGTCAGCGTCTACACCGCATTGAAGCGCGCCGACGCCCGCCACGGAGACTGGATCGTGATTGCCGGTGCCGGCGGCGGCCTCGGCCATCTCGCGATCCAATACGCAAACGTTCTTGGCTGCCGGGTCTTGGCGATGGACCTCGGCATCAAGGAAAAGTTCTGCCGCGACCTCGGAGCCCAGGAGTTTGTCGATTTCACATCCTTCCCCACCGAAGAAGACTTGGCAAACGAGATCAAGAGGATCACCGGCGGCGGCGCGAGGATCGTGTTGATGTGCTCGTCAAACAAGAAAGCGTACATCCAGTCGCCGCGATGGTTGGGCTTCCGCGGCAAACTTGTCTGCTTGGGCGTTCCCGAACACAGCAGTCCGGCCATCGGAGAGGTTGAGCCCATGCTCTGCGATGAGCTGACCATCTTTGGTAAGTGTGCTCAAGTGTCCTGCATATGCACCTGTGGGCTGGGGAACGTGCTGACAAGCGGCTATCACAGGCGTCAAAACGGGTAACCGTCTCGAAGCCAAGGAATGTCTTGAAATCGCTGCACGGGGCAAGGTCAAAACTCACTTTCAACTTCGGCGCATGAGGAGCTTGACAAAGGTACGGCACCCGAATCCGAGCTCGGCAACCCCGAGTGTCCAATTATGACGTCTGCCTGGAGATATGCTGACAATCACGACGTCTAGATCTTTACTGAGATGGAGTCTGGGGAAATACAAGGTCGCGTAGTCATAGACCTGAAGTAACTGCATGTACATAGCTGTCCTTGGAACTGGTATCTACTTGATGAATCAGAACATATTATGACCGAGAACCAAATGATCGACGATTGTGACAATCTATTGTATTGCATCCCTGGCCACCGTCTATTCTTGTCTGTTCATCCCAAGATTTCGGATAAAAGCATGGGGAAAACGGGCTAATGCTTAACAATGGCGACGGTGTCATCGGCCCTTGTTGAAGATCCGACTACTCGGCACAAGGATGTCTTGAGCTCGCATGGCACTATGGCTCTGCCGGCGAGAAAGCTAGTGTTCCGAGTCCGACTCACCCGTTGGCTGTGTATTTGTTGGCACCCGGCTCGAGGTCTCGGCATCCCACACGAATGTCACGCGGCCGCCCCCGGGATCTCCAACAACCGTTGATTAGCCCCATGCGGGGTAGAGACACCGGGGCAAAGTACGGGGTAAACTGCTCGGGGTGCGAGATCTTCCCCGGATTCTTAGATGGTGGAAAACATGGGGGATTGTGGAAAAGTGTGGCCTTGAGGCAGACGATGGAGGCGTTCTGACTCTTTTCTTCTCCACACTCCGCAATGAGCTCTGCACCCCGCGAGTGTGAGGGGAGACCCCACGACTTACCCCAGATGTGGTCGAGTCAGAACCGTTGGAACCTCTGAGTCGACAATTTCGTGACGTATGCCACGAGAGTCTCTCCTTCGATATCCAATGGGATCACACGAGTTTCAACGGTTCTCAAATACAGTCCCAGTTGGTGGCTGAGAGCAATAACGCGCCTACAGGGGATGGGTGAGTACTGCTTCTCGACTTGTTTGAACTACGCGGCTGCGGCTGTCCCAGTAGAGTGGCAGATTTTCTGACTCGAAGTAACAGTATGCGATCTGCTCGATTGAAGGAGCTATTGTTCTGACACGTCTCTATTGTTCCTATCTGACGCTGCGTTGGTTGGTCTGCTGGACGATCGCGATACGGTTTCTGACGCAGGCTGTGATTATGCGGCCCGCCTAATAGGGGAGGTCCAACAGCAAACATATGCGCAAACAACATATCTACGAGCCTCGGCGGAGCGGGGAAGACATGAAGTTGTCCAAAAAGGCTCAGACTTCTCTTCTGGGCTCTCCTTCGTGACCCAAAAAAGTTCAGACCTGAATCGCGCTGCCTCACAGACACCATGGCGATGACGGACCTTCAACTCTTCCAGGCCCACTGCCTCTCCTTTGTCGTGGGAATTCAACTTCATGTCTTCGTCTTCCGAATCGGAGAATGGGATATCTCGACCACGACACTGATCCGGAATTTCTCTCTGGGCATCGGACTGCTCACCGCGGCCCTTGTCCAGCTGGCCACTGAGACTTTCCCAGCGAATGCGGCCGCATTCAGAACAGCATGCTCCCTCACGGCCACCCTGATCGCAGGTATTTACTCCAGTTTGTTCGTGTACCGCGCGGGCTTTCACCGGCTCAATTCCTTTAACGGGCCGTGGATGGCCCGCATGTCGAACCTGTACATCACGAGACGCGCGCTCAAGAAGCTGCACTTGTACTCAGAGGTGCAAGATCTTCACAACACGTACGGTGATATCGTACGAATTGGTAAGCAAACAAGCCGGAAAGGGCTGAAATCGTACGATGAGTTGCTCAACTAACATGACTCGGTTGTAGGCCCGACTGAGTTGTCTATCAACAACCCCAAGGCTATCATGCCAATTCATTCCAACAGATCACCATGCACCAAGGGTCCGTGGTACGGAGTTCTGCATCCCATGTACTCCCTGCAGCTTGTTCGCGATAAGCAAGAGCATTCTGTTCGGCGCAAGGCCTGGGATCGTGGGTTCAGCTCGAAAGGTATCTATCCCTTGCCGATCCTATCCAGTCCCGTCTATTGACATGGAAGCTAGCCCTACGAGACTATGAGTTCCGAGTTGCCAACTACACCAATCAGCTTCTTGATCAGATTGAGGCCCACAAGGGCAAGCCGTTCAACATTGCCGACTGGTTCAACTTTTACAGCTTCGACGTAATGGGCGACTTGGCATTTGGCAAGACTTTTGGCATGTTGAAGGAGGGCATTAAGCACTACTTCATGACTTCCCTGCATACAGACATGCAGGCCATCGGATCGTTCAGCCATATGCTCTGGTTGTTCCCCATCTTCAAGAACACTCCAATCTTGAACGCAAACAACAAGAGGTTCTGGAAGTTTGTCACTTCTCAGGTGGACGAGAGAATTGCGGTATGAATGCAGTTGTCGTCTCAGCTGGACAGGGGCCCAGCAACTCAAAAGCTAACGATGTCTCACAGAATCCTCCCGACCGCCCGGACGTTTTCTCGTGGGTCCTGGAAGACTACCAGGCCATTAAGAAACCCACTTGGCAAGACACTTTAAATCTATATGGAGACGCATATCTGATCATCGTTGCTGGAAGGTAAAGTTCCCCTTTCGAATGCGGGATAGCAGCCCCCGCAACGGACCCCGCTAACATTTTCTTTTCCGTTTTCCCCCGTCACAGCGATACAACAGCCGCATCCCTTACTTGCCTCTTTTTCGAATTAGCCCAGAAGCCAGACGTCTACAAACGTCTAAGGGATGAGATTGACGAGTACTTTGCTGAGCATCCCGAACCCGAGCACTCCGCACTCTCGAAGTTGCCGTACCTGCAGGCATGTATCGACGAGGCGCTGAGGCTGCACCCGCCCGTGCCGTCCGGCGTGCAAAGGATGACGCCACCCGAGGGCCTCGATATTGACGGGACGTTTATCCCGGGCAATACCATCATTCAAGTGCCGACATACACAATGTTTCGAGGTGAGTGAAACCTTTTTTTTCTTTTTCCCCCTCGAGCGGTCGTGTAACGTCCGGGTACGTATTTCGGAAGTTCCGTAGTGCTGACGGAACCTAAATGTGACAGATGAACGTATCTTTCCGCACGCCAGCGAATTCATCCCAGAGCGATGGATTACACAACCAGAACTGGCCAAGGATCCTGCAGCCTTCGTCCCCTTTGGCACCGGTAAGCACTCTAATCTCACTTCATCTTTTATCGTTGCCGCAATCGGAAAGCATGACAAACCATGAGAGCTGACATGCAGGTTTCCAGGCAAATATTCGTGCGTCGGAAAGCAGCTCGGGCTGATGGAGGTTCGATACTGCGCGAGCCAGATCATTCACCGGTATGACGTGGCATTCGCGCCGGGCCAGACGGCAGAGGCCTTTATTGAGGGCAAGAAGGACGGGTTCACATTGTCGCTGCCGGAGTTGGAAGTGATTTTCAATCGGAGGGAGGCCGGTAAAAAAACCGCATAAGCTGCGTGCAGATCGGCTGTTGTTGGAGGACGAACGGGGGTTGACTGGGAAAGTTGCTATTAGTGCTGGAATGTCTCTGATGAGTGGCCCTGTGCCGTGTTTAATAAGTGGGCGAGATGGTCCATGACATGTCACAATTTGAACCGGAGCAAGGTACAAATGTTTGTTGCGTATAGTAAAGAGCAAACCCGCCCTGCATTGGGACCAACGGTGGAGTTGCAGATGTCTGAGTGTGTGAGGTGATGACAAGAGCGCATCTCAAAGAGCTGAAGCGCTATTCAGGAACGATCGCTAAGGCTGGTGTGGCCACGCCAGCTGAGAGACATGCAGGGGAGACGAGGCTTTTAGTACTGGCAGTAAGCTTCCAGTCAGGCATTGTCAACGTCCGGACCCGGCCTCCGCGGAATGCATGGAGGGCTAATTACCCCCGTAGAAATTGGGATGGAAACAAACGATGTGCGGCAACTAAGACATTTCCAAGACAGATGCACCTCAAGAGCGTGCCGGACTCGCCATCTGCAGCGCTGATTCGCCAGCGCACCGGGGTCAAATCCGCGCCGGCTCGACGGCGTCGAAACTCTATCAGAGCCACGCAGAAGCCACCGCCTCCAAGGATTGCGCCCAATGTCACGTAGGAATCCCGTTTTAGCTAGTCCTCTACTGCATAGTACCTAGACACCTACTATGCAGTAGACAGAGCAGCAGTGTCAAAGTGTCCAAGGCAAGGGTACCAGCATTTTACCCCACATTCTTTGATCTCTCTGTCTCTCTTCAACCTCTGTTCCGCCCGTCCCACCGCCTGGGTAATGCTCTTCCGCCCTCCACTCACCCATCCCCTTGTCAAGCTCAAGCCAGGCAAGACACCAACCTAAGCCAGGGGTCCCTCTCTTTAGCTGTTCCGTGATGCTAATTTGCCCGCCCGTCAGAAGAGAAAGAAGCTTCCTCCGTCTGTCTTTTTCAACTCCCGATCCCCTTTTCCCCTGGTTGTTATTGATGCCCGCTCGATCCACTTCTGCACATCTGCCGTCAACTCTCTTCCACACTATCGGGTGCCCGGTTTTCATACAATCTATTCTCGCTCTTTTTGTCATAAGCTGACATATCGCTCCATCATCCGCATCCGAACATACGAATTAAGCCAGACCCTAAGCGCCTCAGACAGAGCCAAACACACACACACCGCACATCCTCTGTCCCCATCCAATCTGACTCTCCTTCCCGTCTCCCCTCTCTGTCAGAATAACTCACCAACCAACATCCAAATTTGCTCTTTATCAGCACCGCGCGTCTGCGCGCTCTTCTCTGCCAACCATGGCGTCCAACGGGCCAAGCGATGCCCCCACTTCAGCAGCAACACCTGGTGGAGGAGCAGAAGGAGCAAGAGGGGGATCTGCCGCCCCGACCAAGGTCCCCTCCGAGAAGGAGATCGCCCGCAAGCTCCGGAAACGCGAGCTCGATCGCAGGGCCCAGAGGCAGGCCCGCGAGCGCACCCGTAACCGCATCGCCGAGCTCGAGGCGCTGGTGAAGGAGCTCCGCAAGGACGACTCGACGAGGCTCTCCGCCTGCATGGAGCAGCTGGCCAGCGTCACAGCAGAACGGGACCGCCTCTCCGAGACCCTCAAGGCCATCCAGGAGACAATCCGCGATGTGTCTTCGTCGTCATCGTCGTCGCCGCACCGCCCGTCCGCGGCTGGCGGCCAGCACCAGCACCAGCACTCCTCGTTCTCGACGTCAACATCCCTGTCCGACTCCCGGGATGCGTCTTCCTCCTCGGCGATGATGCCTGGGCTGCCCGCGCCCACCGCGTATAGTGCGCCAATGGGCATGATCCCGGAGACGCCGTCAGCAGCTCACGTCGATGTTCACGCGTTCAACCAACACCACAACCACGACCACAGCAACAACAGCAACCACGGAGGGGTCATGGCCGTCGGCACAGTGCCGAATGGGATCTCGGCGCCCAGCGTGCACGCGCCCAGTGTTCACGCGCCAAGCTCCACGTCGGAGAGCCAGGATCTCGGGGAGGAGCTCGACGACGACGACGAGTGCCACGAGGACCACGACGACCCCAACCTGATCGTGCCCCCGCCAGAGTTGCCCTGCGACTGCATCACCGTCCGCACCCCCGCAGGCCCCGCTCCGCCCAAGGTGAATGTGTGGAGAGCCGTCAACCAGGTGCTGGCGAAGCGGTGCAGGATATCGAAGGAGGCGCACGTCGCCGAGGACGCGAATGACGAGGATATTCCCGTGCGGGTCCTGTTGGAGGGGTGGGATGCCGTGGCGCGGTCCCGCCCGCTGTCGAAGCTGTGGAAGAAGCTCCGCCGGGTCGACGAGCTGTGTTTCCAGACGTGTCCCAAGACTGAGCGGTTGGCGATCCTCCGCACCATGCACCTGTTACTTCAGTATCACTCTGACCCCACGCCGAGTCGTTACGCCAAGCTGCCGACTTGGTACCTGAAGAGGTTTGTGGATCAACGGCCCGGCACTGAAGCCGGCAGTTTTGAGAGCCAGCGTTAACATGACGCAGACCATCACAGACCATGCCACATTCCTATGCGATTGACTTCTTTGTTTGGTAAGCCGGCAGCTGGGGGTTGCATGTTACAACCAATTAAGCTGACAAGCTTTCAGGCCTGGTGTTCGAGAACGTTTCGTCTTCGGACAGCACCACTACTGTAACAACTCTTTCTGGGATCTGTTTGGACCCAATTTCCACCTCCTCTGGCCCTACGAATTCCGCGACGCCTATAAAAAGAGTTTGGTCACGGGCCAGTACCAAATATCGCCGGCGTTCGAGGAGCGGATCTCCGACATCAACTCGTGGACGATGGGCCTGGACTTCTTCACTAGATTTCCCGAGCTGATTGCCGACATACCGGCGTTCCACTCCATCTCCCAGTCCCTGACGCCGGCGGTGCAAGCAGCCACGTCGCCTTCGATGCCACAGCAAGCTTCGTTGGTACAGCTGAAAGAGCGGGACCAGCGTGACGAACGCATGCTCCTCGCCCAGCACCACGCCTCGCCCCCGGAGCACCACCCCCAGCAGGAAGTCATCGACTGTTCCCAGACCATGCAGGTATATCCTCCCAGCATATACAGCATGGCTGCGCCTGCTTTTATGGAGGATTTTATGCCGCCAGGTTACGATGTCAACGCGGCGGCCGCCCAGTACGGCCACATGCAAGGATACTTCTGAGGCCGCTCGATTTGTGTGGGGATCACGAATAATATCTCGGCGAACATCCACCAAGATGCGGCATATAACCGACCAATCGGTCTCGCAAAGGGCACAACAGTGCTTGACTGTGACTGCCTAGATAGTGCCTGCGATATGCGGCAAGTGTGGCTTCAGGTATACGCCGATGCCGAAAGAAGCCTTAGGCTGCCTGCCTCTTGGTTTCGGTCACTTTTGCTCAGAAACGCATGCAAAATCAGTCCACCAGCGCTAGGCTCAAAGCGAAAAATGCGGCGGCCTACACAGACAGCCACGCGTCTATTGGCAATGACTGCCGACGCGTTTCTAAAGCGACGACTTCAAACCACCTGGATATCCCACGATACGCCTCTGTGCCGCGATGGTCCCGACTTCCGCCGGAAATGAGAGAGTCTAAATCGGGGACCACGGCTTGTGGGCTGTGGTACTGTGGCTCGTTTGATAGCTAAACGAACAACAATCGCAACACAGCGGGTGATGACGCTGGAGCAGTCTGGACTCAACAAATTGATGCTGTCAAGGAGCAGCAGCACCGGCCTGGAAGAGGCTGGGTCCGAGCTCGTGGCAATGAGAGAAAACTGACCGCTATGAATCGCAGAACTGGAAAGTACTGCGGACAATGAGAGGAGCAATTTGCCTACAGGCCTGTAAGATAGTTTGGAAGAAGTTAACGAAGCCTGATGAATGCGTCAACCTGCAAATTGAAAATGTGTCCACGTCCTGACTTTTGACTGTACTTTGAGGAATCGCGTGACTATACTCCGCTAGTGAATACAACAACACAAGAAGCATCCTATGGTTATGAGAAGAACGTCTTGGGTCTCTCGAGCAACTCCCCATCGAGAATGATGTCTACCTTCTCGTTGTAGAAGGACAAAAGCCCGGCTATTCCTGCACTCTCATGTGTGGTTGTCCTGTAATACCAGACCAGGTTCTTGTGCTCCTCACCATCAATCACAACATGGTAATACTCCGCATCCCCTTTGTAAGGGCAACTGGTTATGAGATCACTCTTCCGGAGAACGAGCTGATCGACTGAAGCAAGCGGCAAGTAGTACCTCGTCGGCAAATACGTCTCTAATAAGTGAACCGCGTAATCTGACTTGGCCACCGTCTTGCCGGCAACTTGCACTTCAACTGATCTCTTAGACGGAAGGATGTCAATCCGCTTGAAGGGGTCTTTGGGATGGACGTAGATGGGGACCTCTTCCTCGAGCCATTGATCTAGACGCCCATTAACCACTAACTAAGGCATGTACGGAATGCGAGGCCTCTTACCCATGCTTCCGAATTCAAGTCGGATCATACCCTTCAATGCCCCGCTCAACTTCTCGTCGTCTGAGAACCGCAACGCGCGATCTGTGGTGAACTCGCCAACGCCATCGTGAGCAGGAATGGTGAGTTCTACCACAGCAGCAGCAGGCGATGAACCGTCGTCGGCCGCGTTGATTGTCTCTTTGTCTTTAATTTTGCAATTCTTCAGGGCCGTGGTAGGCACATAGTACTGAGGATAAGCAATGTGCTCCCAGACATGCATGGCCTTCGTCGTGTCGACGATGAACGTTTGGTTCAGTATGACCCGAACACGGCGGGCGGTCGGTCTTGTTCTTTGTGGTCCATCTTTGAGGAGGAGGCGCGCAAGCTCAGGAAGACTGCATGCTGTTAGAATGGACCGATGAGCGTAGGTTTATCACCGTGAGTTGGGGCTGCAGCGCTTACTCTGCACGAAATTGGCCTGGCTTAGACATTCTCATAGCGTTTTGGTCAAGTCGTACAAGATACTGAATCGATGCACCTGGGGATGCTTACTGCAAGGAGTGTGCTGGTCAACACACGAACCTCTCAACCCCGCATGCAATACCGGCCTGTGACGTCTGTCATTTTACGTAAGCGGGAGTATCCCGGGGCGCCCGCCGGCAAGGCGGATGACACCGGCCCCACAGCCCCGGACATTGTCACGGAGGACGGTGAGAACTTCCGGAAGGATCATCGGTTTTCCAGCGGCGAGAACGCACCGCATAGGCCATCAACATTTGATGCGACTTTGAATTGAGTTCGGGTCAGAGTTTGTGAGAACCGAAAGCGAGGTGCACTACATAAACACAGTGGCCAGAGAGTTCTCACCCGGGGACCCTGCGAAGCTCAGTGACTTTCCGTTTCACCCCAACGCACCAGGAGCTTGGTTTGAATTCATGGACTGGGCTGAAAAAGAAGCATTCTTCGATAGAGTGAGACGTGCGTCTGGGTAGGGAGATGGAGCCGGCCTGAGATTGTTCCGGACTAGCTGGTGGTGGCGTACGCGACCGGAAGCGGGGGCGCGGGAACTTGCCGTCTTCCGAAATCCCGCGAGCTGCTCGTATTCAACCCTCTCTCATCCGCCGGTCAATCGAGGACGTAATACCTCCCCCGTTTAATGAGTGTTTCCTCCATCAAACACCAAGCAATGGCCGCCCAAGCTCCGTCGCCGCGTCCGTTGTGGGCCGCTGTTTTCGACCGTGCTGTCGGGTGGTCACTCGGCCTTCCCTCCGAAACGTGCGGCTACACCTTCGAAAGTGTCAAGATCCCCATTTCAGATGGCATAGTCCTCGCTGCAGATCTTTACCGCCCCGATGGCCAGGACCCCGCCGGCACCGTCTTGGTAAGGGGTCCCTACGGCCGCGGCATCTTCTTTGGCATGCTCATGGCCCGTATCTGGGCCTCCCGCGGATATCAAGTTCTTTTCGTGAGCTCTCGCGGCACCTATGGCTCCACCGGGGCATTTGACGGCGGATCCTCTGAAGCTCAAGACGGCCAGGATGTTGCAGCATGGATGAGGGAGCAATCGTGGTACACCGGAACCTTCGCCACGCTTGGCGGATCGTATCTCGGCTTCACTCAGTGGGCTCTTCTAACGGACCCGCCGCCGGATATGGTCGCCGCGATCATGACGGTCGCGCCGCACGACTTCGCCGAGCGTATGTGGGGAACGGGCGCGTTCAGTCTGCAACAGCATGTGCAGTGGAGCGACAGCGTTGCGAATCAGGAGACTCGCGGGATCTGTGGTACAATGCAGGCTTTCAGAAACCCCAACCGTCTTGACCCGCTGTTGAAGAACATTCCGTTGGAGCCGGCATTGAAGCGTCACTTTGGCGAAAAGGCGCCGTGGCTCTTTGAGCAGATCAAGCAGTCGGACATGGATCACCAGGTCTGGGCCGGTCAGAGGTATGGCAGGGGTTTGGAGAAGGCCAACATACCCATCTATCTAGCCACCGGGTGGTACGATATCTTCTTTGAGCAGACAATGGAGCAATACCGAGCCCTCAGTCAACGAGGATGCCCAGTCTCTCTGAGAATTGGTCCTGGTGGTCACATGGAAGCGCAGGGCGCAGAGACCACGCGAGACACACATCGATGGCTGGAGGCTCATCTCGCTCGGAAGAAAACTGCCCAAATTGTCCCGGCAGTGAAGATCTACAGAGGAGGAGAGGCCCCCGAATGGCTTGAGCTTCCGAAGTGGCCCCCAGCCACGAGCCATAAGGAGCTATTCCTGGCTCCTGAGGGAAAGCTTGATACCCTACACTCGGAGAATGGTGACACATCCAGCTTCACCTTCGACCCCTCTAACCCGACACCGACCGTTGGCGGAGCCCTCCTGTTTGGGGGAGGTAGTGTCGACGATACGGAACTGTGCGCCAGAGACGACGTCGTAACATTCACGTCCGAGCCGCTGGCTGAGTCCCTCGATATTTTCGGCCGTCCGTCCGTCGACCTCGTGCACTCGAGCGACAATCCGTTCTGTGACTTATTTGTTCGACTCAGCATTGTTGATGGACAAGGCCGGTCCCACAACATCACGGAAAGGTATCGGCGGATCGAAGCCAGCAATGAAGGGAAGTTGATCGACTTGGACCTCTCCGATACCGCGTACAGGGTCTCAGCCGGGTCGCGAATACGGCTTGTGGTAGCGGGTGCCTGCTTCCCAAAGTATAGCATGAATTTGGGCTCTGGCGAGGGCTTTGCAACTGGCAATGTGGTCCGGCCAGCTCGTCATACTATCCACGTTGGCGGAGACAGCGACTCCTGTCTCGTACTTCCCGTAGTGAAGAACTCTTAGTCTTGAGGAAATTCATGGCACAATTCTCTGATGGCAGACTTAGGTAGCATTTAATCAAAATTGTTGTACTTATTCCTGGAACTGGCTAGGGTTTAACGGAGGTGTGGCAAAGAGTAGCCTAAAGTCCACTTCGCTCATCGACTGCATATTTGTCGTCCAAAAACACACATCTGGCGTTGGGTAGTTCAATAACTCAGGGCTTCCATACATATTCGTATCATCGTCCATATTGGCTTCGTTGAAACTTTCTGGCTCCGGTTGGACAGCTGTCTGCGTCGTTTCCTACTCATGTTAGCTTTGTCCTGCTCTTTTCTCCATAGGACAAATATGCAACAGACCTGCCTGGCAGTATCGGATGTTTCATGCGAACTGTCTTGCCTTCCCACAGCAGCGGGCACGGGTTCGTTGGTCTCATCGGCGGCACGATCTGGAAGCTCGTGCACATATCGCCGTGCAATGTGCGAAAACTCGCTCAGATGACTTCCTGGTAGTGATCCTTCGGAAGCGTGATCAAGAAGACTGAAATGACCCACAGCAATGTCCAAGAGGGTGAGATTTGAGCGGACATCGGGATATAGTGGATTGTATATGATAAAGTCAAACAAGATGAACAGTGCCGACAATGGCATGATGGCCAGAGTGCTGTGTCATAACGTTAGTCGTCGTTGACTGATTGCATGGGAAAGATGAGCTTCGACTCACAATACTGGTGTATACGGCTCGACGTCGATGTAGCGAGTGAGTTCAATGACAGTCCTAGCGGCTTGCAATAAATCTTTTCGGCTTTCTTGTTGTCTCTGGCCGCCTTCCTCGTCCAGTTGAAGAGACATCCGTTCCAGAGCAATCACCACATGAAAGTAATAAAGTTGCGTCGAAAGTGCAATTTGCTTGGTGCGTGGATCTGTGAGCCGCTGCTTGTTCAGCTGCTCCTTCGGCCGAAAGTCGACTGGAATAGATCGTCTCCAGCTGTCGAGCATATCACGGACCCGAGAGATGGCGGACAACAGGGTTGGCGTCTCACGAGTCGACGCCGTGACGGAAAAGACTTGCTCGTATGCCACGGAGAGAACCTTGCCAAATCGTATCGACGACAGAAACCAGTTGTACTCCCCGAACGTCGCCTCTGGAACGTTGGGAATTGGGCACCCAACATCGTAATCAGCAATTCCGGAGCTTCGTCTGGCTTGAAAGCTGTACTGCTTTTCGAGGTGATATATCACCCAAAAGGTCCTCCGACATACCGCCTGGCCTCCTTCTAAAGCTGATTTGTGGTATCGAAGGGCCAAGGCCATGCGTGTCGCCTCAGCGAGGATCGAGTGTTCAACCTGAAGGTAGCATGCATTCATAGAGAATACCGACATGGCAGTGAGTGCTTGAAGGCCAAGCAGGGAATCTCCAAAGTTGAGTATATCGGCCGTATGACTGAGACATACTCGGAAGAGTTCCCAAGCTCGACCCTCTCCCGGATCGAACGAGCCTTGGCCAAAGTGCTGGCATCCCAGAGCTAAAACAGCATGATACAAGGCCGAGTACTGTAGGTCATCCTCCAAAATTTTGTCCAGATCGGGACTGAATGCCTTTTTTTCAAAGTCGTCTCGATTCAGAAATGGGTAGACTGGATGCAGGGTGTCGAAGTATTCTTGGATGCGTTGTTAGAATTATACGTACATCTATAGACTTCCGGTGGCTCTTATTATGTCTGGTAACTTACGACGAATGTAAAGTCTTGATTCACCTGCCGGAATGCAGACTGGGGGGCACCTGCGCTCAGAGCCGAGTCGCGAGAGCACCTCGTCGGTGCGGGTGAGTATGCTGGATTGTAAGGCAGCATCTATGCCATTGACTAGATCTCGGATCCGAGAATCGCCAATTCTTTGCACGAGTTGGTCCACTTTTTGATCAGAGAAGTACGCTAGCCCCGAGCTTGGAGCTGAGTGGTTGTCAGATTTTAGCAGCTAGGGTCTCGGGCGGGAGTGAGTGGTTACCTCGTCGGTCCTGCATCTGTGAATGATCGTTAAGCTCAAACCGCCCAACTATTAGGTGGGTCACCCACCTTAAGCACAGAAAACTCATCGTAAAGAATTGCTTCAGCTGAGTGGTCTTGCAACAACCTATCTATGAAGCATTCCGAGAGCGTTTCAACATGTTGATGGGAAGATCCAGGGGTCGACGTGTTTGGAGTCAAGGGCACTGCACAGCAAAGTCGGTCAGAGTGCTACTGAAGACTGCTATTGAGAGATTATTGACCTATCTTTGAACGCAACTTTCTCTGCAATATGCTGAAGTGGCATGTTTCGTTTCGTTTCTGGCTGTGTCTTAGGAGGGATGATCTTTGAATGCATCACAGTGGCGTAGATTGGCTTACTATGCAGTTATTACACACGACCGAACCTCCTGGTGGAGGCGACTGTACTGCGGATCGTTAGCTGAGTCGACCATACGTCATGAGCATACACAGTTCAGTTGTTGTTTTGCTTACCAATACATCGAACCTTTCGACTTCGGCACTGGTCGCATGACTTATTCAGCCTAGTGTACATGGCACCAGCTGCTTGCCCTCGGCTTTCAGCGGACATGGCGTTGGTTGACTCCATGCATGTAAGACAAGGGCGGTTACAATGTTGTAGGCCGAGTTCGAAAGGACTGCGCTTCGGCGAGTTTGCGCAGAGAAATCCATGGGGGTTGTGGTTGAGATTCAGCGGAGAGAATTCGGGGCTCGGCGAACGCGCTGCTAGTTTTGGTGATGCTCACGCTTTGACATCGACGAATCTGGCGGCATGATTGGCGGACTTTGACTCCGCTTCTCGGTGCTCGGGTCTTGGCATAAAGTTCCGGGTAGCTGGGAGACAATTCAAGAACGGCACTCGCATTGCCGGATAAGTTGCGCAGATCTCCATTTCCAACTTTTGCATGGGTTGGCTATCAAATGATTTGAAGATATGCGTCAACTGTATTGTGCTTTCGGAGGGATCTTCCACCACCAGGTGGCATGTCCACTGCGAGTTTTGAAGCCAGTGTGAACCATGTCAGTAACTTTGTCCAATGATTTATATCTTTATCTCGTCTTCATCACGCTCGAAAGCTTTCCTCATCGCCCGCTCAAATAGGTCCCAAGTCGCCGGATCCTCTTCCACAGGAAAACTATGAAAATGAGAAAGAAATCTCTCAAACTGGGAAGGTTCGGACTTAACGTCACCCCGTAGATCTTCACCAAGATATTCCACCACATCTTTCAAAAATTGATCTTTACAAATATTTGCGTCAGATACCAGCAGTCGTTTTACGTTGCGACCGCCGACAACCTCATAGATGAACGCAGATGTCGGTAGATCCTTGTGGTCAAGAATCTGAAGACCTTCGGCTAGCCTCGTACGGAAGATCTGAGAAAGAACCCTCCCTTGCTGGTGCAGGTGCAACATTACACGATGGAACAGCTGGAATGAGCTGATTTCATAATCAGCTAGCAGACGGTCTTCGCCTTCGACGTCGATAAGACCCAATAATCCATAGACCCTATCCCGTGGATCAGTGCATTGATAGTCCTTACAAAAAGCAAGCAGTCTTGTAAGTGTAGGTCTTGCACCGAAGTCTGGATCGCGATTGGTGTATGATGGTTGCTTTGACTCTGTTTGCCACGACCGCCGCAGTTTTGACAGCTCTCGACAGCTGTTCACATGTCTGTCGATACTGTGATGATTTTCTTGTTTCGATAAATGTTTGAATCCTAGGTTGGTTTTGTTCGAGATACCAAAGGGCCGAAATTGTTGCAGGGCTGGCCAAGAGATTGCATCATTGCCGCAAAGAATGTAAAGCTCTCGAGGTAGCGTAAACTCTTGCACAATCCAAATCCTTGACCAGTAAGGTCTTGAAACCAACCACCTGGCATCTTTGAAAGAGAATTGCTTCTTGGCTTTGCGCAGGAACTCAGGTCTATCATGCCGAGAGGCGTGCTTCAGATTTCGAAGATATTCGAGTAAGTCTGCGACGTTTCCTTCCGCCTCTCCAACCCAAGAGATAACGAAGGTAGCTGTAGAGAATATGTCTTTCATAAGATCGACTTGATAGCCACGTTCGAACACGTCATCTTGGTTGATGCAAATGGCGTCAATCCAAAAGTATTCTGGAAATCTGCTTTTGGTGTTTCTTTGGTTGGATATGCAATTTTCCTTATTGAAAGCAATACTATAGAGTTGCTGAAGGGCGTGCCAGAGGCTTTTACGCACATGCAATGTTTTATCATTGACAGTGATGGCATATGTTGGATCCGGAGCACCCCATACATAGGACAATCCGATGAAAGGGGGAGGATCGTTTAACGTGTGGTTGGTCAAAGTGCAGCTGAGTGTCTCTTCCTCCCTTGCTGGAAGGAATTTGAGGAGGCGCGTTGACCGGGTCTCTCGGTCGAGCGGTGGGTAAAGGATTCGTGATGTCGACATGGTTTCCGAATCCTGCGAGGCATGGAAAAGAGAGACCTGCGATATCCGTGAGGCAACAAGAGGGGTCGGCAGCTTAAGAGACACACGAGCTACCCGGGGGTCCAAGCGGCGCGGGCTAACGCTAGACCCCCTACTCACGTAGGGGGCGAAAAAACAGGGTTTCCACGTAAAAAAGGGGGTTTCCACCTATATCACTAAAAGTAGTATTTTTCAGTATTAGCCCACTAAATTAATAACTTTTTATAATACGATTTTTAGCCTTAACTATATTATATAGTAATAAAAGTAGTATTATTATATTACTCTTAAATAAGGCTATCTAGCTATATATATAATATCTATATATCTTATATAAGTGTTAATAAACTATAGAAGATAATTATATTATTACTTTCTATATTATTAACAATATATTTCTATTTCTTTATTACTTATATTAATAGAGGTATTATTAAAAGGTTACCCTCTATAATATTATTAATATAGAAGTATACTAAACCCTCTTATAGAGTGAAATAAGGTATTTAGTATACTACTATTAGTACTAGTATAGCTAGTAAAGTTAATATTAGCATAGGTATAAGCGTATTCAGGGGCGTGGTATATGCACCTATATAGTATAAGGTTATAGATGGGCTTATGTTATGATAAAAGGTGATAATCCTAAGCATTTATAGGTATTT